>NW_005371410.1:10608220-10650187 GCF_000412655.1 Myotis brandtii | reverse complement strand
CTCTCATATAGCAGGTTGTAAAGACTTCTCTGATGAGGTGACATTTGAATGGAACCTGGATGAAGTGAGGAAATGAGACATGCAAATATCTGGGGGAACGGTTTTCCACACTGAGTGAAGAGAAAGAGAAGTGCTGAGACCTGAGCAAACTGGACGTGTTGGAAAAAAAGAACAAGTCCAGTGTGGCTGGAGTGAGGGAGAGAGTGGTAAGAGATGTGATTGGAGAGAAACCTGGGAGCAGGGTCCCACAGGCTCTCATAGGCCAAGGTAAGAACTTGGGATTGTGTTCCCAGTATGAGGAAAGGTGGTTGGGTTTGCAAGGACTTTCATTTTAAAGGAATCACAAGTTGCTCTTTGGAGTATAGATTGGGTGGGGATGCTAGAGGCAAGGGTGAAAGCTGAGACCAGCTGGAGAGTATTGCAAGAGTCTAGGTGAGAGGTGCTAGGGGTTCGGACTAAGGTAGAGGTGATGGAGCTGGTGAACAGCTGCTAGATTTTGGACAACTTTTCAGACTAGAGCTGACAGAATTTCCTGGTGGATTAAATGTGGCCTGTAAGGAAAAAGGTGGAATCCAGCATGACTCCTGGTCTTGGGTGGGTGAACCTGTAGTGCCTGTCACTGCCTTTTGGCACACTGGGGGAGGGACAGGCTTGGAGGAGGAAGTTCAGGTCTCTTAAGTTGGAGATCAGTTGTCCAAGTGAAAATGCTGAGTTGGCAGTTGAATATATTAGTCTGGAGCTCAGATCGGAGAGCCGGATTGGAGGTTTAATTTTAGAATCACCAGCAGATAGACAGAATTCAAAGCCTGGGTGAGATCATCAAGGGAGGAGTGCAGGTGGAAAAGAGAAGAGGCTCTTTCACAAGGGGAGTCTGGGAAGATGGGGAGGATCCAGCAAAGATAAGAAGGAGTGGCCAGAGAAGGGGGAAGCGATCCAGGTGAGTTCAGGGTCCTGGAAGCCAGCTGAGGAAATTGTTTTGAGAGCTGTTTCAATTAACCATGTCAAATGCTACCAAAAAGTCTAGTAAGATGAAGACTAAGAATTAATCTGCAAGTATGCTCTGATGCTTGGTAAACTCCCAAGTGCCTAAGGTGCATAAAGAGCCATTGAAAGCAAGCCCAGCCCAGCCAGTGTGGCTCAGTGGTTGAACTATGTACCAGGGCACATGCCTGGGTTGTGGGCTCGCTCCCCAGTAGGGGGTGTGCAGGAGGCAGCCAATCAATGATTCTCTCTCATCATTGATGTTTCTCTCTCTCTCTCTCCCTCTCCCTTCCTTTCTGAAATCAATTAAAAATACATTGTTAAAAAATAAGGAAATCCCAGCAGCCATCTCTCTCTCCCTGGACTATTTCAAAGTGTGACATTGACAAGATTTAGATCTGTCTTTCTGTAAGTAAGGACTAGTTGGCCGGTAGGAGGATGTCCCACAGGTTGTTGTAATTCCTTGTCTGAGATGTAGGCTCGGGTCTTCCTGTGGTTGGTCTGAGGGTTAAATGGATAATAAATGCACAGTATGAGGCACAGGGTCTGAGGCATGTCATCGCTCCAGAACATCAGCGTTAGTGATTATTGTAACCCCTGTGAGTCTCATTTAATTTTTAGCTCTCATTTCAGGCTGTTGCTTAGCAGTGTTCCGAAGATTAGCACAAGTTTTCTGGATGTGATTGAGAGTAATCCCAATACCTCAGAGCTGAAAGGACTGTAGGGATGAATTATTCCATCCTCTTTGCTTGACAAATAAGAAAACAGAAACCTTTCAAGATTAGATGACTTTCTCAAGGTCCCCCACTAGACGAGAACACAGGTCTCCCAGAACACAGGTCTCCCAGCGTTGAATCCTCTAGAATTAGTTACAACAAAGTTCATGGTTAAAAAATAGAGTCTTCCATGCCAGGGGACCTGTTTGAGATAACTGAAGCTTGTTTCTTTTAACCACCAAAACTTAATGACAACCATTATGATCATCATTATCACTCTTGATTAAAATCTTCTACTGCATTTGATTAAAACGCTTCTCCTGCACAATGGAGTCTTTTTAGTCTAGAAGAGTTGAAATCCTTAAAGTCAGGTTTTATTCATACCTTTTCTTTACCAGCTGCTTTTAGCATTCAGCAGTCCCTTTGACTTGTAAAGCAAGTGACAGTATTGGCAAATTGATCACTTGTTATTTTCTGAAAAGTCAGACATCTAAGGAGTTAAGAACAGCAACGAGCACACAATTCTACATCTAAGAGCACCCAGGATTACAAGAGTACATCTTTTATATGTTAGATATACATGTGGAATTGTTAATGTATTACCGTGAAGATGTCAGTGCACAACACAAATCTGAAACTCATGGAGAAAGTAATCTTCAATGGGTGTTATCTTTCCTCCAGCAGTTCAGAGTACACATGGAGCTCATGTATATATTTAGTCACTAAAACTATTTGTATTTCTGTAGCACTTTTCTATAAAGAAATTCTGAACATCACTTCACGAAACACCCACATATTCCTGTGAGAGATGAGAAGTCAGGTAGTATTACTCCTATTCTATAAAGGAGAAAATTAACATCCCAATGTGTTAATATACCCGGTGGACCTATGTGAACAGGAACAAGGTCCCCTTTTCTCTTCTCCTTCTCACCAGGCAATCTTTTAGACTCACCCAGGAGTCTGAATGTAGCCCTCAGTATTTTCGGCTGTTCCAGGAATAGAGCCTGCCAGAGAGTAAAGTCTGATTCCTGATGTTCCCAAATCCACCCTCGGCTTTTCCCATCACTCGTGACCACAGGCTTAGCCTCTGCCTGCCTCCGAGGTCATGTGGTCTCCATTGCTACAACAACCGTGCATCTATCACATCTCACTGTGAAATGCAAACTGCCAGACACTCACATTTTATCCAGTCTTGTTAGAGCAACTGAGCTGTGCGTTTCTAGGGCGGGGAGTAGCCAATAACAGAGCAGCCAGGGAATCCTTCTTGTCCTATCCAGGTTTTGGGGCCTGTGAGTGATGAGAGATATTGTTGGATGTTGGTCATATGGGATGTTCTGGAGGAATAGCTGACACCCGGATAACTACAGGGTGGTTGGGAGGATTAAAAAGAAAGGAAGGAACGTATGTAAAGTGCTTACCAAACGGTCTTGCTCAAAGAACTTGCTCAATAAATGAGAGTGTGGTTGTTATTATTAGTGTTTGTAGGTTAGCTAGTAGAATTTGGAAAGAGTTAATAATGGTAATCGTGGTTACCAATTATTAAATTAGACTTAAATCTCACAATAAGGTTACAAGGTCATTATCATTTCCCCCCATTCCACTGGTGAGAAAATGGTAGACTTAGGATTTGACAAAGGTTTCTCCAATTATAGCAAGCTCATTCATTCTTTCATTCATTCACTCACTCACAAAATTTACTGTGTACTAGGCACTGAGCTAGGCAAAGAGGTAAATGGTCCCCACCCTCACAGGACTTGGAGTCTAGGGAGGAGTACACACCAGCAGAATTCAAATGTCATGTCCACCCTCATTCTTGTCCTGCCACCACGAATGCAGACCTCTACCCTTGTCTTCATCCTCCTAAAATAAATTCACTCCATTAGGCCAGGAAGAAAAGGATATTTTACTGAAGAATGTGTAGGGGAGGGGTTTACATTTTACAACTCACAAAATTTCTTTCCAAAATTCCCCATAAACATCTTTGTCCTCCCCACATCAATCCTTAATCTCCTCCCCCCACTTTACCCCCAGTCTCCCAGGGTCTGCCCTGCAAACACTTTATGGCTCTTCCTTCCTTATTAGACTACTTAAACCTGACATCTCAGATGTCACAGGTCCTCCCATTAGCAAGATATCCCCTTCCTGGAAGATGGCCAGGGGAGTACAAATACACTACTTTTTTCTTCTGGTCCTACAGTTAAACAGGCAGATCTACTGGGTATGATCCCCTAGGTTAGAAGTCTACACAAAGGGAACTTGGAACCTGGACTTAGGCAGCGGGGTAGGTATCCTGGAAAAAGTGACATCTGAACTAGGGTGGACCATATGGTTGCCTCCTTGATGTCCAGGGTTCAGTTCTTGGTAATTACCCTAATTTGCTGGTGGAGGTTGGAGGGGGGGGTACTCATACCTTCTACATGAAGCCCACATGTTTTTTGGGGGGAAAGAATTTTACAAACCACCCCGCCCCCAACTCAAGGCTAAGCTACATAGCATAATTTCATCCCCCAGACACAGTTGTTGGTTCAGAGGTGAGCAATATTGGTTCAGGGGTGAAAAAAGATGTGGAAAAGAGAGAGGCAGAGAAGGGGGGAGGCCTGGAAAAGAAACACTAACTTTGCTTGAATGAACAGGAATAAGGAAACGCATAGGCTTACTCGCTACTGTTGGCCATCTGATCACCACCAGGACCCCAGGCTCAGCAGGAAGCCTATGGTGCCCAGCAGACTGAAAGGTTAAAAAGAAATTCAACCCTCCCTTAATTGGTAGAGATACCAAAATACAACCCCAGTGATGTGAGCTTCTCTTGTCAAAGGCAGTTTGGCTTCAGTTTTTGGTTATTTACAATCAACTCAACCTAACTGATACAGAAGGTGAGATCTGATCAACAAGTAGACAAGAGCGTAGGCAGAGAAAGGGGCAGGCAAATCCCAGATCTTGCAGCCCAAAGCCCACCAGGATTATTCGAACTAGGCAATCCTACACTGTCTACTCTGCCTTGCCTTTGCCTTTCCCGTGAAAACCCAATGAAGACACTGTCCTAGGCTTCCCCTGACTCCAGCTTCTGATCAAAGCCAGATGCGCCTCCCGTGGTCCTGCGTGGCATGGTGCGCCCTCTTCACTCAGGAAATGTAAGCACTAAATTCTTTTTCTAGCAGCTTTGATCTCTCCATGACATCATGTCACTCTATAAATTAAAGTCCCACAGTTACATTTCAGGACAACTACTAAGCTCTGGACTTCTTGTAAAGTGAAAGGAATAAGCCCCTAACTTTTTAAGCCACTGCTGTTTGGATTTCTGTTACTTGCAGTCATACTCATAACTGATACAAGGAATACTTGATAAACGGTATCAATTTTAAACACAGCTAAGTACTCAAAATATTCCAAATGGATTAATGAGTTAATTTTTTTATTATGAGAAAAGTACAGTACAGAATACTGAATAAAAGATTTAGCAGATCTGCAAGGAAGAACTTTTTTTTCCTTGAAACTTTATAAGGAATCATAAAGAAAGAGATAGGTAAAAGCATACATAAATTTTAAATTTCTGAACAATGAAAAACAGTAAGACATAAGAAAACAAAAGGGAGAATATTAAAAAATATGTCAAATATGACAGACTATAGGGTCATCAATAAAATATAAAAGGATCTTATTCAAATTTATTAGCTATATTTCTTTACTCTGATAGATAAATAGGCCAAGAATATGAACAAGCTATTCCCCCAAGGAGAAATAGAAACAGTAAATAAAAACCTGGGAAAATGTTCGGCCCTGGTAGTGATGAAAGAAATGCAAATTAAAGCAACCTGGAAATGTCATTTGACACCTACTAAATTAGCATTTTTAAAAATGATGGCTGGCAAGGTGACAGAGATGTTGGCACACTCATTCATTTCAGGTGGCGCTACAAATTAGTACTACCTTTGAGAAAGCATTATGGCAAGCATGGAAACACACCTCTGCCTTTTGGCCCAGTAATTCCAGTTTTTGCAATTAGCGCTAAGGAAAATAATTCAACAGAAGCAACAGGACACACTCAGAGCACTGTTCTTCAGCGTCTTGGCAATTAAATTCAATTTAACAGATCTTTTACACCTTCCACCTGCCAAACAGGGGCAACAGGGAATCAGAAATGGAAAAGACACTGTATCCAACCTCAGAGGTTCCCAGTCTGGCAGAGGCGTCAGGTAGGTAAATAAATACATTACAAAATAGGGCAATAAGTCCAGCCATACCAACAGAGACGAAGTCAGATGAGCCAGGTTTTGATGATGGGGGTGAGCAGAGAGCAGTCAGGGTTGAGAGAAGGCGTATTAAGGGGACAAGGTGAACCTCTGGGAGAAAAGGCACAGAGAGCTAAAACGGGGACAGTGGGCAGCCCAGCACTGTGGGAACAGAGATTCCAGGAGGAAGTTCGTGGACAACGAGGATTGGTGGCAGAGTGGAAAGGGAGCTTTATTGCCCTGGCTTGACATCTCTAATAGCAAAAAGTAAAATAAATAAAATAAAATGGAACATTCTTAAATCACCACCATTGCAAAGATCTCTTAATGAATTATGATACACAGTGGGCCTTTATCCCACCGTATGAATGAAAGGGATGAAAAGTATATAAGAGACGTTAAAACATTTACGACATACAGACAGGACAGCATCTGGCCTTGACAGCCCTATGCACTGCTCCAGAATTCACCTTTGCTGCTTCTTTTCCTCAACCTCTTTTTATTAAAATATAATTCACACGCAACAAAAGCCACCTATTTAAAGCAGACAGGTCAGTGCCTTTCATATATTCACAAACGTATGCAATGACCACCACTATGTAATTCCACAACATTGGATCACCTGAAAAAGGAGCCCACGGGCAGTCCTGCCCCACTGCTCCCAGCCTTGGGCAACCACTCCTCCACCTCCCGCGTCTGTGCGTCTTGCCTGTCCTCCCCTTGCCCTTGGAGAAACCTAGGTCAGTGCCTTTCATATATTCACAAACGTATGCAATAACCACCACTATATAATTCCACAACATTTGATCACCTGAAAAAGGAGCCCACGGGCAGTCCTCCCAGCCTTAGGCAACCACTCCTCCACCTCCCGCGTCTGTCTTGCCTGTCCTCCCCTTGCCCTTGGAGAAGCCTCCCCAACCCCAGGCCCGGGTCTGTAGGGGCAACACCTATCGGGTGCTCCGGCTCCAGTGCGGACACCGGCCATCCCCAGAGCGCACGTATCTGACCACCAGCCAACACCCCTCTGCTAAAGGCTCAGACATCACACGGGAACTGAAATATCTGCCCTGAGCGCAGGTAGCTTGCTCTGGGGGGCTCTCAAGGTCACCATCCTAACTTGATGCCCCTCCCTGAGTGAGCGCCATCTAAGCTCCTTGCTATCTGGAGCCAAGACGGCCAGGACTGTGGAAACCAGCGGGGAGAGCCTGGGGCGGGTGGGGCGGGAAGCACACCCCCGGGGCCAGCGCACGCAAAGGAAACCTGGGGGTGCGTTTCCATTTCCCCCTCCGGCAGGCCCCCGCCGGAGGCACGGCTAGTGTGGGGCTTGGTCTCTGGCCGCCTTCCCCAAGTTCATTATCTCTCTTCCTCTGCAGCCTTATCTCCCGCAGGACGCCGCTCGGTTCCTTTCCCAGGGACACGGGGTGTCAAAGCTGCCGTTCTCTCTGGACATGAGCGCACACGGGTGTCCTTGCCATTTGTGTGGACTGTGGTTTCCTGCCGGGCGAAGGAGGGCGGCGCACTTTTGCTGGTGAAGTTTGACCTTTCTGTCACCAGGGCACTGTCACTTTGGCGGTCTCCGTGGTTAGGAGAACTTACTCTGCGCCCTGAGTCATCGCCCTGCGTCTTCCGGCCTCCTGACACGCTGTGGAGTGAAGGCAGGGAAGACAGGCGTTGAAAGCACAGACCCAGAGGCCGCCGGGACGTGTGCGGAGCAGCGCCCACCAAGAGTCAGGATATGTGGCTCTGGGGGTAACCTCTCTGTTCTCAGGTCTTTCATTAATAAAGTGAGAGCTGGGATAGAGAGCGGCCCCCGCGGTTCCTGCGAGATTGAAAGTCCCTAGTTTCTCTAAATTAGTGAGGTGAGGACCAGGTCTCACTGGACAGGAGATGTCTGGCCTCGAGGTCTTTGTGGGAGCAAAGGGGAGGAGAGGGGAGGGAAGGCACAGGAGGGGAGAGGTGGGGACAAGTGGAGGGAGGAAAGGGAGCAGCCAGGGATGAGAGGAGAAAGGAAAGGGAAGGGGACTGGTGAGCAGGGGATGGATGGACAGGAAGGGAGAGAGAGGAATGGAGGGGAGAAAACAGAAACAGAGAGGGGGCAGGAGGAGAGGAGAATGGCAAATGCTTGAGAAGAGGGGAAGAAGAGGACATTTCCGACGTCCTACTAGATGTCAATGCTCAAAACCAACTTCGAGGCAGGGACCAATATTGCTCCTTCACCACAAGCACCTGCAGGTTCAGAGCCTTCAGGACCCTGTCCTGCCTGTGGCGTATGCAATACCCCTCTGCCCCCAAGGGATTGCGAGGCAGCTGGACAGGCTTTGAGACAAGCTGGGCTCCGTGACTGACTCTACGTCTCACTGAGTTCATGACGGCGCTGAGATTCAGAGTCAGGCCTATCCAGTTCTGAGACCTGTGTTCTTTCCACTCCACTGGGCCGAGAAAAGAAAACACAGGGAGAAATGAGGAAAGGGATATCTCTCCACACATGTAATAAGAAATGGCTAAGAAACCCTCTGAGTGAAATCTACTGTCAAAAATAAAAAATAAAGAAAGAAGGAAGGAAGGAAAAAGTAGGCTGAGTTAAGTAAACTCTATTCAATGCAAGAACAGATTTAAGATAAAATCTCAGAGGCATTCTAGGTGCAGCTTACCTTTTCCGTAATTAACATGTCTCCCTCTGCACTGGGCTGGCAAAAACCGTTACTGGCTTATTCTTTAGTAGAGATCGAGACTTAACAATTATGCTTTTTATTTTATAGCACATTCGCAATCTTTATAGCATTTTCACACTCATTCTTCCTTTTGACCTTTAATAATAACAACAATCATAGGTAGGAGTTCAGGCTAAGATTGGGAGTAAGACCTCAGTTTGATTGCCACATGTCACTTATGAGCTGTGTGACCTTAGGCAGGTTAATTAAACATCCTGAGCTTCCATCTTCTGCCCTCTAACATGGGGATTTAAAAAAAAAAATGCCTACCTCATCCGAAGAGAAAATGCATGCCAAGTGTTACCCAGCACATAGTAAGTGCTCAAGAAATATTAACCAATATTATTTCTCTATGTATTTGTCAGAAATATGACCTGACATTTGAAAATAGGCAGAAAAGATTACTGGACCTTCTTTCAGTGCAGTACTGGCCTTGATTTTCTATTGACTTTACAACTCTGTGGGTATGGAGAGTTTTTGTGTGGTGAAGAAGCAAATAATTTCTGTCCAATAGAGCAGATAAGTACAAAGATTACAGTTTTATCGTCCTGTTGAACATTAACCAGTTTTGTATCTAACTTGGCAATCATAATTTTTTTAAAATTAAATAGTACACACACAAACACACACACAGACACACATGCATAATCTCTAATGCTTTTTGGACCAGTTTTAACATCCTAATGTTCCCCTCAATAAATAAAATCTTTGACATGTATTCATTTTATATTTTCCCTGGGGATATGATGTTTACCCTCTTAAAAATTATACTTTAACATATTAGAATACAGGTAGGCCTGCCCCATTTACTGAAGGGACTTTGACACTTAAAGAGATTTTGATTCGCCCAGGGTTTGGAACAGAATTCGGTTTTCCCAAATTCCAATCCAATATTTTTGTTCTGTCTTATGCCTTTGCTCAAGTGATACATAAAAGTAGAATAAGAACAATGACTGTAATAAAGAAGAACACAGCTCCCTACTCTTCCTGCAGGCTTCAGCAGTCTCCAGGCCCCCCTTCACAGCCATCGCTCAATTGAAGAGGAATGTGAGAAACCCCACGTGAAGCTGTTTTTTCAACGTTTTGCTTCTCGAAATGGTTTTCAAACCCATGGAGAAAAAAACGGACACTCTCTAGAGACAACAATGGTCTAAAACAGGGATGGCTGGGATGTTTCACAGTTCACTGACCTAGTTAATGGGGAATCATTTCATTTCATCTATGTTGATTAGGTAGAGGGAGACTGGGTTGAATCTATCTTGGAATTTGAGCAGACCCAGAATCTCTGAAAAATGTTTTTCTCTTTTCCCCACCCGAGAGGAAAGTAAGCCTTCAGAATGAGAAGGGTGATTACGAAGGAATGCTATGTCAGTGGCTGAACTCGCGGTCATGCTCTGCATGGGGATACCAGTGCAGGCATGACCTTGAATTTCAAAATTGACTTGGGGCTAGTAAATGCCATGCTGAGGAGAGCAGAGGATGTGTGTATGTGTGCGCGCGTGCGTGTGTGTGTGTTGGAGGGAGAGTGAGCAAATAGAAGAACACAAGGAAGTAAATTACCCACTTTCCAGACTTTGAGATTCCAATGATCCCTAAGTATCCAGAAAATTTTTGAGCGAAAGATATAATCATTTTATTTTTGTCAAGTAAATCTATTAGGGGGAAAAGTTATCAAAACTGTCCCCATCATGTCATAAAATAAAGGACATTTAATTTCCAAACAGTAGAAAAGATGTTAATTTTATGTTTTTAAAAATTGAATAAACTTGGTTTTATGAAAACTTCTTATATTGACTTTATTTCTCCCATTGCATCATGGTCCTTTGGAAATGACAACACTGACATGGTGGGGAACCCTTGACTTAGTGACTAGTTCAAGGTCAATGCACGATCACTGG
The DNA here is from genome assembly GCF_000412655.1 of Myotis brandtii. Classification (NCBI taxonomy): domain Eukaryota; kingdom Metazoa; phylum Chordata; class Mammalia; order Chiroptera; family Vespertilionidae; genus Myotis; species Myotis brandtii. The sequence goes on along the minus strand of NW_005371410.1, from coordinate 10,639,652 downwards.
CAAGTTTCCCCGAGTCTGCACTTCTCTACATGTCTATGACCAAGTAAAGCTCTCCAATAAATATTCTGTCGTAGGGTATTGTAATGTGTAGGGAGTAGGTGACTTCAGAAACCTGGCATTAAAATGTTACTTAAGATTTTTCCCATACACTAATTATAAGACTAGGCATATAAAAAGAGGTCAGGTATCTGAAACAAATAAATAAATATGTGTTTGTGTGTATGGGTATGTGTGTATAATGCACTAAGGAAGAAACTGGTGGATCAAAAGAATTTTAATATGTAAATTGGTACATACTAATGACTAAAACATCTTGTATCATGATTATGTTACATAGAATACCAAGTAGAGTTTCCTTGTATTTTACTGTAAATTATTTTTAAAATAAGTATTTTTGTAAATTCAGTTTTTATTGATTTTAAAGAGAGAGAGGAAGGGAGAGGGAGTGAGAGTGAGAGAGAGAAACATCAATGTGGGAGAGAAACATTGATTAGCTGCCTCCTTCACACTCCCTACTGGGGACTGAGTCCACAACCTGGTTATGTGCCCTGACCAGGGATCAAACCTGCGGCTTCTTGATACATAGGACAATGCTCAACCAACTGAGCCACACTGGCCAGGGCAAAAATGAATTTTTAACGTGTAAGAAAAAAGGCACAAATAACAGAGACAATTGAAAAAAAATGTTCAGTCTACTGGAGAAACTAAGAAACAAAACCAAGAGAGGCAGATGATATCAAGCATTATTCACGTTTACTGCTGAACCAATTTATTCGGGAAAAATACCCACATGGGAAGGAGAACATATTTTGAAAATGGAAATGTGAATAATTTCCTTAGATGACTTACTTCATACGAAGAGGAAAGTCTGCTTACAGAGAATGGGCAGGATGCAAAGGACAGCGATTAGAAACCAAGTTGTAAAGGGAGAAGGAGAGAAGTAGACTGGACCCAGGAGGCATTAGTCAGCCAGTATCTGAAAGAAGAGGGGGAGGGATGGAGGGCTGGGACATGCATGTGTCATAGCCCATGAGATGCCATTTTAAGAAATTATTAATTTAGGGCCCAGGGAGAGCATTGGGTGACTAGTCATACGTACAAGTGAGTAACAATAAGGACGAAGTGTTCTGCCACTTCACTGACCTATAGGTTCCTGCAGGACAGTGAACAGGGACTATAGTCAGTGTCTGGCTGACTAGATAAACAACAATAATAAGAGGAGTCATTATGGTTCCCATTTGGAACTCTAGCTCTGCAGGGTGCAGCCACATAATCCACTCAAGTCAATGAAGAAGAGAAGTCAATTAGCAGCTGTCCTCCCCCCGCCACACTCCCCAGCACTCACCCTCTAATGAAGGAAAGGGGTAGAACTTTCACACTCCCTAAGCAACGGGGGTTGTCTCTTGAGCTTCTGAACAGCAGTCAGGAAATGAGGCTGTTCAGTAAGCTGATACGGGTCCCTGGCAGAGCTTAAGTGGGAAATAATACTAGTGGCTAGATTTGAATTCCCAAATAAGAGCAGTTATTCTTCCTACTTAGTTCTAGTAGAAATTGTCCTATTTTAGCCATAGCCAGTTTGCTCAGTGGATAGAGCGTCAGCCTGTGGACCAAAGGGTCCTAGGTTTGATTCCGGTCAAGGGCACATACCTTGTTTGCAGCCTCCTCCCAGGTCCCAAACCTGGTTAGGGCTGGTACAGGAAGCAACCAATTGATGTGTTTCTCTCACATCAATGTTTCTCTCTGTCTTTCCCTCTCTCTTCCACTCTCCCTAAAAATCAATGGAAAAATATCCTTGGGTGAGGATTAACAAAACAAAACAAACAAACAAAAAAACAAAACAAAAAAAAGAAGGAAGAAATTGTCATATTTTAAATATATTTGTGACTTAGAATCAGATTCAAAATCTTATCTTATTTTAATCCTCATCTGAAGATATGTCCATTGGTTTTAGAGAAAGGACGGTAGATCGATGATAGATAGATAGATAGATGATAGATGATAGATAGATAGATAGATAGATAGATAACAGATAAAAACTTCTGTGTGAAAGAGAAATATCAACTGGTTGCCTCCCGCACGTGCCCTGACCAAGATCAAACCCACAACCCAGGCATGTGCCTTGACTTGGAATAGAACCCGAGACCTTTTGGTGTACAGGAAGACGCTCCAACCAACTAAACCACACTGACCAGGAAGTGTGGCAAAATCTTATCTTTGATGCAACAAGCAGTCAAGCTTTCTCTGGTACTCAGGACAAGCAAAGGGAGTTGGTACCAAGCATCCTGGGCCAGAGAACGTCAGCCCAACACGCTTCTCCTGGAAACAGCTTGAAAACAAAATGACTCCCAGGCCCTCCCATTTCCCTTGGTTACAGCAGCCAGAGCCTGTTGGCTTAAATCCTGTGTTCTACTGGAGATACACGCCCAAGCAGAAGGAAAAAAACCCAGTGATGCCGATTTATTTAAATTTTAATTAAAAGATTGCTAATAATCTCAAAATTTTTGCTACAAGAGTCATCTCAGCTGAATACATACTAGTCTTTCACTTATAGAGCGAGTCTCTGTAAAGAGGTAGGGAGATGCCCTAGCCGGTTTGGCTCACTGGATAGAGCGTTGGCCTGGGGACTGAAGGGTCCCAGGTTTGATGCTGGTCAAGGGCATATACCTTGGTTGTGGGCACATGCCCAGTAGGGGTTGTGCAGGAGGCAGCTGATCGATGCTTCTCTCTCATTGATGTTTCTAACTCACTATCCCTCTCCCTTCCCTTCTGTAAAAAATCAATAAAATATATTTTTAAAAAAAAAAGAGGTAGGGAGAGCAGGAGAGAGGGGTTAGGAGACTGGCTTTACTCCGCTGTATGTTGATTGTGGTCATGCCATTTCACTTACCCTCGCTTAACTTTAATTTCCTTGACTGGATAAGCTGAGTATTAATCATCTTTAATGTCTTTTCTAGTTCTGAAATAATATGACTTGATGTTTATGACTGTGTGACAGGGCAGATAGTTTTTTTTTATGTTGTTGTTAATCCTTACCTGAGGATATTTTCCCATGGATTTTTTTTTTTGAGGGAGAGAGAGAGAGAATGGAAAGGAGGGGGAAAGACAGAGAGAGAAACATTGCTGTGAGAGAGACACATCGATTGGTTGCCTCATGCACATGCCCTAACCAAGGCTGGGGATCGAGCCTGCAACAGAAGTACGTGTCTTTGACCAGAATCAAACCCAGGACCCTTCAGTCTATGGGCCGATGCTCTATCCACTGAACCAAACTGGCTAGGGATGGGCAGACAGTTTAAATGGTTCCGTTGCCCAAGAACACACTGGCTATATCACTCAGTTGTTGAAATGCTCATGATAAGTAGATTTAAACACCCTTGGCTGGTTGTTTCAGCAACCTTAGCCACTTACTGACTTGACTATGAAGCAGTCTTTTTTTTACTGCTTAAAACAGCTTTTCAAAACAGTTAAAATAGTTTTAAAAAAATAAGAATAACCATCTTTACTTAATTGGTCTCCATCACATAATCTGACTTATTTATGGATAGCTTGAAAAACACATCCACAGGGTTATTTTGTAAACTCTCACTTGCTACCTGTTACTTCCTCAGCACTCCTTCCCCAACCTTGTCTTCTCTCACTGTATTTGCTGTCTTTGGATGATTTCACCCTCATCCCACAATAGTGTGTGGTAAATGTTAACAAATGGCGGTTTTTAAAAGCCCAGATTTGTAGTGTTTGCTGATTTCTGTGATGTAAATACTCTGACCACTGCTGATCTCAAGCTACCAATCATTGTGGAGTTGGGATATGATGTACAAAATCAGGCCTTACTAACGGTCATAGCCAGCTCCAGCACACCACAACACCCATCCCTTCTCATACCAGCTACATGCAGAATCAATCAATCTCTCTCATTCCTTCCAGACTCAAATCCACCTGAATGTCACACCTTCTCAACATCATCAAGGGCAAAATGGACACTCAATATTCCTATAAATATATGCCTGTATTCCCAGCCCATCAATATAACCATGGGTAAGAGTGATGGCCCAGCCTATGAGGCATATGCTAAACTTGAACTATTGTGTGAATGCATCTTTTGAGCAATGGAGTAAGACCACATGCTGGTATGTGGGGATGGAGTATTTCCAGGCAGAGAATGGACATTTCTGCTCAGTTGTCCTATGAAGTAGTTTATCTTAGGACAAGAAATGGGAGGTGGGGAATGCTTTGAACTGGAGGAGAGAAAAATCTAGGGCCTAAGACCAACTAAGTCCCAACCTGAGATGTGGAGAAGCCTGGAGTTGTTCTACCAGCAGAGGAACTGCCGGTACCACGTGGAGGTAGTGAATGGTAACACCAAGTTTCTGACTGAGCAGCAAAATGGAGGCGGAAAGGCAATTTCTCGAGATGCCAGACTGAGGCAGCAGTTGTGGGCCTGACTAGCCTCCAGCGTGGACATCCCATTTCCAAGGCGGGGATGGAGCGCCAGAGGCAGCGGTCACTCATAAGTCAGCTGAACAGAGTGGGGAATCTCAGAAGGTCATTCACAGTAGTAGCAGCAGCAGCAGCAGCCAAGCAACAACATTAGGTTAGAGGGGAAGAACCCGAGGGACTTCCCACTAGCTCCACTGAGAGGCATTCTCAGAAATAACTGACAGGAGCTGGTTTCCAGCAAGTAGTTCCATGCAGGCTCTAAGCGATCAGAATTTAGGTCTCCCAAGGGAGAATTACTATGTTGCAGTCACAGCCACTGGGGCCAGGGTATCCCCTTAGATTACATCTATTGCCATCTATATCAAACCTTCCACCCTGACGCCTAAGCCTGAAAACTGGGAGTCATTTTGTATTCTCTGACCTACCGCATGTGGTCGGTCACAAAGTCACTTAATGGTACCTTTGATTTACTAAACCTTTTTGTTGTTGTTGTTAATCCTCACCCAAGGATATTTTCCCATTGATTTTTAGAGCGAATGGAAGGGAGAGGAAGAGACAGATAGAGAAAAACATCGATGTGAGAGAGACACCTTGACTGGTTGCCTCCCACATGTGCCTGACCAGGGCTGGGGATTGAACCTGCAACCAAGGTAGATGCCCTTCACCGGAATCGAACCTGGGACCCTTCAGTCTGTGGGCTCGATCCACTGAGCCAAACCGGCTAGGGCTGATGTACTAAGCTCTTGCCCTGGACTGGGCTAATAATGGCTTTAAGGACTTTCTGGTTATTTTCTCCTATACTTTTCATCAGCTATATGTGCGTGAAGAAAACTGAAAGACGTAATCTTGTCGTCAGCCTCAATAAAGTACATCTTCACATTCACTAAGATATTGCCTTTGGAATAGGATACAACATTTATATGTATTCCACAATTATATGTATTCACAAAGAAAATAATAGAAAACAGGTGCTCATCAGACTTAAATTTTATCATTCATGCAAGTTTAATAATAATAAACAAAACATATAAATAAATAAATAAATAAATGCCTCTGGTTTTCACTTTAATTTTAATCAAGGCTGAAGCAAATATATTTGAGTTCATATTAATGTCTTACAAATAGGTACCTTACATTATCTCATTTAGTGACTCTAGAATAGTGAAGGAAGTCACTATTTTTTATTAATTAATTCCTTTATAGTCGAGGTAATGCAAGTTTTGTATGTATGGTAAAATATGTAGCTCAAGGTCACACAACTAGTAAATGATGGAGCCAGGGTTTGAATTTATGTAGTCTGACTCAAGGGCCACGCTTCCAACCCCATATTTAATTAGTCTGCCAACTCTACCTCTTTCCTATTTATTAACCTAACCCCTTCTATCGAACCCAACCAGCCTGAGTTTGTTCAGGCTCTCATAAATGCTTGCCTAGATTATTCCTTTAGCTTTCTCATTAGTCTCCTTGATGCTAGTCCTGCAGCTAAAGTACAAATCTGATACCTTTCTTCTCTTATTTAAAACACTTTGAGGAGTAACATACAGATTAAAACTGCAATGTGATTCCACTACTCTATTAGTCTGTTTGGGCAGCCATGACAAGATCCCACAGACTCGGTGGCTTAAACATCAGTCATTTTTCTCACCGTTTTGGAGGCTGCAAGTTCACAAACAAGGTGCCAGCAGGGTTGGCCTCTGGTGAGGAACCTCTTTCTGACCTGCAGGTGGCTGCCTTCTCACTGTGTCTTCGGAGGGTAGAGTAAGGGGGGGAGAGGTAGGGACAGAGAGATATCTCTTCCTCCTACACAGGATGAGGCAAAAGAAGGTTTACATTTGTTCATATGGAAAATAATAAAATAATTAAAAATAATAATACAAGAATAAACTCTAGATTTTGTGTACTCACAACTGTAAACCTTTTTTTGTCCCACCCTGTATGGATGCTAGTTTTATCAAATTAGGGCCCCATTCTTTTTTTTAAATATATTTTTATAGATTTCAGAGAGGAAGGGAGAGGGATAGAGAGATAGTAACATCAGTGATGAGAGAGAATCATTGACTGGCTGCCTCCTGCATGCCCACTACTGGGGGGATCAATCCCACAACCCCAGCATGTGCCTTTGGCTGCAATTGAACCTGGGACCCTTTAGTCTGAAAACCAACGCTCTATCCACTGAGCCAAACCAGCGAGGGCAGGGCCCCATTCTTATGACCTCACTTAATCTTAATAACTTCCATAAAGGTTCTAACTCCAAATATAGTCACAGTTGGGGTTAGGGTGGGGCACAATTCAGTCCATAACAACTACACACAACACACACCAGAAAGGCTAAAATAAAAAAGACAATGTCAATTGTTGGAAACAGAAACCACTGGAACGCTCATACACTGCTGTTGAGACTCTAAATCAGTCTGTTAACTTTGTAAAACTGGCAGAATCTGATAAAGCTGAACATACACTTAGCTTATGGCCCAGAGATTCCAATCCTAGGTATCTTATCCAGTGGAAATGCATACATATATTCACCAAGAGACATGTACAAGCACAGGTACAGCAGCACTATTCCTAACAGCCTCAAACTGGAAAGAGCTCAAATGTTGATAGGAAGAATAAATAAATTATGGCAAATTCATGCATAGGATATTATACAACCACGAGATTGCATGAACCACATCTTCAGATGACGGAATGGATCAGAAACATAATGCTGGTCGATAGAAGCCAGACACAAAGGGGTACATACTTTAACAATCTACTTAAATAATGTTAAAAAAAAGGCTACACAAATGGATGGTGTTAGAAGCCAGGTTGGTGGTCTCCCTTGGAGAGGGGAGTAGTGACTGTAAGGGAGCCAGGCTGGGCTTCAGGGGTTCTGGTTACATTATGACCTAGATTCAGGCTATGCAGCTGTGTTCAGTCCATGAAAATTCATTAAGCAGAATATTTATTATATGTGCACATTTCTGCACCTATTTTACACTTCAATAAAAGTTTTTCTTAAAAATGAAATATTCTAAAGATTCCATATCACACCCCAGAATAAAGTCCCAATTCTTCAGTCTGGCCTAGAGTCCTTTGTGACCTCGTGGTCCCAGGCCAACCTTTCCAGCCCTCTCCATCCCACTCCGAGCCTAAATTCCAACCAAAACAAGCCATAACCAACACCCACAATGCATCATGCTCTCTCATGCTCTCCCCTGCCTGAATACCCTTCCCATTTCATCCATGTCATCCACCTGGCTGACTCCTTTTTAAACTTTAAAAATCAGCTCAGGCTTTATTCTCCACCAGGAAGTTTTCCCTCTCCCCACCCAACCCTGGCTGAGTTAGCAGTCCCTACTTTTTCATCTCTTAACAGTCTATGTCCTTATCATCCTTGGTACATTGCACTGTCATATTTGGTTTATAAATCTGTCATCAGCACTGGACTGTGATGTGATGAGGGCAAAGACTGTGCCCTTTATCTCAGCATACACGCACCCAGTGCCATGCCCTTCACATAGCCAATGCGCAACGAACAGCAAATGACCGAATTAAGGCATTAATGAAATTTAGCTTACATCTTGATTTTGGTACAGAATTTTCCTTTAGTCATTCTATCAAGAAAAATTTTAAAGAAAATTTTTAAATTTTCTTTAACGTGGCGGCACAGATTACACCATGCCCCACATTTAGTTTGCAATGAGTGCTTTGTTCCCCGTGAACATAAATGTCAGGGAAACAAAATACACATTTCTTAAAATACATAATAGTAACACTGCCCATTCCCTAAAGACTGTCCAACTGTACAAAATGATCGCATTCCTCAGGAATATGGGTGAAGTGTTAATGTCCTTGGTTGGCTTGAAACGCAAGAAATTCCTCTAACATCTAGATTGGCCATGTTTCTTGGTGGATCTGCCAAAAATTCCTCAGATATCCCAGCCTGGGATTTATGGACTGAGAGGTGTATGATATTTCAGAGTGTAGAACAGGCTATTGTTTTACATATTGGACAAGTCCAGTAAATGCAGTGAGAGCTGCGATTGGGCTCAGGGCCCAAAAGGGAACCAAGCTGACAAGAGCCGTTCTCTATGCAAGTTCCAAGTAGGCTTAAACCAGGCAAAAAGCTAAGTAGTTGGTGATCATACTGGTTTCTCAACAATGTTTCTATCTATTTCTGAGTGTGGGCTTGAGGTATGGCTCCAAAACAGAAAGCCAGAAGAGTATATTAACGAGGAGAGGTAGGATAAGGATATTGCCATGGTGATTCTTGGTAAATAAGGATGAACAATTTGCAACAGAACAAGCACAGATGTGAAACCTGACATCAAACTGCTCATCATCCAAAAGAGCTAAGGCAAAGGAAAAGAGGTAGTCGTTTATTTAAATATGTGTACAACCTGGGTAGTAAACCTAGGCCTGCCTTTAGGGCACCTGCCCACCCCCTGTTGGATTAGAACTTCTTACCACTCAACCCCAAGGACCCAACTGGCAGGCTTGTTTGTACTGTCGCTGACTCTACCCATTCTCTTGAGCCACAGCTGATTGGACTGGACATAGACACCTGACTCAAGCTGGACCAATCAGATGCTCTCAGTTCGGAACTCGGCTGCAGTGAAGCTAGGGCTCCAAATGAGAAGAACTGCAGGGCTGCCTGCCCAGCCCCATGGGGTGGAAGGGAGTGGGGATGCAGGGATAAAGAGATACAATAAACCATCATGGCTAAAAAGGGGGTTGATATTTCTACTTCCAGTCCTCTATAGAGAGATCTGATCTATTCCTTGCCCAAGTCTGGGCTGCTCTTTATGACAAAACACCACGTTTAGTTTTCCCTGGCCAGTGTGGCTCAGTCAGTTGGAGTGCCATCCCATACACTGAAAGATGGAGAGTTCAATTTCTGGTCGGGGCACATACCCAGGTTGCGGGTTTGATCCCCGAGTCGGGGTGCATAAGGGAGGCAACAGATGGATGTTCCTCTCATTCTCTCTCCCTCTCCCTTCCTCTCTCTCTACAAATCAATAAAAACATATCCCCAGGTGAGAATTAACACACACACACACCACGTTTAGATCATCCTGGTTTGGGTGGGTTTCTGAAGTCCCAGGACTCGGACACGAATGTTCTGGTATTGGCACAGGAGGCCTGTCTTGACTCCCCCAGGGCCTTGGAAAAGGTCTGAGCCCAGCCCTGACAGCCACTGATTGCTGGAGTTCCAGCTCTGATGCCAGGTGCTTGTGAGCTGTTGGTTAGTGGGGGTGTTACGTGGATCTTTAAAAAAGGAAGCATGACACCGTGTGTGATGACAGTCCAAAATGAAGCCTGTGGAAAATTTTAATTTTGATAGCTAGCACAGGAAATTGCATGGATGTATGGAAACTAAATTTAGAAGCCTGGATGGGTTGACAGGATCCCTCCTAAGTCCATGTAAACAGCCCATGCCAGGTGCCAGGAAGTAACGGCAGCAGCAGGGACAGGCTTGGTGGGCAGGCCCCCTGGCTGTCCGAAAGTCTGAAGGAAGAAAAAGGCCTTTGGTCCAGGCAAGTGATTTTACAGAAGTCTTATCTTCCAGCTTAAGAGAGAATGAACAGTTCCTGCACTAATTATTTTCAAGGCGGTTCCTAGTCTCTCTCTGCTTTGTGTCCATAAACAAGGAAAGGGTGTGGCCATGACTTGGATTCGCTTGGGCAGTGTTTGTTCCCCTGGCCGGCTGCCGGGGGCAGGACCCAGTGGAAAAGGGGAAATGGGAGTGGGTGAGGGGAAATCTCTCGGGCTCCTTCCCCTCACCCACTGCACCCCCCACTCTTAGTAGCCTCCTTCCCGGGTGTTCCTCTACCATCTGCAGTCCCAGTGACATGAAAATGGGTGTCAGAGGCCGAGGGATGACATGCATGGTGATTCAGTAGGGAAGGACGTTGGGAGTGGGGAGATCTGGTCAAAGCCCTGGTGCTACCCCCAGTGCTGCTCTCAGACCCAGGCAAGAGGACCTCTGCCCTGGGCCAGAGCTCCAGAGGGCCGCACCGTGGTCCTTCTAGGGCGTGCTCCCCATGGAGTAAAGAATCCACCAGGTCAAAGGAACATGCCCACCCAGCCCATCTCTCCCCTCCAGCCCATGCTCCAGGTCTGAGACAACAGAATTCCCTGCTCCCAGGGCCTGTGCAGGCCTCTTTTTTTTTTTTTTAATTAAAGGGTGTGTATTCCCTAGATTTCAGGGTGGCTCCGGGGCGGTGGTTTGTAGACGGCATGGACAGAGTTGGATGGTGCCTACGGGAGGATAGTATCTGAGCTTCAGGGGTGGGAAGAGAGGGCGCAGGGCCAGGGACTGGGCCATGACTCTCTCTGCACCGTCTTCCTGGCTCAGACCAAGAAGTCTGAAGATTCTAAATTTGAGTCTGGCCTTCCAGGATTCCTGAAGGTTTCTGTTTCAAAGCAGGAGAACAGAACATACTTTATTGACCTGTTAGCTTGATGTATAACTTTTGCCGTGGAATAGGGGTCTATGTTTGTACTCTTGCTGTAGGTCCCCTAAATGTTAGGGGTGAGCCATGCCACCATTTCAGCACTGTGTGACCTTAGAAAAGTTATTTTAGGTCTCTGAAGCCCAGTTTCCTTATTTGCAAAATGAAGGCAATAATGTTAGCAGTTATTATGAAAGTTTTAAATATAATTAGTTCTATTATTGTTATGTGCCCTTTGGCAAGTTACTCAATCTCTGTGCCTCAATTTTCTCATCTGTCAAATGGGAGGATACTAATAGTACTTGTTTTATGGGATGTTATCAATTGTTGTAAGGGTCTTAGAACAGTGTCTAGAGCGTAGCAAACAATATGTAAATGTTAGTAGTTGTTGTTGTTACTGTTATTATCCACTGTTCCACTACTACCACCTGGCCGACTGGATTAAAGAAAACAGCATCCGTGGTGTGTAAGTCACAATGAGACACACCTCTGCCACATTTCTGAGTTACTTTGAGACTTGCCTCATACTCCAGATTCATTCTGTGATTTCAAAATCCCAAGACTTCTTAGGAAGTATGAAGCCTGTTCCTGCTTCCAACTGCGACTGTTGCTTTGGCCAAGTGTAATCTGATGAATACAAACTAAGAGTCCTGTCCCGGGATAACCCTCATTCTTGTCTGTAAAGGGCTTTGAGGTCCGCTCAGAAAGGTGCAAAACGAATCTTAAATCTCTGGGCAGAGACACGGTGGTGGCAGCAAGCGAGGGACGGGGGAGGGATGTTGGCCCCTCTCCTGAGATTCACCGGTTGCCATTCCTTGCTAATGGAAGAGTTTCTGCAGCCCTGCGCACTGGCTGGGCTGGCTTTGGGAATTAACTTGAAATGTTAATTTTGTAACAATCGGGAGAGGGCTGATCCTAAGAGGAGACAGGATCGCATGGGAACCTATAAGCCACGGAGAGCTATAAAAGGATTTCCCAACAACAAGCCCTACGGCTTTCTGCTACGCATCACGGCCTCTCCTGATTGGCAGCTCCTTCTGCTCAGCACCCAGGCAGCTCATTCACTGTTTGCTTCAGCAACTTAGACACCAGAGCTCTCCTTGGAAGTGAAACTGAAGGCTTCAGGGAGGCCACTCGCAAAGCATCAAGCCCTCAGCTCTTCCCTTCAGGGACATCCTCTCCCTAGGACCCTGCAGGCAGGTTCTTCCTACGTCCCTGTGCTCTACAGACACATTCTATCTTAGGAACGGTCTATTCCTTATCACATTAAGGCATGAGTAAGAACGGCATAGAGAGTTATACTCCTCTCACATATTTTCATTTTAAAAAGCCCTAAAGAAGCCCTAAGATAAAGACAGCAGACAGAGTTGGAGAGGGTTTTGTCAGGGTGGAGACCCTGGGGAATGGTGGGCCTATTCCAAAGTCCTTTTCCCCTCAGAATCCATGTATCCAACCTACTTGTTTTCCCACTTGTGCTTTCAGGTCTGATATTAGGAACTGACCACAAGTTCACTGGCATCTTTGTGGTTTGGGGCCGGTCACACAGCTGTTCCCCAGGGCTATGAGTAGTGACCACTAAAGCCCTGTGGCCATGGTTGCCATCAAGGTCTTTGCTTTGGAGTCCCCTTCTCCTTCGGGTCAACAGCTTGGAGTTCTCCAGACAGTCAGGGAGTGGTGCCCTGGCCATCTGTTCCTTGTGTTGGTGGTTCTGACCACACACACGCACTCCTACATCATAGCAATGGACCATTTTAATATCTAGAAGACGGCTAGAGTGAGGAAAAGCGGCACCATGGTGTTGCCAATCAGGCACCTGCTTTGAGTGGCATGGGTGGTGCCTTTCTTTTTAAGATCGCATTTGAGGCAGCGTGAAAATATGTAAGCTGATTTGCATGCTATGCTGAACAAGCCCAGCAATAAATTATAAACATCCTTGTGATATTTCCTAAAGGAAATAGTTCCTATGTATGACTAGTAACCACTTTTTCAAGAGTGAAACATCTGAGCTATTTAAAGTCCTCTGCAAAGTAGGAAAAGCAAATGAAGTAATCATGCCACAATCACTCAAATCAGAAGAATGAGGGAGTGCACTCTTTTTTTTTTTTGCCTCTTTTAACTGGTGAGGTGATCGGGAAACATCTAATCTGATTATCAAAAATTCAGTCAAAATCTCTAGCCATTGAAAGTTTTTAGGAGAGGCTGGCTGGCATGGCTCAGTGGTTGAGCGTTGACCTATGAACCAGGAAGTCATGGTTTGATTCACAGTCAGGGTACATGCCCTAGTTGGGGGGGGGGGGGCGGGGGGTACCTGATCAATGTTTCTCTCTCATCATTGATGTTTCTATTTCTCCCTCTCCCTTCTTCCTAAAATCAATAAATATATATATATTTTAAAAGTTTTTAGGAGAAACATGATATGCCTTATATTCTTGTGGTACAATCCAATCAACACGTAGTTGATTACTGACTGCTTACTGTGTACTACAGAATGAGTGTCCCAGTCCAGGGTGTGGGGAGACCATTGTGTGTTATGGGTGTGTCCATGAAGCCACAGACATATTTTTCTCAATGTTCTGTTTATGAGGCCTAGTTTGTTGGGCAGCTGCTGAGGAGTCAAGTCAAGGGATAGGATAGCCACTATTTTCATCCATAAGACCCCACTTAAATGCATTCATCAGTGGTGCAATAAGCCATATTCTATGCCAGCTCCTCCCTGCTCAAAGGAAAACAGAGATGTCTCTGTTTATTTCCCATGAAGAAAAAGTTTTGGTTTACCCTGAATGTACCTTTGTTTCTTTATAGAGCTGTTTCCTGTTTTCTCTTATCAAAATATTTCAGCTGTCGCTTAACATATTAAGTAGGTTTAAGCGCTTCTGTCCCAACCAAATCAGATGAGTGTATTTAATCAGAGTTCTGAAGCAGATCCACAATGCCGGCCATTGAGGCACTTAAAAAAATAAACGGAAAAATAATTTTATTCCAGTGAGTATCGCCTATGGGAAAAAGACAGATGGAAAGAATAGCAATGATGAAACAAAATTAATATATCTATATCACATAACAACCAAAAACGGTGCCATGTTACATTTATATGTTTCCTTTCAAATAATGTGCATGTTATTTTGTTTCTCTTTAAATATTTGTTTATGCTTGAGTTGGCAGCCTTAAAGACAGGATAAATAATTGATTTCTGCCCCTTTAAGGAGACTACATATCTCGGCCCAGTGCCATTATGTGTTGATTTCAGAGTTTAACACTAAGAAAATGTGTTTGTTTCCTATTTCCTATTTCCTGGCTGTGTTGGGGGCCTAGGGTGGATATCTTACTTTTGGACCGCCTACACGTGTGAAATTAAATTCCAAGGAAATGTATCTAATTCCTTCTAGCAACATATGAAAATGTTTTGTTACTTGAGGCCGGATGTGTTCCAGTTTGCTGACAAATCCAGTTCTGGGGTATCAAAAGTTGGGACTTTCCCCCCCTGTTTCTTTCTATAGGAGAGTCAACAGTATTGAACAAGTAAGGATTATGTTGCTTTGAGGCCAGAGGAGTGAAGGCAGCACTTAGGGCGGTAAGAGAGTTAATCATGTGTCCTAAACAGAGCTGGTGGCAATGTACCTAGTACATCAGTTAACTAATCTTTAATCTTTGTGCCAGGCACAGAGCTAGCACATCCAGTTAACTGGAAGAGATGATTAAGGAGAATGCTGTAAAAATCCCGAACTTTTTTCACTATCATCAAAATAGGCATCTCAGAAAAGGGCAGTTTTGCTCGTATGAAATGCAATGACATGATTCAAATTGTGAGGAAATGAATCCAACTTGGTTGGGATGGGAAAGACAAAAACAAAAAACAAAGAAACTTTGGCCCACGAGTCATTTTTGTTTGGAAAGCTTTCCAAATATTGAATTTAGGCCCATGGTGCACTTCAGAATGCCATCTGCAGGCTGCCAATGAGCAGCCATGGACCTGAACCTAGCCTTTCAAGGTGAAAGAACATTAAGTGGATGGAGTCTGCCTTCTGAAGATGCTCTTGTCAGAGATTCCTGAGACCTTCCAGAATGATGCATTCCAAACTATGGACAGTTATACGGAGGGGGGTGGAAAAAAGATTTGGCCAGCTGTGGACATGGAATTTAATTATCTACAGCCTATTTGCAAGTTCAAAACAATTGCCCAGAAGTTTAAGAATTTCATTAAAGTATTTTTTTGAAAGAAAATTACCACAGAGAAAACTTTTTAAAAACCACTTTCCAATTATACATACAGTGTACACATGTATGCATATGAATATATAACATATATTTTATTCACACATACAGATTTAAATCAAGTAGGTACCCTGGTTCTATTCCCTATATGGGAAGTTCAAAGAGAAGGGTCTAAACATGGCTTTTTTCTAAGTTAGGTAATTCTTCGGAACATGTTTTATAGGATGTTATTTAGGTGCTTCCACTGGACAAAAAAATTACACATACAGAAAACAAATGGCCAATTTCTTTACTATACAACTGAGTCTTACAAATCAATAAGAAAAAGATAAAACAATCCGACAGGAAAATAGCCATAAGACATATGCAGATAGCTCACAAAAAGGAACAAAAACAGGAAACAGACATACAAAAATATACTAAACTTCGCTCATAGTTTAAAAATTCAAATGATGACGCGACACCAATTTTCATTTCCAATTCCAAAGATTAAAAGGAGTGGTAATACTAGCATAAGATATGAGGAAACAGTTGCTCTCATACACTGTTGGTGAGCATCTTAATTGATAATAGTGTTTTGTGGCGGCAATTTTACGATATCAAAGTTGGCCCAGAAATTTTACTTGTAGGAATGTAACCCATAGAAGCATTCACCTAAGAACACAAAGACGAGTGTGCATGGATGATGGCTGCAGCACTGTTCCCAATAGCTAACAACTGGAAACAAACCACTGAAAAGAATAAGTAGCTGGATATATACTCACACGGAAAGCATTCCAAGCTATGGCAGCAAGTAAAGAGAGCAAGTTTCAAAAATGCTATGGTTTCCATTTGTTATATGCGAAGGAAAATAAACTAATGGTCTGTATACTAAAATGTAAATGTTGCTTATTTCTGGGGGCAGCATTCTGGAACACTTTCCATGTCTACCTTATGTATTTCTGTACTATTTGATTACACATTAAAGATAAAATAAAATAACAGTATGAACATCACTTATGCAGTTTTCTTGCCAAGTATGTTAAACCTGAATCTCAACATGAGGAAACAATCACATAAAACCAGATGGTGTGATATTCTATAGGATAACCTGCCCGGACACCTTAAACTTACCAATATTATAAAAGAGGAGAAGAGACTGTTCTAGATTACAAACAACTAATGAGGGCACTCACCCTCCTTGCCTTCCTGCGTCCTCACAATGACCCAGGCAGGAGGCAGTTGGCTCCAATCTACAAACATGGACGTGGAGGCCCATGGGGATGCGGGTGGGAGAGGGGAACGGCTTGCCTGTCCGGATCGGGCTGCATCACTCCCTGCTTTCCTCCATAGGTAGATTTATGGCACCAGCATGATTGCCAAAAAAAAATACTATTTTTTTTTAGATTTGTAGGAAGTAAAACACGCTTATACGTTTTATAATCTTTTAAATGTACCTTCTCTCTTGATATGATGTTGTTAAGCCGTCCATTTTGCTGCCCAGGGTGCAGTTACTCCTTTTGCCTGCTGCATAGCACTCCACGGGGTGGAGTTCCGTAGCTGACTCTCCCCTCTCTCCGGTCGCTGGGTGTCCGGCTCTGCGAGTGAACCTAGAGCGGCTCCCTCTCCTGCCAGGTGTTCCTGCTGCGCCTGGGGCTGCTGGTATGCAAATGCCCACCTGCAGGAGGCTATGCCAAGCCCAGTCTGCTCTCCCACCTGCTATAGACAAGCTATCTGATTGGTCCACATCCCTGTCAATGGTTGGTCGGTATCTAGGCATGTGATGCCCACCTGGCCAATGAGGGATGCTGGGAAATTCGCTTCATCCCAGAAATGACTGACCCTAACTAGAGACCAGCTCGCCTCTGTGTCGGGACGTGATGTTCCAGCCGCCTTGTGACCACACACAGAGCCCCTGAATCAGCCACCCCTGGGGCTGCCTGGCCGTTGGACTCGAGCTTGTTACAAGGAGCGGTGAATTTCCTTGTTTTACTCTTTCTGAGTTGGGTTCGCTGTTACTTGCTTGTTTGCTGTTACTTTCCGTTGTTACTTTCAGGTGCCTCCCAGCCTAGTTCTCCAGCAATTCCATGGTGATTGACCCTCCTTTGCAGCAAATCCTTTTTCTGCTTAAATCCGCCAGAACTGATTTCGGTTGCTTGCAGTTTACAACCCTGATGATACAGAGTGGAGTCTTCACTCAGGCCTGCCTGCCAGCGAGCAAAGGTGCCGAGACAGGAACAAGGGAGTGTGTTTAAGGATGGGCGTGGAGAGAAGGGAGAGCAGAGGCTGGAGCTCCAAGAGATACCCGCTCCCTCTTGGGTGGGCACACCCAAGGTCACAGTGCAAGGACACAGCAGGGGTCAGATTCTGGAGGGGCTTGAATAGCAAGCAGAAGAATGTTGACTTTATCCTTAAAGTCACAAGATTTTGACCAAAAGCGTCGCTTACTGAAATTTACATTTTAGGGAGTTTTCCCAGATGGTCTTTAGGGGTCCTGGGGAGGGGGCTGTGGCCTGTTCTGAGCTCCCACTGTGGGCCAGTCAGGTCCCTACACCATCTCAGCTAAGCTACACAGCTGCCCTCTAAGGGAGAGATGATGGTTTTTCCAGGAATCAGGGAGGGGACTGCCATGGTCCCCAGCTGGTCAGGGCCACAGGCTCCCGGTGCGTTGCAAAAGAGTTGGCACCCCAGCGCTTATCCCGGGCAAAATTCTGCACGCTGCTCCAGGAAGGGAGAAGCCACTACACTGTGCAGCAAAATGTTTCTGTAATTCTTCAAGCCCTGTGACCAGGTCACTAGCTTTAAGGCTGTCTTATCTGAGGGTTGCCAAGGCTGATTAGTGATATTCCATCTTTCTATGCTACATTAAATAAAGCCTTGTCCAGATGACAAAAATAAGATAAATAATAACTAAAGAGAATCAATAACTAAATGCAATGTGTAATCCTTAGTTGGAGCCTGAATGAATAAAAACATCATTATAAAGGACTTTTTAGGACACAATCGCCTTGGCAAATCTAGATGAAAGAATAGGATTTCTAGAATTCTATTTTGGGAAACACAAGTATAGGAAACACCCTTTCAACTGAAATATATTGTGCCTCTGCATGCTAGATGTTCCCCTGGATATATTATCTCATTTAACCTTGGTGAGTTATCAAAGAGGATGGTGATTTCCTATTGAAGCTAAAACTCTATTACTATGATTGCAGAGGGATACCAATATATTCAATTTTAGAATATCTTATCTGGTTTATAGATTTTCAATTAGTGCCTAGATGCCAACTAGGATTTGTCATTAAGCTGGGAAATTTCAAAACTGGAGGTTTTGGGATCAATCTTCATTGTTTTTCAGGTGAGCAGAAGGGACCCAGATGGGATAGGTTATGCACCCATGGTCAGTTAGAAGGAAAACTGGTTTTGGAAATCTTGCCGTCAAATGTAGTGCTCTTACAATAAAAGCATAAAGATTTATTTAACGCTTCCTGAAAGCCAACGATGGATGAGATGTCATAATGGCCTACCTTGAGATGTTCCTCTTGCATGGAAAGAGCCTGCATGGAAGGAGACTTAAAACTTGAGGAGGAATTTCACGATAACCCTCAAGGAGCAAGGAGCCTCCAACTCCTAGCACTTGTAAGAATACAGGCAGTTGGCTGAGTCCAAGCTGAACCAAGACTGCCCTTTGCTTGACTTTTTTATTACATAAGATAGCACTAGGAGTTCAAGCCAACACATTTTTCTACCTAAAAAAAACAAATACAAAAAAATACAAAAGAGAAAAGAACTGAGTGATTATGGAAGAAGATGGATGACAAAAGTCCTAAGTCCTTTACTTATCCTGATAATCATTTCCCTCGTAACACGTTCCCAGAAGGCCTCATCTCATCTGATAGAATGATGGGAAGGAGATTAAATCATTTTTCCTTTATAAACTGTGTGTACCTCCTTCTTGACTAGACTGAGACTCCAGCCTTACATCCCTGTTTTATATCTCCCTCTGGGAATGATCTCCTCAACCACACCATGCATTTAAGGAAATCCAAAAGCCCATCCCTCTGAAACAGTTTCCCTGACTGGCTCTGTCCACTCCCCAGGGGCCAGTGGAATGGCCAGTGGTGACTGCTCCTCATGGTGGGGCAGGTACTGGGGATAGTGCAGGCGAAGGACTCTAGGGGCACAGGGAGCCACAAGGGTGTTTTAGTGGTAAGCCCAAGTCTACATAGGTAGAAGAACACATACATTGCCAAGTGGGGAGGCTACTGAGGTTGGGGTTGCTAAGTCAAGAGTTTGTGCCTTAATGGAAATGGGCTTATAGCACAGAGGGGTCAGGGACAGGCAAGAGAGTCCCTTGGAAAACAAACCCAGATTCTAGCTTGCAAGCATAGCTCATCATCTGTGGTTGGCAGGGCCTGGTGTCTTGAATTGGCTGACATGACCAAGATCAGTGGATCTGGAAGGACTACTGGTGAGCGAACAGCAGCTAAGAAGAGTTCAGGTCTGGAGCGAAAACTGGATCACCACATCTAAGGAAGTCAGCAGGGTGTGAAGTCAAGGACAAACCCATTTCTTGTCTAATAATCAAGTTTGATAAGGGAAAAACAAGAATGCAAGTATGGCCTGGCCGGCGTGGCTCAGTGGTTGAGCACTGACCTATGAACCAGGAGGTCACAGTTCGATTCCCGGGTTTCAGGCTCAATCTCCAGTATGGGGATGTGCAGGAGGCAGCTGATCAATGATTCTCTCTCATCATTGATGTTTCTATCTTTCTTTCCCTCCCCCTTACTCTCTGAAAACAATAAAATCAAAAGAAAAGTATATATATTTAATGCAAGCATGAAACCAGGAAGAATAGGCAGCCAAGGTGGTTAATGTTGGAGGAGTGAAATACAGTGCTGGAGGTTGGAGTGATGCCAGGGCTAAAAAGTGGATGATATAGCCTCTCTTATTCTGTTTCTGCTGCTCTGAAATGGGATGTCTGATGCCATGAAGTACCTCCAAAAACTTTATTTTGTTTCCTTGCAATTAACTGAGAGTATGAAGGTGAATAGAATTTATGGGGAGAATATGTTTGTTTGGGTTGATAGAAACACGAGAATTTCAAACATGCAGCCATTCCTACTGAAATACGCTAGCTCAGTAGGAATGGGGGAATATGGCCCAAAGGACTGCTTCATCATCAGCCACACTGAGTTCTCCAATGGATGAGGTGGAGGTCCATGGGTCAGTCAGGTCAACGTGAGCTCTTAGAAAAACTCTGTGGGGATGCACACACTGGGGGGAAGGTAGATAACATTTATACTGGAGAGACCCAACAGCTCAGCTTAGATACAGGTATGCTTATGCCCTGAGGAAATGGGATGAGGCAGCTCAGGTACTGGGGATGGCTAGGTTCCTAGCAAGGAAGCCTGAGAACACTGGCACCAACAGGGCAGGGGGAGAAGGAGCCCTAGGGGTGCTCCAGAGCCTGCTCAGAGGGATGAGTAGAGAGTGGGGTCCCGCTGGCAGGATGTTAGTACAGACCTTTACCCCAACTTCTGCCACAGTAGGTCAACTTCTGTTAATTTTACACATTGGGTTTCTATGATTTTCTTTCATTTGGCTTTAGGTCATTTGAAAATCACCACCTTATATCAATAACAAAGTGTTGTCCATGTTTTTAGCTCTGTGTTGGATGCTATCTTGATTTATTCATGTAGGAGTTTGAAGTCTCTGTGGAGATCCAGGTTTATGTAATGGCAAAAAGGAGAGAACAATATAGGGTAGGATGCTAAGTGATGTGTTAGGGGCTACAAGTGACTCACAGTTGCAAGAAATAAAGAGATTCCTGGATTTTTTGGGTAATGTAAAAAGTAAAGACATTTCTAACCCCCCCCCCCCAAAAAAAGTGGTATTTGAGCTGAACCTTAAAGGAGGAGAGAATTTGAAGAAGGGGAGAGGTTATTCCAAGCTGAGAGAATAACAGCATGAACAAAGATCTGGAGACAGGAACTCTCAAGGCCAGTTTGGAAAATAGTAAATAAAGAAAACACATGGGTGACTGACAGTGTTTTCCATTCTTCAAATTACTTATTCAGACTGTGTCCTGGGCAAGAACAATTGCCTGTGGTTTATAAATAGGTCCCAGTTATTTTAGAAGAACGTATTAGTAACACTGATGATCATTCATGGAATGTTTCATGGAGACTTCAGTTTTCCAGGGGCCGGGAGAAAATGTCTAAATGTGTAAGAAATGGCCCAACACATGAAACACCATGAATAAAACCTAATACAAAGTCTGTGTAGAAACTTAGGGTTCTTATGCAGGTACTTGTTTCTGTGTCGTTCTCCCTCCCGATTTACTATGCAAAATGCCTAAGGCCTCAGATGACATGTACCTCTGGAAATAAAAGAACAAGAATAGAAATTGGGAGATAAAACAACACAAGAGATGAAGTCATTTGTCTGAGCTCACAGGGAGGGTGGTGCCAAAGTCACAATTCAGGACACTCATCTCAGGTTCCCTTTCACCCCAGGTCCTGAGTACAGATTTTTGACCCACCTCGGTAACCAAAAAGCCACCAAAATGGTACTGAATTCCAGTTCCTCTGGTTCCTAAGATGAAAGCCTTTTCACTGTTTCATAGGTTGGGGATCCCAATTGCCTATGCTTGGAAACGTTCCAGTGCATATGTATGTTATATGGTGTCCAAAAGAAAGAAGATATTTATACCAATAGTTAATTCGGTTAGAGACAGCTCTGTATTTGGTTGCAATTAGCATCATCCTCAGTTTTCCTCTAAAGTTCTACTTTCCAATCTGTTTCACTAGCATTTGCATCATTATATGTTATTTATTTGAGCCCAAGAAATATTTGAATGAATGCATCTTTTTTATTTGTATTTTTTTTCGTTGGGTTCCTCTTACTATAGAGTTAGGGCAAAAATAAACGGATGATTATCCTAAATATTGTACCTTCCAGTCATAATGCAATGGTAAAAGAAGGACCCTGGGCTTCATTCACAGCTTTGAGTGATTAAAATCAAGTTTTAATAACAGTAACAGCAGCAGAAAACTACTTTATTATAAAATTTCTTAGGAAAAACATCCCACAGTCAATCCTATCTTATATCTGAAGAGATCACTATCAAACATCTCCAAAACAATGAAATAACTCTATTACTTGTGATTCTTCAAGTTTTTGCAAGAATTTGGAGTTGTATCTACCCCAGCTCTCTAAATAAGAATGAGCATTATTTTTTAAAATATTTTTATTTTTAATTGATTTTAGAGGAAGAGCGAGGGGGAGAGAGAGAGAGAGAAATAGCAATGATGAGAAACATTGATTGTCTACCTCCTCCACACTGGGGACTGAGCCCACAACCCAGGCATGTGCCCTGACAGGGCATCAAACCGTGACCTCCTGGTTCATAGGTCAATGCTCAACCACTGAGCCATGCCTTCCAGACAAGAATGAGCATTATTAAGAAGCCCTTTCATTCCTACACTTGTTCATCATATGGGGCAATAAAACTATCATCAATAGCATTTCTAGCCATTCCAATAATCCTCTCAAAAATTCTTAAAATACTCCTAGAATTGAAAAGAAAGCTCCACCCAACTTATCAAATGTAATAACAACTGCCTACAAAAATGTCCTTGGACAGGCAGAATTTGTAGCCAGTCAATGGGGTTTATCTTCACACAGTGTGTAAGATGTGCAAAATCCTTTCTTAACAACAAAAGTTTTACTTGGTTCAGCCTCACCACGTGTGTAAATTTTACATTTCATGAGGATTTTTGGAGGGAGGGATGAAGGTATTATTTTTGGGCATACTCTCTTTTATATGCTATGATAGCAACAGTGTATTATGTATTAAACCACCAGTTAATTATCAATGAAGTTCAAAGGCATAACCTAGACAAGCATGCCATATATTTATTGTTGTTCCCAACATCTTTACCTTGGTGTATGAAAGAACTAGAATAGAAATTGGGAGATTTCTATTTCAGAAATAAAATCAGGCTTTTCTATTTGACACTAAAACACAAAAATAAAGACAATAAAAGAGAACACAACACACCAGTTTTCTGAGATGTAGTACTTTCGATAACTTCTTTTCTGTGCAGCCCTCAGGAAGTAATAAGGAAAGATCTTTAGGATTTATTGAGGGGGGGTGGGGAAGCAAGGCTCAGAACTGTTTGTAGTATGCTACCTGTTGTATAATAATAAAGAGAGAGAAGTAATAAGAATATATATTTGATTTTGTTTGTATATGTCTAAGGAGATATTGGGAAGGTATCCTGAAAAAATATATTAAAAAAACTTTTAAGTGTTTATCTATAGGGAATTGGGGTGAGGTATGGGATGAATGGGCACTAGGTGAGAGTGAGAATTTCAATGCAAACCTTTTAATACTGTTTTGATTTTTAAAATCAATATGTGAATGCATTTAATATGAATATATTGCCTACCCAAAGAAAAAGCTAAAAAGTGAAACCTCTGATTGTGACAATGAGTATTTTTACCAAAAACAGATGTTTATCTTGTTTATTTTCAGTTTTCAGTGGAGTAGGGAAGAACTAAGGAATGATTTACTACTTTACTGCTGCAGCTTTGTACCAGGGTTGAACCCCTGTGGCAAACCTGTCATTGGAAAGGTGAAACTAGGCAGCTGAGATACTCCTGAGTTTTCTTCTGAGGCCGCCACACTGGTTCTCCAGTTCATGCCACCTGATGCAGGTCGTTGAGAAACTAGAGGTCTGCCTCCATCTGGGATGCAGCTGGTGATCATGTGAAGTCTAAGGGCCACAGCGTTACCACCCCCGTTCTTTCTGGAGAATCTGGGAGAATTAGGTTGCGAAAGAGGAGGCAATCAGCCTAGTGAAACCTCGTATCCTCTTGGAGGGCAAATTAATAGAGAAATGACGGAGAAAGCTCTGATCTTCTCTTATGGATGGTGAAAGAGAGCAGTGCCTACGTGATAACACCTAAGACACAATTCAGAGAAAGCTTTCAGGTAACTTTCCTAACCTTCCCATGGAATCTGCTCCTCAGCTAGCATAAATTCTCCATTCCCACTAAATGGGTGAAGCCCCACGTTCTTCTCAAATTCAGTTAGCCCACCACCTCAAGAAACTTAGATATATATATATATATGCTTTGTTCCTGCCACTGAGTCCCATAGCAATTAGAACTCCAGTGCATGGTTTTCTCAGCTTGCTTTGGTCCAAGGTCCTCTTTGGAGAGAATCCTGAGCGTGTAAATTACTTGCAGCTGAGCCAGGCCCATACTTACCCAGCATGTATTGCATCAAACCCCAGCACGCCCACTTGGCTGCTTCTGGGAAGGCCTCAGAAGGGCTTTTCAAAGCGGATCTCATAAAAACAAATATCCCACCTCTACCCCCATCTCCTGTCCCCTTCAAAAAACAAACAACAATACTGCTCTGTTCACCAAACACAGGGGGATTTTCTGTTTAAAGTACTTTTTTTCTTATTCCATATTGGCAGCACTTACTAAGGAGCGGATGACTTTCAAGTTGGGTGAACTTTGAAACATAAGCACATAGGAATCCAGGTGTTTAAAATTTTTTAAAACTTAGATACATCCTTTCAGCCTTCATCTAAAAAACATATTTTTAAAGTTTTATTAAAACGATGCCAATTTTTTTTTAAAAAAGTATGCCTTTGACCACATATCTTGAATCATTATGTTTGCTTCCAAAACTAGTAATAAAATGTCTGCGATCCTACTTTCCCTTTTCAAACTTTTGGAAACAGCTTTGGTGACAAATGGACCTGGGTTTCAATTCAGTTTTCATCACATGTTAGCTGTTCAACCTTAGGCAACTGACCCAACCTCTTTGTGCCTCAGTTTCCTCATTGGAAAAATGGGAATAATATTAGTAAGCACCACGAAGATTAGTTGTGAGGATTAAATGATTACAGTAAGTCCTCACTTAACGACATTCTTGGAACTGTGGCAAAACGAGGTAAAAGGAAGCCAATTTTACCATAGGCTAATTGCTATGAACGGTAGTTACATTTGTCAACATTATAACAAAAAGACATTGAATGAACCAATATTATTTGAGGACCTGCTGGACATGTAAAGTGCTTAGCAGTGTGCCTAGAAATATATTTTAGTAATAATAATGTTGAAACAATTACAATATTACACCTCATATCTCATTTGGGGGAAATTGCTTATTAACTGAAATTTAGCAAATATGTCATTTTTTTTGTGATTTTTAAGGACTCCAGTCTCAGTCTTAAATTAAAGGATTATCATTAAAATTGAAACCTTGCTTGCTCTAACCCACGTGTAAAAGAACAAACCCAAGAGAAGAAACCAGACTGGCAACCATGAGAAGAAGCAAGCAAGAAAAGAATGTCATTGCCTCCACGGCAAGTGTTCAGATAGCCTCCGTATTTTGTGTCGTCCTCTGAGAATGAGATGTAACATTTATGCTGCGACCCTGCATCCCCACCCATGCAGTATCTGAGGGCATAGAATGGGAAGTGATATCCCAACATTGGAAGTATGGCTAGGGGGCAAGATCTAACCTTTTAATCCAGACAGAAGACTTTCTCCTCAAAGCAGCTACATGTTAAACTTTTCTCTGTGGGGACATGATTTTTCTCTGTTTCTCTTTGTCCCTCACCCATCAGCCTATGAATTTCTGCAATTTCTTGAATGAATTCTAAGCATGAATCTAGCCCACTTCTGGAATCCTTTACTAGTAGATAGGCTGGCAAACTATGTCAAACTGGGAAGTTGGGGTGGCAGGTGGTATATCTTGAGGCAATGGCACTCGGTCATTGCCAAGGCCATCTTTGGACTTCCAGAAGAATGACATGAGTCATGAAAATATTAGCCATGCCTGCCTTCTGCTCACAGAGAAGCCTTGTGGCTTGCCACCACAGATCCCAAGGCCATTGTGATGGAGGCACTATAGGAGGCCTGGTGTCGGAAATGACCGCACGTTGAAGTTCTTGCTCTGTGGCCTATTACAGATTCCAGTTGCTTTTCTTCAGTTTTCCTGAGCCTAAAGAGTGAGGATGCCAATTACCAGGGCTCCAGTGACAATGCCTGGGACAGAGTTGTCCAAAGAAATATGTAAGCTGTACATGTATTTAAAATTTTTGCAATAGTAGTATTTGAAAAAATAAAAATAAATGGTGAAATTAATTTTAAAAATAAGTTTTGTTTAACCCATCGTATCCAAGATAGTATCATTGCAACATGTGACATTTTAAAAATTGAGATGTTTTACATTCCTTTTTTAAACTGTCTTTGAATCTGATATGTATGTAGATTTTATAACATTCATAGTTAAAACAAGCAGATTTGAATACCCAAGTTGTTCTAAACATACTTAAAAGTTTTCTAATAACTGAACCAATAATCAAATTTGAAATTTAAATGAAGTAAACTTAATTAATACTCTTTCCTTTCCCTTCCTCCAGCCCCTGGCAACCACCAATCTATTTTCTATCTCTATGGATTTACCTATTCTGGATATTTCATATAAACAGAATCATATAATGTGTGACCTTTAGTGTCTGGCTTTTTCTCATTATGCTAAGTGTAAATATGCTAAGTATACTATATTAAGTGTACAACGTGCTAATACACAGTTGCACATATCAGTGCTTGATTCCTTTTATGGCTCAATAGTATTGCATTGTGTTGATATACCACATTGGTTTATCAATTAACTATTGATGGACATTTGAGTTGTTTCCACCTTTTGGCTATTGTGAATAATGCTACTGTGAACATGTGTTTGTGTACCTGTTTTCAATTCCTTTAGGCATACTAGTATAGCTAGGAGTGGAATTGCTGGATCACATAATTCTATATTTATCTTTTTGAGGAACTGTCAAGCTATTTTCCACAGCAGCTACACCACTTCACATGCCCACCAGCAATGTACCAGGCTTCAAATTCCTCCACATTCTCACCATACTTATTTTCCAACCCCCCGACCCCCTGTTTATTGAGATATAATTGACATACAGTTTAAGGTGTACAGCATAATTATTTGACTTATGTATATCATAAAGTCATTAATACAGTAAGTTTACTTAATATCTATCATCTCATATGGAATAAAGTAGAAGATGTTTTTCCTTGTGATGAGAACTTTTAGGATTTACTTTTTTAACAACTTTCATATAGAGCCCACAGCAGTGCTAGTGTCATCATCTTGTACATTACATACCTACTGCTTATTTATCTCATAACTGAAGTTTGTACCTTTTGACCACCTTTATCCAAATCCCCTTTCCCCCACCACAAATCTGATCTCTTTCCTTTTTTAAAAAAATTAAATCTATCTTAGGAAGTATAAACTGGTATCTTATAGTGGTTTTGATTTTCATTTTCCTAATAATTAATGTTATTGAACATATTTGTATGTGGTTATTGGCCATTTGTATATCTTCTTTGGAGAAAATTGTATTCAACCCTCTTACCCTTTTTAAAAATATATATATATATTTCTTTATTGATTTCAGAGAAGAAGGGAGAGGGAGAGACAGATGGAAACATCAATGATAAGAGAGAATCATTGATTGGCTGCTTCCTGTACATCCCCGACCCCTAATGGGGGTTAAGCCCACAACCCAGGCATGTGCCCTTGGCTGGAATCGAACCTGGGACCCTTCAGTCCACAGGCCAAAGCTCTATCCACTGAGCCAAACCAGCTAGGGCCTCTTACCCATTTTTGAAATCAGTTGACTTTTTTGTTGTTGAGCATAAGAGTTCTTTATTCTGAATACTAGAGCCTTATCAGAAGTATGATTTGCAAATATTTTCTCCTATTGTGTAGATTGTCTTTTCACTTCCTTGATACTGTCCTTTGATGCACAAAAGTTTTAAATTTTGATGGCGTCCATTTGCCTCTTTTTTGTTGTTGTTGCTCATGCATTGGCGTCATATCTAACAATTCATTGCCTATACCTTGAAGCATATTTCAAAAGAAAAATAAAGTGATAGCTTTATAACTGTAAAAAGACATGTTTTGAAGTTTTATTTTACTCAAAACTTATAAATTTACATTAACTTGCTAATCAGTTGATAAACAAAGTGTTTCTTTGAACATATTTACCAAGCGAAAGACCACTCTTTTTTTGGGTAAGCCACAGCAATCTGACACCCACTTTTGTTTTATTTTTAGTTCATTAAGAACTTAGAGACACTTACAAAGCAACCTGGACTTGAAATATTTCAAGGTTTTTATGATTTCCATTCCTCTCTACTGTTATTTTGCCTGCATATATTTTGATGACAGTATTTTTAGCCTTTAATCAGACATTTCAAAAATGTTTTCACTGAAACAGCTCTCTTTTCACACTCATTTAATTGGCTTGTGTAATGCTTAATTATAATAAGTGAACTTATTAAGTATAGTAAGTATAACTGGGATAAATAAATTTGGGGACAAATATAACTGGCTTCATAAATATACACCACAACTGGAGGGAGCTGAAATATACAGGTGTAGCAGAGGATATAGTCTACTAGGGGGATGTGTCCGTGTGCCATGGACAATATGCTTACAATACAGAAAGTGTAATCCAAACGGTGGGCATCTACTATTCAAGAGGTGTAAACTCAAAATTACTTTAAGAATTTTTTAAAAATTGTGGTAACATCACATAAAACCATTTTAAGTGTACAGTTCAACTGCATTAAGTATATTTACATTGTTGTGCAACCAACACCACCATCCATCTCCAGAACTTTTTTCATCATGCAAACAGAATTACTTTTTAATAATTCATATGCAATGCCCAGATACACAGTTCTGATATGCTAGCTTCTAAGCAATCTCTGGCACCGTGTAGCTATGTCAATAAACTTGGACAACTCACTTGACCTACCAGTGTCTCAGTTTTGTCATCTATAAAATGGGGTTAATATGTATTCCACAGAACTGACAAAAGGACAACATATATTTGCTGAAGCACTTTAGAAACTGGAAAGCATTTTATAGTTGCTACTTGTCATTATTAACAGAAAATTTAAAGACCCTTTATATCTGCAAAAATTTTGTAATAACGTACTATTTCTGTGGGAAGCATGCTTTTAAAAACAGAGAGAACAGACATGATATGGATGAGTTTCAATTTCCTTTAAATCAACCTTGATTCTATTGTGAGGATAATAAACTTCAACAAAGCTGGGCCTGAAATATTTGAGAACAATCCTTTTGAGTTACCATCATTACGAAGGCTTTATATCTTTTCTAGAACTTGCTTTCCACAAAGATATATGTCTTTTCCAATAATCTCCAGATTTAGACTCTTTTAAAAAAAATCCTCTCCCAAGGATATATTTTTTTAATTGATTTTTAGGGGGAGAGAGAAAGAGAAAGAAATATCAATTAGTTGCCTCCCATAGGTGTCCAGACCAGGGATCGAATCTGAAACCTAGGTACGTGTCCTGCTTGGGACTCAAACCTGAAACCTTTTGATGCACTGGACCACACTCCAGCCAACTGAGCCACTTGGCCAGGCTAGGCTGTCTTTTCTTTGACCTGTTACTTCCTCTCTGCTCAGTGGTAAACTGGGCTCTCCTGGGTGATGATTTTTTTCCACCAAAAGGTAAGAATTTGAAATTGTGAACAAGTATTTATAGTGAAACTCCGAATCCTTGTCTTTCACATTTTTGGAATGCTTACTGCCACTTAAGGACCTTGCTAAGGGTGTGTGCGGCCTTGTTTTTTGAAGGAAATTTTTAAAAGTAAGTGAGAGTGGAATGGGGTAGTGGAGGTGACTCATCCATCAAATGAAGATTTATTCAAGTACTATTATTTGTGATAAAGGAAGCAGTTAAGAGTCACCATTTCAGAATAGCATTGGAAGAATTTAAACAGGCATTTCCCAGTACTGCCATTGTTTTCTTTGGTATTTCATTAACATGTTGAGTGGGGAGGTGCTGGGACCCATGGTCCAAAATAAGTGAAAAAAAACACACACAACTTTCGTTATTAGTGGGTTTCCAGTGTTTCCTAATCAGGGCAGTCACTTACATGTTGCTTCTGTTCTGTTCAATTCAATTCAACAAAAAAATTTGGAGCACCTCCTAAGTGCCTGCTATGTACAGTGAACAAAGAACCCTGCCCTTGGAGAGTTAACCTTTTGGCTGTGTTAATCAACCTTCTGAGAAAAATGTTAAATTATTTGCCTTCCTCAATATTTTTCATATTTGTCAAATGTAAACATTGGTATAAACATTCAAACTGATGGTGAAGGCCTAAAAGGAAGAATCATATTCCTAAATTGCTGGGACAATTTAATGTTTTATGTTAAAAATTTCATTTAAAAATACATATAAAAATATAAACCCACCAGGCTTCTGTTCCAATGATTTGAGGTATGAGCATGATCCAAACTATTTGTCTTTCATTTCTGTTTTTTTGTGTGTGTGTGTGTTTGTTTTGTTTTTTTATTCAGGGGTTGAGGGTCAGATCTTTAGGGGAAAAGCCTTGGGTCTTTCCAACCAAAGGCCCTTTTCCCTCCGAAGCTTACAATGCCACCGTTGGGCACCTACCCAGCAGGCATAAAGTCAGCTTCTCTAGACTCTTTTCTAAAGAGCATTTCTGGTCGTGGTCATGGTGATGACACCATATTTTCTCCTCAGCAGTGGTGGTTGTACAATTTCTACATAGCCTGGGGGATTGATGGGGTGAGCCAGAGGTTGGGAAGGGGCGCTGGCACTTGAGGAAAACGTCGTGTCATGTCCTGGTATGTGGGTAGGGGGAGAACTCAAGCCCTCAAGCGGTAGGGACCTCCGCTGCAGCCGGGCGTCTCCTCCCCAGGAGCGAGTGGCTTAGGAAGAACACCCGCTACAGGTGGAGGCGAGCGTTTGGGGCTGGAGGCAGGAGGTGGAGGAATCACTTGGAGGACCTGTCCCCTGAGGGAAATGGTGGAAAAAAGCACTCACAAAAGAGGGAGATCTGGACTTCTCCGGGGAATAACCCTCCTCCCTTCGTCTCCCAAGATTTCCCACGGAGGGATCACCACCGCTCTTCCTCGGGCTGGACGGAGCTTTCACGGCACCACCACCGAGATCTAACCCAAATCAACCAGGTGACGTTTTAAAGCCTCCCTCAACACATTCTCTCTAAAGCCTCCCTCAACACATTCTCTCCATCGCGTCCCCAACGCCAACGTCGCGGGGGAAGAGAGGCTGCACAAGTCACGTAGGAAATTAGGCTGCCCCTTCTCCACGGCGATAATCGAATTAGCCTCAAATTAAACGTGAAATTGGCCCTCGCCGGCTGGGCTGTGGGGACAAAGCCCCCATTGTCCTTTTGCCCGGGTAGAGAGGCGGCGGTGCCCACCCTGCCCCAGCCAGCCTGGGCCTGTCCCCGA
>NW_005371410.1:10555114-10606899 GCF_000412655.1 Myotis brandtii | reverse complement strand
CTGCCACCCAGTCTTCAACAGGTTTGTACCAGCGCGCGGACCCTCCGGGCCTGCCTTTGGGGTGGGGGGCTGGAAGCTCCTCTCGCCATCACCCCTCCGCGCCCGCGATCGTCTTTTTGGGGGGAGCCTTCCCTTTGTTTTGTGATAGGAAAGATGCCAAGTGCCTGCCTTCCAGATGGAGAGGGGGAGTGTTGTCGGGATCGATACACAAACCGTGTCCATTCTTCTTCCAGTCAAAAGCCAGGCCAGATAGTGAGAGGGCGAGTGTGAGGGTGCTTGGGCGAGGAGAAAGATGGATTCGGTGGGTTTATTTCAGTGGGATACGCGATTTTGGCAAGATGGATGGCTCCCGGTGCCCTCACCGTGATGCAGCACAATGCAGCAGTATCCCCGCCCGGCCCCACCCAGGTCCGGGGCTGCCCTTGGCCGAGGCTCAGAGCTGCTTCTACCCTGTCATGCTGCTTCAGCTGTATGTGTGGGGACAGGAGGACCAGGTCACCTACCTTAGAGGGGAGACTCTTTTCTTTGGGGTGCCCTCCTCCCTCCCTGCCTGTGCTTGGATGAAGGGGCGCCCTGCAGCGCTAATGCGGGCGGAGGGAGCCTGCCTGCAGTTGCGGACGGGAATCTGATCTCCAACTCTGGGACCGGAGCCGCAGGGAGGGGCTGGACTCCAGCCGCTGGAGGGAGGCCGCGGAGCAGTGGTGTGCGGAGGCAGTGGTGCAATCAGTATTGGGTGGGAGTCGCAGCGTCTTTCTGTGGATCACCCGTCATTCGTAACCACAACCCAACTATCGATTTCTTAATATATAAAAAGTTGGTGTTTATTGGGTCTTCATAGCGATGACGTTACAGTATCTCTGTGTCTTTGGTCAATACGAAGAATATGAATTTTTCTTACAGGAAACCAATTTTTGAAATGAAACGATTCATCTATTTTAGTTTTTATGTCCCTGAAACATGTCTAAATATATTCAGTAGCTGAATAGCTTGATTTAAAAGGAACTTACATTTTTTTTGATGGGTAGATAATGATTAACCTTTATTTGCTTTGCTTTCATCGTTTGCTTTTTCTGTAAATCAAGTACATATTTGGATGTTTTATTAGGGATGAGTAGGCAAATGAGTGCCATGATTGGTGGTGAATTGATATTCAGACTTTTATAGATTTAGGTTAATCATGATTAATGGGATTATGGTAGTAAATGGCTTCATTTATGTTTATGTATATGTATTTTTTGTATACATTTTTTTTGCAGATGTGGCTGGGGAGGGGGTTGAGAAGGGCAGACCACCAAGGCCTCTGAGGCCGGCATCTGGTCAGAAGGAGATGGTTGCCAGTGTTCTCACTTATTTAGTCTGGGCCAGTACATAGGGAATGTCCCTTCTAAATGCCACTTCTCCAATTCATTTATTCAGTGTGAGATGGCAAATGGGATCCGTTTCAAATGTCACCTGTATAGGTGAGAAAGGGAATTTCAGTATGCTGTCTGGAAGGGAAGGTCAATGTTTCAAAGCAAGGGCGTGTCTACTTTTATTTTTTTAAATCTCTATTGAATCCAGGTTGGTGGCATTTGACTTCTTGGTAGCTCTACAAAGTAGAACTGAATGCAGATTGTGTGGTTTTTGTTCATTATTGCGAGTTTCCCTTAAGAGAGCCATTAAAATAGAGCACTTTTTGGATTTGGGTTTTAATGTTTTGTTGATGGTATAAAATAGTGTTGTATAAAGATGTTTGGGAGTATCGTTCCCATGGATTATCCAGACATGTTGGATTTACTATGTTGTAAGAAAATATCCTGTGTTGATGTCACAGGAGGTTTAGCTGTTCTGACTTAGACACCAGGTGCAGAATTCGGTTAGGATAAACTCTTTGTAACTTTGTCATTTCTGGACTGACCAAAACCTTCATCTGAGAGAATGAGAAGTATTGGGGCAGTTAAGAAACTTGGTCGCCTCCTGTTGTGCAGGCGTTCTGTGAAGAGGATCTCTTGGGCGAGAGTATTAACACCTGTCTAAGAGGTTGTAGGAGCCTCCCTCTCTGCTTGTGACACATCCTTATCGGACTTGGCAGTGACAGGGTTTCTTTGTGAGAGTTTGTTGGCATGGTTATTTTGTCTTGCTGTTTGAAAGTATGACTTTACATGTGGAAGTACTGTTTTGAGATGGAAGGATTTTACTACTACTAAACAAACATAGACATGATGAGTGGAAATTGTTTGATGTGGTTTTTGTTGAAATAATCTTTTCATTTTAAAGAGTATATTCTTAGAGAGAATTTTAAAGCCCAACATATATTTTATTTTTTTACATGCGGTGATGTGATGTTCCTTTAATTATGTTGGGCACTGACCGACATCAGCATTATAATTGGGCTTTAGTTAATGTTCTGTGGATTTCCTTATGGTAGTCTTGGTTTCTTCCTGCGAGACTATTGGGAATGTAAACCATTCTTCATAAGGAAAAGGCCAATACTTCCTCTGGAAGAGTTACTTCTGGAGGTCTGTGGAGGTGAGTAAAACATCTCACGGATATGTCTTATAAATTTTCAGACTTCGCTGTTTCTCAAAGCACAATTTCTTTACAAAACACCTAGTTTAGTACTCTTGAGTCTTCTGATAACATTGTCTGTATCCAAGTTCATATGGTGTAGGAATAACATCATTATTCTCTTTATTTTGTTGAGTAAAATTAAACTATCCCAATTAGGCATTTTCCTAATGTCCCTTGCTATAATAATGAGGTGTGTGGAGCGAAAACATCAGGATCTCTTGGGAGTTTGTTGTAAATCAGATTCCTATAGACCCCAACCCAGACCTATCCAATTATAATTTGCATTTTAACAAGACCCCTAAGCGATTTGTATGCCCGTTAAATTGAGAAACTACTGCACTTCTTCATCTAAGGGACTTCTATATCAAAAAGTTCCTTCTTGTATCTTACTTTTATGTTTTCTTTTGCTCAGATATCAACACCTTTCTCCCCTGTGTCACTAAGTGATTTTGAAAAAAGTGATGCATTCACTGTAAATTACTTAATACAGGAAAACATTATGAAGTTCTTTAATATTTCGGTGGCATAGTCCTATTAATTATAGTTTTTTAGATTACTCAGTTTTAGGGGTGTCTTTCTAAAGTTGGTAAACAACCAATTCCCCCCTCCTGCCACTGCCCCCCCCCAAGAAGGCATTGGTTTTGAGATATCAGAGCTGGAGTCCAGGAAGCCCAGGGTCCCCTCTGCTCCTCCTGCTCCCCTCTGGCATCTTGTTCTCACCAGCTGTTTCTCCTGGTATATTCAGTATCCTGCCCTTCTGGTTCCTTCTTAAAGTTGTTTTTTATTAAGTAGTCTTATTCAGTACATACAAAATAATGCTCATAAAAGATACATTGCAGAATCACAAACCAATGGACACTCAGGCAGCCACTACCTACTTCAAGAAGAACCTTATCATATAGTCACAGTCCCCTAAGTACCCTTCTGTCTTCCCATCTGAAGCAACCACTGTCCTGAATTTGGTGCTTCTCATTTCCTTACTCTTTTTTATAGGTTATCCTTTCTAAAATTCTTAATTTTGTATGTTTTGAACTTTATTTTTTATTGATTTCAGAGAGGAAAGGAGAGGGGGAGAGAGAGAGAGAAACATCAATGATGAGAGAAAATCATTGATCAGCTGCCTCCTGCACTCCCCCTACTGGGGATCAAGCCCACAACCTGGGCATGTGCCCTTGACCGGAATCAAACCTGGGACCCTTCAGTCCGCAGGCTGACGCTCTATCCACTGAGCCAAACCGGCTAGGGCATGTTTAAAACTTTATATAAATGAACTTACGCTTTATTTATTTTTCTGTGACTACATTTTTAGATTAGTGATATTATATTTCTGATATTCATTCATTTTGTTGTAGTAGTTTATTATATTCATATAATGATATTATATTCCTGATATTCATTCCTTTTGTTGTAGTAGTTTATTATATTCCTGATATTCATTCATATTCCTGATATTCATTCCTTTTGTTGTAGTAGTTTATTATATTCATATAATGATATTATATTCCTGATATTCATTCCTTTTGTTGTAGTAGTTTATTATATTCATATAATGATATTATATTCCTGATATTCATTCCTTTTGTTGTAGTAGTTTATTATATTCATATAATGATATTATATTCCTGATATTCATTCCTTTTGTTGTAGTAGTTTATTATATTCATATAATGATATTATATTCCTGATATTCATTCCTTTTGTTGTAGTAGTTTATTATATTCATATAATGATATTATATTCCTGATATTCATTCCTTTTGTTGTAGTAGTTTATTATATTCATATAATGATATTATATTCCTGATATTCATTCCTTTTGTTGTAGTAGTTTATTATATTCATATAATGATATTATATTCCTGATATTCATTCCTTTTGTTGTAGTAGTTTATTATATTCCTGATATTCATTCATTTTGTTGTAGTAGTTTATTCATTTTCACTGCTGTATAGTATTCCACTATGACTTGTTTATTCCTTCTGTAGATGGCCATTTGGCTTAATTCCAATATTTTGCTGTTATAAGAAGGGCTGCTATGAATGATTCTTCTGTTTGTCTCTTAGTACCTATGTGGAGATAGACACACACACAAATTCTCTCTCTCTGAAATGAAATTTGCTGGATCATATGTGCATTATCAACCTTACTAGATAATGCCAAAGTTTCCAAAGTGATTATACCAATTATATTCCCACTAGCAGGGTACAGTGTTACTGTTGCTCCACAACCTCTCCAGACTATCATTTACCAAACTTGAAAATGTCCATTTGTGAAGTTATCTCATTGTGCTTTTTATTTGCAATTTTCCTGATTATTGAGGTTAAGTACCTATTTTTATTATTGGCCATTTGGGTTCCTTCTTTTGTGAAGTCCCTGTTCAGTCTTTTTTTTTGCCTGTTTGTCTTTCAGATTTTTTCCCTTATTGATTTGTAGTTCTTTATGTAGATTGCTTACTAATATTTTATAGATTATATGTGTTGCAAAAATTACCTCCCAGTTTGTGTTTTTATTTTCTTTTGAAGAAACCCTATGTATTTTTAAATGAACATTCATAATTTCAGTAAGTCATAATCAGTTTTTATCCTTTAAGGTTTGTGAGGATCATTTTGATATTGCAAGAAAAATTTTCCTTAGTTTGGGAAGAGCCTGAATTTTGGAGTCGAACAAATCTGGGCTCAAATCCTAATGCTATTGTATACTAGTCACATGACCATCGCTACTCAGAACCATAATTTTCTCATCAGTAAAATTGAAATAATAATACTCATGCAGTTGTGAGACAGCAGTGTACAGTAGGCATATAGTAGGTGTTCAGCTGGTAACCTTTCCATTACTTTCTCTTCAGATTGCCTAAGCTATATGAGCCACTGACTCCTTTTGATATGCTTTGCAAAAACTATCAACAGTTTTATAAAAAAAAGAGTTATTAAATAGCACATTCTTTTGTTTTTTAAAAGGCTGTATTACCAATGAAATATATATATATCTCCACTTATTGAAAATCCTTTGTCAGTTCAGGTTCATGTTCTTGAAAGTAGTGCAATTACAGTTCTGTTTACCAAGAAGTATTTATACTAATGTTTTCCCTTTGCTGCTACTCTAAGATTTTATATATATATATAAAATTCAGTAAATATCTATTGGATACCTTCTCTTTCTAGGACTTGAAGTGGGTTAAGGTGATGATGGTGTGGGCTGGCTTAAAGTTGAATAAGAATTAGTTCCTGAATCTAATGACTTTTTAATCTACATATATGTACACAGATGATAAAAGACCTTTTACTGACCAGATGTGTGACTTTGGCAAGCCATTCACTGTCCTGGTCTCAGATCTAAATTTATAAAATGAAAATCTTAGATGGAATTATAGTAGGGGTTAAAACATGGCGGAAGGGCACCACTCCCTCTGTTCCTATCAGACGTGGAAAATAATCATGGCATTCTTTTTCTGCAGAGCTGAGATAGAGCCTCAGTAACATTCTCAATGCAAGTACAGTGTTGTAGGGTGTAACTACCAATTGACCAGATTTGGCACTTAGACATTAAGATCCTGTAACTTCTAAAATGTTGTGATGATAAGATATTCCAGTAACACAACACTTCAGCCATGTTCACAATACAGTGAACAGGCGCTCTCCCTCCAGGGAGCACGCCCGTGCCATTCCCTTTCCTCCTCTCCTTCCCCCACAGGATGCATCTCCTAAACTCTAAGGGACCCCAAGAGACTTGCAACCAGAGGAGCGATGGGCAGCGGCAGCTCATCCAGGGCTAACGGAACCCCTGAACCTGACTCCAAGGCCCTCTTTGACTTCCCAGTGAGCCACAGCAGCCCGGCCTAGGTTCTCCCATTGCTTCTTCTATGCCCTTTCTTGTTTCACTGTCCTAAGTGTGTTTTTGCTGCAGTCAATAAATTCTTGCTTGCTTTTCTAAATAAATAAATAAATGCAGTGGGATAGGAAGAAACTAGAAGCAAGGAGACAGAAAACAAGTGATTGGGCAGTCCAGACGTTAAGGGAGCAAGTAATGGTGGTGGCCATGGGAAGGAAGAAGGAGGAAAGAGATGGGAGAAGAGTTGTGAAAGCCCAAACCCTGGGCCAACTATATGTAGGGTGAATGGATGGGACCCAGTGGCTTTAAGTGGGCCCTGGAGCTGCACAGCCTGGTCACTCCAGGCACTAGCTAAGGGACCTTGGGTAAACTGCCTTGACTTCTCTGCATGCCTCAGTATCTTCATCTGTAAAATGGTGATAATGACAGTACCTATCAGAAAGGATTTTATTAAAGTTAAGTGAGATCATCCAGCGCCAATCACAGTACATTTTAATTACCATTCAATGCGGAATTTTTGCTTTGTCTCAATTTTATGCTTTCTTTCAAATAAACAATTTGGTTTGTTCAGAAAAGATACATTCCAGTAAGTAAATACACACACATCCATCAAATAAATAATGCTAAGTTCAGTCTATATGAAACTTGTTCCTCTGTATCTTGTCAAAATACAATAATATGAAAAACAAACCTGAACAATATTTATTTTTAACAATCAAGAAAAATTCCTAGTATGTGGGGAAAGACTAGGAACAAATAGTTTATAAAAGAAGAAATCACAGGAACAAATCAAGGAAAATAGTAAGTATATTAAATGGTTCCAATTCACCAGTAATGTGAAACACAAATTAATTAGATTATTTTTTCCACTTAAATTAGCAGGTAGATAATATTCTCTGGAATGCTATGAGATAGGAGCTCTGTAGCACCTGTTGGGAGAATATTTGAATTAATACAAACTCAGTTTGAAAACAGAATATATATAACAGAAACCTGAAATGTTTATACCTTTTAGACTGAAATCTCACTTGTAGCTGTATAATCTAAAGGGAGAATTAAAAACAAGGACAGGGGATTTTAAACAAGGATTTTCTTAGCAATAGTACTGGTGGAAAAGCAAATGGGGCATAATCAAATAAATTATGACACAGGTGCAGGATGGAATTCAATGTAGTGCTTAAAAGAATGGTTTGGAAGAATAATACTGAGATGGGAAAATACTAACAATATACTATCGGTGGAAATAATCTGTATACAAAGCTGTATAATGCCATATAACTCCAGTTTCTGGGAAAATACTAACAATATACTATCGGTGGAAATAATACAAAGCTGTATAATGCCATATAACTCCAGTTTTGTTGTATTCAATAAAAGACTGGACAGAAATACATTATAAAATGTTAATGGTTTGCTTTGGATGGTGAGTTGATGGGTGATTTCCTCTCTTTTATGTGAAAGGAAATTCCTATGACTTAATCTTTCTCATTTTAAGTTTTGAGATATTTCACACATAGAGAAGAGTATAGTGAATAATATCATAGACTTCCATGAGGACTATCTTTTATAATAAAAAAGCAATCAACACTTTAATTTTTTAAAAAGGAAATAAAAAAAGCAAACCTGGCAAATTGTAGATCATTGTTAAGGAATAGTTTAAAATTCCAAAGGATTGTCATACCTGTCCTCTGTATTTACCTAAAAGCAGTGGGAAAATGAGTAAGTCAGCATCTTAAGGGTGTGGGTCGGAGAGAGAAATAGAGCCTGCACGTGTAATGGATGCTAACTTGACTCTCTACACTCACCTTGGGCCAGCTTAAAAAGTGGGGAAGCCCAGGACTTGAGTACATATTTTCAAACCGCACACTTGTGTGGAGAGAGCAGTGGAATTCTGTGACATGCTTGCTCTCACTTGTGGGAGCCCAGACTGCTGCTGCAGCTAATTTTGTAACCGTGTAGACCATCATAAGAACTGGTTGGAAATGTAGATAACATTCCAAGTGAAAAATGTTAAAATAAAAATGACTCCAGATTTAGATTACTTCCAGTTAATGGTTTTTCAGCATTTGGGAATATTGTAGGTTTAGAACGGATAGAAGGAATTTTAATGATATCCTTGCTTTTTTATGTGAGAGGAAATTCTTAGGTAATGTTATATATATTTATGTAAGCATATGATGCATATCCTATCTTATCTATATCAAATAGGTGAGAGAGGTGTGTGTGTGAGTGTTTGTGTGTGAGGGAAAGAGATTAATTTCCAGTGTAAAGGGAGGGCAATTTTAAGACTCTTCAAGTGAGAATATTATAGAAATAATATTTTGAAGGCGAATCCCAGGAATGAATCATGTCCTTAGTTGGTGGGGGAAATATTTGGGAGAAGATGTTTTTATGGTCCAAGTCCCCAACGGTATTGGCACTTGATAAAATGTGGCTTATAAAAATGAACTAATTTACTGCCATGAATGTTGTGTGTTTTCTGTCATGAACTTTATATGGTGGATTGACGAGGGTTTCAGGATTAAGTGTGCTTTGAGATATGAAAGTGACAGTTTTAAAATTGCTTTAAAATTGACCCTTGTTCATAGGTGTCATAATTCCATTCTTAGTAAACTCTTAAGCTGTGAGAGTAAACACCTGAATGATTCTCAGAACAGTCTGGCATCTCTGCTCTGGAATCTAGAGTTCCCTGCTCATTCTGATCTTTAACAAACGGGAAGCCATTGGGTGGGCAGTAAAATCTGTATCAGAACATAATTACAGGTTTTTACTCAACAGATGAACCAGGGTGAAGTTTGGAATGACATATAAATATAATTGAAATTATTCTTTTAAAGTGTATATATTCAATGTTTAATTTGTGCAATTAAATATGTCCTTTCTTGGAAAGTTCACTAGCTTAACAGAGGTTATCGCTGGGTGATGGGATTGTGGAAAAGTTCTAATGTAATCTCTCCATATTTTCCAAACTTTTGGAAATGCTGAACAGTAACCTTCTTTTAGCTGGCTAAGAAAATGAGGTAAAATGGTTAATCAGCTACATACACCTTCTGCTGTTCAAATTTTTTTCTGCCATAACTTTCTGAAAAGCAGTATTAACACAGAAGGTGTAAAGAACCCTGAAATGTTAAGAAGATTTTTCCAGTTCTCATTTCAGTGTGCATTTCATTAGGGCCTTGCCTGAAATGGTCCTTCCATGGAGTGTGGGAAAAGATGTCGGGGTTGGGCCCCAGGGGAGCCTCTCAAAAACATCCTCCCTGAACTCAGCCCTGTGGCTCCTGCCCTTGGCCCTGGGTGGAGTTCTTGTTGTTTCCTACCCACTTGGGTGGCTGTTTCAGGGGTAATTTTTGTCCTACTGTGTTTGCCTCAAGGCCAAACCTAACTTCACCAACTGTACAGTGTCTTTGGGGTAGGAAAATTCATGTTCTTATCACGGTTTAGGGCCTTTGGGGTAGGGGGCTTTTATTTTATTTATTTATGGGGGAGGGAAAACCTAGAATCTTCCCTAAAACAATGCTTTTTTACTAGTATTTTGTCCTGTGGTTAAATATTTTCCATTGTGTTTTTTAACTTGGAGCATAGGAGTGCTTTTTTAAGTGAGAACAATAGTCTTAAAAGTTAAAATATCTTCTTTACCCTTTTAGAGTCCCTGAATTTTTAATAATCTGCTAATATATACAGAGTATAGTTTTACTCTGAAAGGTTTCTGAAGAATATATACTTTCATAAAGGTATAAATTAGCGAAGTCATAAGAAAACTTTAAATTTTTCAAAATAATATTTTCTTTTAAAAAATATTTTTATTGAATTCAGAGAGGAAGGGAGAGCGAGAGAGAAATAGAAATATCAATGATGAGAGAGAATCGTTGATTGGCTGCCTCCTGCCCGTCCCTACTGAGGATCGAGTCTGCAACCTGGGCATGTGCCCTGACCGGGAATGGAACCATGACCTCCTGGTTCATAACTCAACGCTCAACCCCCAAGCCACGCTGGCCGGGCAATAATAATGAATATGTATAATAGACCATATGGAAAATAAAATGAACACAAAGAAGAAAGTTAATATCACTAGGTGAGTTCAGTGACCCTATAAACTTGCAGTTAACATTTTGGTGTTTATCCTTTGAATTGTTTCCCTTGGCACATATTTGTATCTCACAAATAATAGTCGCTTCTCAAATCTTAAGCTGAAAATGTGAAGTTTTGACAGCTAAAGAATCACTTGATGTGTATCACTTTTGTAGTTTATACATGTAGCATGGCAAGTCATAAAAATCTCATTACTGATCATATTTAAAGCTATGGAATAAATGCTGTCTGTTGCTCTAGCTGTTTTTAGTGGTGGGAGTATTAAAGAAAAATAGTGAAGAAGCCAACATTTGCTTATTATAGATACTTCTCTTCTTTGGGGGGGAAAAAAACACACACCAAAAACCTTTACAGTGGAAAAATACCAAAATTAAGTTCTCATTAGATGATACGTGCTTTCTGTTTTGTTTTGAAATGAATTCCCATCAGAGTTGCCTTAATTCTCTCAAGAGACATCTCTGTGTGCTCCAGACAACATCTGATTTTACTTTTGTCTTCAGATTTTAGAGTCTTTGAAACAACTACCCCATCACATGTCGGAAATAAAATGGACGTGGTTATTGTAATCTTGGTTTTAAATGTAATATATTTTAGTGGGCGGGGTTGGTTAAAACTATTGAAAGCATACACCAGAGCTCAACTTTATGTTAGCTACAGTCTTTACAGTTCTCTCTTTGGTCTGTTCAAGGAGAAAAAGCAATATGCATATTTGATTATGCAAGCCAATTCCTTAAGCCCTGGGACATCAGATGGATGGAGGTGACTCACCAGCATTTCTTTGTTGCCTTAATTCTAGTATTTGGTCTCTTCCTAAGGAAGGTGCGGTTTCTTCATGTGCTGAGGGGAAGAGGGAGTGGGGAGAGAGGAGAAATTCCCTTTTGCTGGAAGAGAAAGAAAACCTTTCAGCAGTTTTTATGAGGAGGTTTGTTGTAGTTGTTGTAAGTCTCCTTTGGTGAGCCCTGAACAAAAGTGGCAAATGACATTCTTTCCAGGCTTAAATATTGACGACCAGTGGTAGCTTCTTTCTCAGTTCAGAGGGAAGATCTGAGCTGTGCTGGGTGATGGATGGAGCAAGGTTGGGAGATAGAGCTCAGCTATATTAGTAGACTTCCTCTCTCCAAATAAGGTATCTTCAGAAATCCCAACCCGGTGGGAATCAAATCCATCAAGGGAAATTCTGTTCTTTAAAAAAATATGTTTTTTTCTTTATTGATGAGAGAGAGAGAGAGAGAGAGAGAGAGAGAGCAAGAGAGAGAGAAAGGAAAAAGAAACTTTGATTTATTGTTCTACTTATTTATGCATTCATTGGTTGCTTCTTGCGTGAGCCCTGACTGGGAATTGAACCTCAACTTTCTGGTTCATGGGTTGATGCTCATCCAACTGAGCAACACCAGCTGGGCGTCAAGGGAAATTCTTTATTCTTCTTCTTCTTTTTAATTTAAATTCTTTATTGTTTAAAGTATTCAAGGGAAATTCTTGATGGTTAATGTGCCTGGGCTGTCTGAAGCCTGGGGTAAGGATCTTAACTTACTGGGCAGCTGCAAGGGTTGGGGCCAGCCCTTGGGGAGGCACCCAGCTGAGACAGCACCCCCAGGTTAGGGGAGAGCAGGGGCCTGGAATGAGGCCTTCCCCGGACCTCTGGCTGGATGAGCACACCTGTCCCTATTTTAGGAGGTGAGTCGTGGTCAGAGGTATCTGTCGGGTGACTTCTCTGAGAGAGGCCTGGTCCTTCTCACAGGGAGGTTGACAACTCTGTGCTGCCAGCTGTCCTTAAACACCCACCTTATCTTCTGGGGCGGAGTGGAGGGCGCACCACAGTCCTGGAGCACAGACCTTTGTGTGCCATTTGAGCAGGAAAGAAACCAGTGCACACCTCGTGTTTTATTCTTTGTTTTAAAGGTAGGTGGGTTTTTGTTGTTGTTTGTTTTGTTTTGTTTTGTTTGCTTGTTTTTAAATCAACATTCTCTGCTAAAGGAATTTCTGACTTTTCCTGATACTAAGGATGATTTGTCACTTGGGAAGGCTTATTTTGCTTTTGAAGTTTGTGTCCCTAACATTAACACCAGCTTTCCTCTTCGTTCTAAATAAACTCCTTTGATTCATAAAGGGTGAAAATTTAATTAGAGAGCAGGGTAATTTATTGTCCTGTTCCCAAGGAAGACTACTCTTGTCTGTCAGTTGAATGTGTTACATATACATTTCCAGCTCTGCAGAATTATTTTGTTAGTGTGTATTGGCTTGAATATTTTATTCTTAATTATACTGTGTAATTCCATTGGACTACACCCTTGTTGCAGAAAGCTTATTCACATGAACTAAATTATATCTTTAGTGGGTCATACTTGAGAACTGCTCTTAGTCGCCTCAACTTTTAAAGTAGGTATTTAATGTAAAGAGTCTATGGATAGCTCGCCTATCGCTGGAATTCACTGGAATGTTGTGCAGCTGTGCGGAGCATGAGGATCAAATGTGCTAATTAAATATTTTTTTTTTAGCAAGAATGGAATGTAGCAGCATGTGGTTAACCATTCCAGTTTGTTTTTAAAGAGGTATTTTTTTTTTGCCAAATATTAACAATTAGAGAGAATATTGGCTTAGAGGAGGATGTATTGCTATGTTAAATTGTTCTTTTCACAGAGGTAATGAGATTCATTACATACTAAGATTATCCTTTACAATGTGCCCTGCTTAATAATCTGTTTACAAGTGTAGGCAGTGGGAGAATGATGAGGGTTTGGGTCTTTAGTCAAGGTGTCCCTTTTTTAAAAAATATTTGATCTTGCCTTTTCCCCTCCATATCAGTTGTCCCTCCTTGGTGGGTGAGTACTCAGCCTTTCTTTGGG
Organism: Myotis brandtii; assembly: GCF_000412655.1. NCBI lineage: Eukaryota > Metazoa > Chordata > Mammalia > Chiroptera > Vespertilionidae > Myotis > Myotis brandtii. The sequence goes on along the minus strand of NW_005371410.1, from coordinate 10,593,590 downwards.
GGGGGTGAGGCAGTGTTTCTCTCCCAGTTTGAGCAGTATTCTGATACTTGTTTGGGGGACCAGTGGATCATTTGGACTAAGCTGTATCCACACAGATGTTGGTTTGATTTTTTTTTTTTAAGCCAGGCATTGTGCGAAGTGACCTGGTGGGAAAAAGTGGCAGGTTGGTTGTGTAATGTGGCAACATCTTACTTAGTGTGTCTTTAGCGATAAGTGGGAAGTGATTCCAGCAAGGCTGTGCATAAGAAGTTGGAATGTGTTGGAGAACTGCCAAGAGATTGGGAGCAAGCTGTGTGACAAGCACTAATGCAGCCTGAAAATAGCAGTAGTTGAACAAAATATCTTGAAATGTGTCGTTTCAGCAACCGTCGCTCCTTCAAATGTATTACCAAGAAATAGAGATAGTTGCTTTCCTCCTGCATTTAGCAAGATTTATTTTAATTTGTTTATCTTATTGTTTCAGCCATCTTAAAAAACCTTGCAACTGTATGTAGGAAAATACTTCCGTGCACCTTCCTGTCTTGCATGGTTTTACCTGGACTCATTAGTAATGCATTATTCCAAACGTAACGTTGAGGTTCCCCTGCCCCACCTACTCCATCCACAAAATATGTAGTTTTGTGGTCTGAATAAAAGTTGGGGCCCTGAAGGTTTAAAAAAAAAAGTCCTATATTTTGTATGTCTGATAGTCTTCTGGATGTGGATTATTGATGTTTGAACACTAAAACAAGTAGAAGCAGAGAGAAAGGCACTTTCTGACTTTGAATCAAGTTCATTGGCAGTTTGTCTGCAGTACTAGATTTTTGCTTGTAACTGATTTATTTTCTAACTGTGGTCTCTCAATTAAAAAAAATATATAGGCGTATTTGTTTTTTAAGACAGGTTGGTAAAAACAAAGTGGGAGGGGGTGCAGTCTTCAGGAGGGTTTGAGCCTGCTGGTGACCTGGGGTCGGAGTGGGGTGGGGGTAATCCAGACAACCTGTGAGCTTGGGTGCTGTGAAGATGAGATTTTTTTTTTTTAAATGCAGTATTTAGATGAGTGAGTGGAAGTAAGGACAGAGAGGGTTTAGATGTTAAATATATAATATGAAAGCAGTGAGTGAACTTTATCTTGAGAGGCTTAAATATAAACCAAGTTCCTATTAAGAATTTCTTAAAAGATGATATTAACAGATATCTTAATTATCCTACAACAAAGTCTGTTAGAAACTCGGACTTAGACACTGCAGTAATTTTATAGCTTTTCAGAGTATTCCCCAAAGGGCTTTGTTTCTCTTATATTGTAGTCTTCAGATTTATAGTTCTGAATTTTGCTTTCTCACTTTCGTATCTTACATATATTTCAGAGGGTGTCCCCTGGAATAGAATCATTATTTCTGGCTCTACGTAACTGCCTTATTCAGTGATTTATAGTCATAATTATTAGGCTTTTGGTCAATAGAGTTGAGGTTACTTTTTTTAAGGCATGTTTTGTAATATGTAAAAACATTTTTGTATTTTAAAAAATATTTTGTGGAAAACGTGGAGACATGTAGCTTATTTAGATATATTGATCTTTCTATTACTATATGGCAAATTAATTCTCTATGGTATTGTTGACATGTTGGAAAATACCTTTATCGAGCCTATGATTTCTAAATTTTTAAAATTACGTTTTTGCCTCTCTCTTCCTGTAGACATGCCCTGTTTTTTTAAATACACTCTTGGATAGCCAGAATGGTATATTGAGTTCGGGAGATATGTGAACTATGGGCCAGAACCTCTGGTTACCTTTTTACTTAGCATACGTTATCTGATATGCTTGTGCGATCTTGCTTTTGGGCAGTTTCTACCTCAGACTATTTATTAATTCAGACTATGCATTCCTTTAATCTTGGAAGAGTGTTCATTCATTCCCCATAAGATGAGCCTGCAAACAGTAAAATATTTGAATATATCTTCTGGATTATTTTCTGAATTAGAAAAATAATTCATCTTAATGTTACACATGCATATTGGATGTTATCTTATCTCTCTTTGTATGTCTTGTATTGGCACAAGCTCACGAGACTAGGAACATGTAAGCTTAGTATTTAAAACATTCCCGACATACTAGTAGCCTGGCCCGTGTGGCTCACTTGGTTGAGTGCACCCCATGCACCAAGAGGTCACTGGTTCGAGTCCATCAGGGCACATGCCGGGTTGAGGGCTCTATCCCCAGTAGGGGGTGTACAGATGGCAGCTGATCGATGGTTCTCTCTCATCGGTGTTTCTATCTCTCCCTCCCTCTCTCTCTAAAAAGAAATCAATAAAAACATTTTTTAAAAAAATATACAAAATTAAATAAAATATTCCAGACATAAATGTTGATGGAATTTGCTTAAATGTGTTGGGAGGTGCACAGAAGAGACCCGGGGTTTTATTTGGCTCTTTGTGCAGTGGGAAGGCAGATGGAAACATGACAGAAATCTGCTGCAGATGGCAATGGACGGGACAGGTGAGGACCAGATGGAAGTTCATACCAGGGGTAGGTGGAGTCATGAGCTGGTTTATGAAATGCTAGCCATCTTAGATGTTTCTGCAGCTGCTGTCAGCTAGCCAAAAATACACTGAACTTCTCGGGAGGGTAGGATCTCTGCTGTCTGAATAGGCTTAGATAAATAGTGTGCTTCAGATGCCTAGAAGGTGTTTAGTGTGACATTATTGTAATAGAAAAAATAGGTAATAACCGAAATGTCCCTCATTGGTAAGTTCGAGGAAGGAATATTATAGAGTCGGTACAAGGCAGTGGTTCAGACTGCTGACCCAGGGGCTGCCTGGATTTGAATCCCGACTCCACCATGGACGCAAGTCATTCACTGACCAAGAGCAAGTCATTCACTGTCTCAGTTTCCTCATCTGTACGATGGGGGCAATCATAGTACAGACCTTAGGTTATTGTGAGGATTAAATAAGTTAATATAAGTGAAGTGATTAATGCCTGACAAAACTATTAGTTATAACTATATTGATAAAATATTATTTTTATTGAAAACTTCTAATAACCTAACATGGCAAGATTTTTAATTTAAGGGGGATAAAGGAGAGCAGAAGGTTATATAAATGGTGTGATCTCATGTAGAAAAAACATACAAAGAAAAAGAGATAAGGAGGAAGTTTTCCAAATGTTAATTTTTGAGGGGAGAGTGGTGAGATTGTGATTGTTGTTTTTGTCTCAAAGCCTTTCTTTTTCTTTAGCGAAGGATTTCTCAGAGCCTTTATAAGCGTAATAGGCATTCTAGGAGAGAGAGTAATGTATTGTATTTCCCAGACTTACCTGTTCTTGGAATTATTTTATTCTTTTCTTTTTTTTTTTTTCCCCCACAGCCTCTCTTAGGCTTGGAGTTTCATAGAATATGCCTTGGGACACACTAGTCTAGTGTGCTCTTATCAAAGCAAAAATATTAGAATTGCATTTTAACTATGACATACTTTGGGGAGAAGCTTAGTTTTTATTGTTTGTTAGACAGTTGATTATTTGAAGAGTTTGGTTTCTACCTTTATTAATCAAATTGCGGGCAGTATTTTTTTAATTTAGTCATTATTTGTTACGTGTACCTGTGTTGAGTCCGTAAGATTTTTCTTCATTGAGTTGCTTTTGTGTCCTAAATGTACCATTGAAAAGAGTAAACAAACCATGACCACACATCTTAGTGGCTATAAAGGATTACATTGGTTTGAACAGATGGCCCAAACACACATAACTTTTTATTGGCTTCAACGTTTTTTTTTTTGTTTGTTCTCTCTGACTTTCCATAACAGATTTTCTGGAAGTTTTGACACTACTGAAATGAGGGCTCTGATAAGAATCAGGGAGATAACTTTCATCAGGAGGTATTAGTTATTTCTTTACCAGAAGGTTTTGGATTTAAACACGGTATTTGTTGCTAGGGATTGGATGCCCGCATATGTGTCAAATCTTAATATGGAAGTTTTCACTTACATGTGGCTTTAAACTTGATGTAATAAAGCTTTAGGGAAGAAGGATCTCCTCCTGTTTCATAACTGCATGAGTAAAACGTCATAATGACTAACTCCCCAGACCGGAGTTTATGGCTTTTTTCCCCCCTAGTGATGAATTCAGTTTCTATTAGAAATCACATGAAATCCCAGCTGAGAGTTCATTTTCATTTTCTGTTTTGTTTTTTTCCTTTGTGAGTGGAAAAAGGTGTGAAGGGCAGTTGCTGTTTGGGGACAGGGAACATTGTTACATCTATCAGTTAACTCAGCAGCCCCCCCCCGCCCCCAATTCCTCCCTTTTCCCCAATGTCATTGCGATAGGACCCGAGCAGTCGTAAACTTTAGGGAGGTTTGTGATAGAACACTGTTTTCATATTGTAGGCGGCAGCTCTTGGTCAGAAAGATTGTAGAGGAAACAGAATTAGAAATTTTAGAGCTGGGGCGGGGTGCCGGGGGGCGGCTGTATATCTTAGCACAAACCATTGTATAGAGGAGGGGACAAGCTCAGAGAGGCCTGGTGGTCAGTGTTAAGAGCTGAAATCGCCATGTTAAGTCAGTAAGCGTTATTCTGAGCCTTCTGCAGAGATATGAGAACAGCCAGCCTCCTTGTGACCATTTCCAAAGTGCTGACGTTCCAGAGGCATCTCCCTCTGCTTATTTGAACACACTGTGATGCATTTAAACCAGGGGTCCTCAAACTACAGCCCGCGGGCCACATGCAAATACAAATATTGTATTTGTTCCCGTTTTGTTTTTTTACTTCAAAATAAGATGTGTGCAGTATGCATAGGAATTTGTTCATAGTTTTTTTTTAAACTATAGTCCGGCCCTCCAACGGTCTGAGGGACAGTGAACTGGCCCCTGTTTAAAAAGTTTGAGGACCCCTGATTTAAACATTATGTGTAAGAGGTGAGCCTACAAGTTAATGCTCTTGTTGGCTGTTTTCATGCTGCCCAACTAGCATTAATATTTAATGGGAAAAATAGATGGTGTTTTACCAAAGATTAAAAAAAAGAAAAACTTTTTTTTTTTTTTTTTAATTAGGGAAAGAAGCGTGGAACTAAAAACCAGCGCATACCACATGTCCACCTTTGTCTTAATAAAAATAGCAAACAACTGTGCCCTGGCTGCCCGGGCCAGGCTGAAGGAAGGTGAAGGTCATTCCAAAATAGAAAAGGATCTGGTTAAATATTACTTTGATAAGTAGAATGCGTTTAAAAATTTTCAGACTCAGGGGTGTGGCTATAGGCTGATTGAGGAATTCTCTCTACTCACAGATCATGTGTACTGTGTATTGCCAGTGATTTAAAAGGGAATAAAGGACAGTCCTGAAAACATGATCCTTCTCTGCCCCCGGCCCCGGCCCCAGGTGGGTTTGTTAACCATGTAGGAAATCTAGGGCCTGAGAGAGAAAAGTTAAAAAGTTCACCCCGTCTTCCCCTGGAATCCTCTCCTGTGGAAGGTGAGTGTGGGAGGGAGTGTCTTTCAGTGGTTGGGCTTTGTTTCTGGAGCCACACTGCCTGATGGAACCCTGCCTCTGCTAGTTCCTAACTGTGAGTCTTTGGTAATTGACCAGATAAAACTTACATAATTTATCATCCCAAATGGGTGATTTATAGGAATGAAAGGGGACACTCTAAATAATTGTACCAGGACAGTAGGCAAAAGCTGGGACCGTCTGAGGCAAACCGGGCAATATGGTCACCCTAGTCTTATCAAACTACCTAATCTCTGTGTCTCACTTTCTTCGTGTTATAAAATGGGCATGGTTGATAGTACTCACTTCTTAGGGGATTAGGATTAAGGCAAAAAGATGTAAAGTGTTTGAATGTTGTTTGGCATATAACTGTTCAATAGAGTTAGCTATTTTAAAAAAAACCCCACATTATTTAGGATACTTAACTCACAGAATAGCCACTTACATATTCTGTTTACTTCCTGTTGTCTTCATATGATTTCTCCATAGCAAATTTTGCTTTTAATTTTATTGAATGAATAACAGTTACTAATGACTGTTTCCTTTCATGGCATCTACTTAAACATAATTACTTGCTTCATCTGAGCCCTTGACTCAGATAAAGGCCCTGAAAATAAAATTTAGTTTTACTATGTCAGCTAGGCATGTATCTGGCACCTAGTTATAGAATTAGCATCTATGGTCCAGGGAAGGATGGGCATTGAGGCACTTGATTGTCAAGTGGTGGCTAATCAGTATCCACACTGGAGACCATAGTTTTTATAGTTGACCTTCAGATACAGGAATCAGTGGTTCTCAACCTTCTGGCCCTTTAAATACAGTTCCTCATGTTGTGACCCCAACCATAAAATTATTTTCTTTGCTACTTCATAACTGTAATGTTGCTACTGTTATAAATCGTAATGTGAATATCTGATATGCAGGATGGTCTTAGGCGACCCCTGTGAAAGGGTCGTTCGACCGCCAAAGGGGTCTCGACCCACAGGTTGAGAACCACTGGGTTAGATGGTTGAATGGGTGGGGAGTGCCATAACTAGATCTATTTGCCTTGCTCCAGTTCAGTTTTCCCAGCATAGTGATAGGTAGGGTTGTCAGATTTAGGAAAAACAAAGAAACTAGAATGCCCAGTTAAAATTGTGTTTCAGATAAATAGCACATCTTCTTTAGTAAAATTATATCTCATGCAATATTTGGGGCACATGCATGCTAAAAATTCATTGTTTATCTGAAATTAAACTGAGCATTCTGTATTTATCTGCTAACCATTAAATAGTCTAAAGAGACTTTTTACCTTATTCAGTATAACCCACATTCAGATTTGTATACAAAAGTATGGCCTAGTTCCTATTATTAAGTATTGTGTTAAGTATTAAAAGTCCATGTTTTTAACTCTTAGTTGGAATGGGCATTTGGTAAGTTTTTACTGAGTAGCTGTGTTGGGTATCCACTAAGGCCAAGGTTTGCCACAGCAGCAGGGATTACATTCGTTCTGTGAGAAGTTCTTGGCTGTGCATACGGGTGGATAAGCCAACGCTTTCTCTTTGGAGGGGAGTCCTTGGTTAAGGTGACTTATTGAGGCGTGGGGAGTTCTCGGTTTTGAGACTGAAATTACTTTAGTAATAATCTGGGGAGAGGGAATTTGATTTTGGATCATTTGTATTTCACTTGTGAATGTAGAGGGAACGACTTTTATTGTCATTAAGAGTGACCTTCAGATACTCTTCCCATTACACTTTCTTCTTCCTGTTTTTGACTTTGAGTAGTACTGCCTAGAAAATGCCGGTGGATATTTTGCATCAGCCTTGGAACTCTGTCAGCATTCGTCCTGAAGGGCACTGCATGCCTTTGGGAAATGATGGCTGGAAGATTCGGGCCTGTGGAAACCCCGAGTGTCTACTTGCATTTTTTACACTCTGTCTATGATGCCTCTGCTAAGTCAAGCCTCAGAGAAAATGCTTCACCGGGTTAATGATACACTTGGTGACATTACTAATGGCCAGTGAAGGCTGGGATTGTGTTTACTGGAGGAGAGTGAGCCCGAGCAAACGGGTTTGGGACCAACACTGGCGTTGTGATTGCTGCCATTTAAAAAAGTTTAATGTGCCCAGTGTAAAGGCACAGGTTTCAGGTGATCCTTTGAAGAAAAATGCGCAGTGCTGAGAGCTTCCTCTCAGGCACAGATAGTGTGTGGGTGGATTAGCCAAGGGGGAAAAAAGTCCAATTAGAGCTGTTTGTTCAGAGTACCAGATTTTGGAGGTGTATTTTGTTGTTCACTGGTGGCTTTCCGGAAAATAAATTGTTTGTGGATAGACTCATGCTAGCCAGGCTTTGGATGCCGGAAGTTCCTTTGATTAACGTTCCCCTCCTTCTTCCTTCCTTTCTGAACGGTCTCCTCTTCTCCTCATTGCTTCCCTTAGTGGCCCGTTCCCTTTGAACATGGTTTTGCTCTCCAGGAGCAAGTCCTGAGAGATTTGTCGTAGTGTTCATAGGGTTGACATGCATGATGGGTGGAATATGTGGCCTAATTGTTCACATGGCTGAGTGTTTGCAAGAGTCTGGTTGGACGAGGATTGGCTGTTAGAGGTAGAATTTTTTACATTTTAGAGCAGTGGTTCTCCGTCTTGGCAGCACGTTGGCGTCACCTGAGGAGCGTTTGAAAATGCAGATGCCTGGGTTCCACTCCCAACATTTTGATTTAATTTTCTGGGGGAATTAAAAGGGCACCGGGACTTTGAACAGCTCCCCAGGTGATTCCAGTGCATAGCCAGGTTTGCACGTTACCCTTTGGTCTATTCTCAGAATGATGGCTCTCGCCTAGGCTGTCTGTAAGGGTAGCTGTGGCCCCATGTGGCTACTTACATTTAAATGAAAGGTCATGAGAACTAAAAATTCAGTGCCTCAGTCACACTAGCCACATTTCAAATGCTCGGTAGCTGCCCAAGGTTCGTGGCTGCTGTTTGGACAGGGAGCTAGAGAACGTTTCCAACATGGCAGAAAGCTCTGTTGGACAGCCTCGATTCAGGTCGTCCGTGGGACGTTAACAAAACAGGGCAGGAGCTGTGAACATTTGAGAAGTCTGACACAGGAAGGACAGGCTTGGAATAGGGCTCATCCAGCAGGACCTGCCGGTGCCGAGTGACCTACGTCTTTCGCAGCCTTTTTCTCAATGGCCCTTTGGCACCAGGAGCCCCGCAGCAGTTGGTGCAGTGGATTAGGTGTCACGTCTTACTGAAAGGCCCCGTTTAAAGCAGGCTGGCCTGGGAGGTGTGGTAAGGACGGAGGGCAGGACAGTGTGAACTTGGAGGAGTCCAGGGCCTGGAGGAGGAGAGAATGAAGCTTTATTCCTGCAGAGCTGAGGCATGCCCTTTACGGAACTGAAGCATGGGTATTTGGGGTAAAACCAGGAGAGAGAGGGGATTCAATCCCTTCTGTTGAAGAAACACTTGCTTCAGTTGTTTGCCTCTCCTGGTTCATTTCAAGTGTGTGGGAGAGAAGGATGGGTGCTAGCACCTATTTTCAGTGAAATAAAGTTCCATGTGGGCCCCCATGTTCTTAGGGGGTTGAGCTGGGAGGAGGTAAGAGAATGGGACCAAATAAAGTCATTTTTACTCAGACATATCTCATAAAAATCCAAGTAGGGTAGGGTCATGGAAAAGAGAAAGGGGTAAATGAAGTTTGTTAAATGATGTGGGTTTTCTAAACGATGCTTTCTTTGCTCAGGGAGGTCCTCTTTCTAGAATCTGCCCTCTCCAGAGAAACCCTCAGGCTGTCCTGAGGCCAGCAATCCAGTCTGTACCAGGCTCAATGCTGAGCCTCCTCTCTTGCATTTCACTGGACATTAGCATTTCCTCAGGGACAGTTTCTGTTGCTTTTCCCTGCACCCACCAAAAGGAAATGCCAAGTATTCCTGGGCACAGGGAGCGGGTGGAAATGAATGAACCAGTGCATGAATCACAAGGATGCAAGTGGTCCAGGGTGGCCCGTCAATGGCTTAATGGGGCCTGTGAGTCACTTGAGTTTTCCCTATTTTGTCATTGTCTGCTGTTAATCCCGGGTGACGTTTAAGTGCCTGTTGCAGGTGTCATTTCCTCGCTTTGTTACACCTGTCAGCCAAGTGTTTTTGATGGGGTTGTATCTAAATATCTGTGTTGACACGTGACACCTGCATGGCACTGCCTGCCTTCCCCCCGGGGGGATGCGTGATCAGGACCTGTCCCCAGTTACTTCCACTCTGCTTCTGACTGCTGGAGAGGGGGCATGCTTCCTTCCTTTCCCGTTGTCAGTGATTTTTATTTTATATATTTTATGTTATATTTTTTTTATATTTTATATTTTTTGAATTGTGTTCAGCACTTTTATTTTGCCCGGTTTTCTATATTCTCTTTCTTCAAACTCAGAGAGCTGGATAGGACATGTTAACTTCGTTTAAAAATAGGAAAACAGAAGATTGGAAAGACCCAAAAGAAATGCTGAGAAGAATAGGAGAGCAAGCACTGATTCCTTAATATCTTGTGTTGTGTAAGAGGCCATCCTGGTAACTCTCGAGGGAGGTCCTCTGATGCTTGTGGATTTGGGAAGTCCTTATAGAAAACTTACCTCCAAGCCCTTGAAAATTTGCATGTTGAAGTACTGTAACCTTTCCGTTCTTAATATAGATCTTGGTTCTCAACAAAGATTTAAATTGCAGTTAAATTCCAGACATGCACATCAGAACCACCTGAGGGGCTTTTTAAAAAAATTACAGGTTCTGGTCACATCACATCCCCATTGAATAAAATTTCCAGGCACTGGAGCCAGGAATGTGCATTGAGAATTCCTAGGTGATTTTTGGGGAGCAGCCAAGTTTAAGAACCACTGGCCTTATTGACGTGCCTCAGTTTTCAGATGAGGAAACCAGGGAGGTGAACTGATTTCCCTGTAGTTGAAGGTAGCCAGAGGGAGGATTAGACCAGGGACCTTCCTAAGTCCCTTTAAACCAGTGGTTCCCAAACTTATTTGTCCTACCGCCCCCTTTCCAGAAAAAATATTACTCAGCCCCTAGAAATTAATTTTTTTTAAATTTTAATAGCAGTTACTCATTGCCCCCAAATGCACCTGTGGCCATCACCGCCCCCCTGGATCGCTGCAGCGCCCACCGGGGAATCACTGCTTTAAACCCTGAGAATTTGTGACTCTCTTGTGTTACCTTATACTGTCCTGATTTCTGACTCATACTATAGTCTTTCTGAAATCGATTTCTTTTCATTTTATTTTACTATTTTTGGCAGTATCTTGAACTCTTTTTTTAATTCCCAGAGTGCTGTTTCTTGTTTCATTGTAAAGGGTGGCCTGTCACAGGTCCTGCATGGTCACACAAGCTGAGTGTGAACGTTGAGGGTCATCTCTGGGACCCCTTTTCTCGGATTTCAGTTTTGCATGATCTCATCCTGGTGGCTTCTTTGTGATTTACAGTTTCCTCCCTCCCCTCGCCATTTAAAAAAAAAAAAAAGTTCTATCTCTTGATATATTTTTGGCTGCAGAATAACTCCAGATGGTACTTTTTGTATAGAGAAAAAATAACAGAATTTTTACACTTTTTCATGAATCATTTTCCTACTTTCAATTTTAATGAAGTTATTAATCTTACAGGAGACTCATTTTTGTAAAGAGACTAATCACTGAACAAACACTTGTATATAATATATAATTCCTTTGGCAAAAATAAAGAGTATTGTTGTGACTCTTTGTTATATCATTTGTTACGCTCTTATATCTTTAGCATCACATGATAAAATAACAACATGATTTTCTAAAAATAGATCATTAAGAAAAAGAACTTCTGATACTTGGGGTTGGCATTGAGAAGTAAGTGCCAAAAATATGGGATCAAATAAAACAATATAATTGAAAGTACTTTGAAAAATACATGGCAGTATACAGATGTAAGTTACTGATTTTTAAATTCATTTTTATTGACTTACTTATTTTTTTAATCCTCACTCAAGGACATGATGAGAGACAGAGAGAGAGACAGAGACAGAGAGAGACATCTGTGTAAAAGAGAAACATTGATCGGTTTGCTTTCCGTATATGGCTGGATCAGGCATTGAATTGGTGACGATGCTCCAACCAACTGCGCCACTCCGGCCGGGCAGTTACTGATTTTTTTTAAATCATAATTCTGACCTGAGAACTGACATGGTTTCAGATGTGAAAGCAAGGAGCATGCATACAGAAATCCCTAATTGGAAATGTTTTGCATAATATTACTGAGTATGTGGATTATTTATAGAAAACTTTACTTTGAAATGGTTCTTTACTTTGAAATGGTCTTTTCACTGTGTTTTTTTATTTTATTTGGATTTTTCTGGATCCAGGAGAGGGGACCTTGATCTATTCTTTGAGCCTAAAATATTTTTAGTGCTAGCTGTGTTTCCCTAAGAATAGGGGAGCACCAAGGATTAATCACTCATGCTGATCTCAGCAAAGCCCCACCACGAAACTGTTTAATTTTGCTGGGTTGATGATGCAGAGGATAGAAAACAACTTTATGGAGAGTTTATAAACAGGACTGTTAATGTGGAAAGTATTTAAGGGGTCTCCTTTAGTAGTGCTTTAATTCAGGTAGGGTCACAAAAAAAGGGGAAATAGGACATTTGAACAATCTTGCAACCACTGAAATGGTAATGAGAGAGTTCTTCCAAAAGGCAGTTTTTTCCAGAAATTTCCGATTGGAAATAAGCACTTTAAAATAACTGGCTGCTTTGATTCATCTATCATGTCTGAATTTCCCCTCAGTAGTGGTAACACGGACTAAGTTGTGAAACTGCCTCAGCAGCATAGATGGGCATGGAGCCTCCATCACAGAGTGGTCTACTTCCCTTTGCTGGGCTCTGCGCTGGCCCCAGGGCACAGTTCTCTCCTCACAGGGCAAGAGTTCAGAGGACATGGGGGACCAGAGGCAAGTCCTTGTCATGATTAGTATAAACTGCAGGCACAGAATCGGGGTGTCATATTCACATAGGTGCCAGACGGGAGAGGGGCAGTTTCTGAAGGAGATAATGCCCAAGGCACAACATTGTTAACTGGAAAGGTTAGGTTATGGGAGAGTCTCAGAGCCATGGAGAGAGGCGAAAATAATGTTTTGGGGAAACGCTCTATTATGGCTGAAGCAGAGGAAGCGGGTTATGGAGTGAAGGGAGCTGAGACAAGGTAAAAGGTCTTGCTTGCTTTGAAAGGTTCAACCCAAAAGGAGAGGGGGGAGGGTGTTGAAAGATTTTAGGCAAGTTTGTACATTTTTCAAAGCTCACTAGAGCTCCAGTATGGAAGATAATAAATTTCAGTAAGGCAAAATGGCAGAGTAGGCAATAATTCAGTCAAGAAACTCTGAGGGACTTCACGTAGGTCAAGGTTATAGTTTGAAATTTTTATTTTTTGCTCCAGAGAAATTGTTAATAAATCGACTGGCAGGAAAAACTGAATTCCCAAGGCATCATACTCTGTTCCCAAACCCATATTCAAGGGTTTTAAAGATTGCCCACATCATTAACAGGACATTATAATTTTCAACTATGTTCTTTTTCACTTATTCTACAATTTTGTGGGAAAATTTTTTATTACCAACTAGATATTATTATTTGAACTGTTGTGGTCAGTATTCCTGGTGAAGAACTTATTGATAATTGTTGGTCATAATATGTAAGAATAATTTTTTTGAATAATGTTCCTGAACAGTTGCATGCAAAATAAAATTTTGAACATCATATTTTAAGTGCCTTATGGCCATGCACCATTTAAATTAATCCTCGTGAAACTTCTGTGGGTTGAAGAGTAATTTTTAAGTAATTTAATTCTTATTTATTTCTCTTCTAAACCCAAATTTTCCTATTAGGCTTTGCTTATTGGCCCGTAAAGAAACAAGCATTCAGCATTGCTGGTGAACAAAGTTCTTGAGATGTTTCCAGGGAAATAATATGGTACTTCGAGAGCTTTCAAAACAAGCAAACCTATAAAATATTTGTTTTGAGGTTACCTTGTAATTTTAAAAAATAACTTCTAATTATGTAATAGATTAATGAATTTTCCTGTAAGTCCAGGGATAACCCTTGTTAACACTTTGTTATATTTCTTCTTGGTCTTTATTATTCACACTTGCTTATATGCATATACTCAAATTCTTACACAATACTTTCTATATAATTGTGCTCACTTTGATGAGTTGTATCCATTTTTAAAATGTTTTTTAAAAATGATTTTTTTTCATTTTTTTAGAAAGAAAGGAAGGGAGGGGCGGGGAGAGAGAGAGGAATTTAAACATCATTGTGAGAGAGAAACATTAATTGGCTACTTCCTACATACCCCCCACTGGGGATCGAGCCTGCAACCTGGGCATGTGCCATGACCAGGAATCAGATCAGCGACCTCTCACTTCATGTGATGACGCTCAACCAACTGAGACACACCCACCAGGGCTAAAATGTTTTTTTGAAAACATTTTTATGTCTATGTAAAATACTCATACAATCTCCTATTACTGGATGTTTAAGTTGACTTCATTTTTTTTTTTTTTGCTACAATAAAAAGCAAAGTGATGAGCACCATTGCATTCAAATTTTTATCTAAATTCACCTTTTCCTGTAGATTCCTAAGAGGGGAATAGCTGGATCTAGGGAATTTTATTTAATCCCATTTCTAAGGCTGTACATTACCATGACCTTCTTGCAGGTGTCTGACTACCCTTGTGTTGGCCGACTTACTCCTGTGGCAGATGCCTTTAAACTTAAGCAAGCTGGTAGTATTTTATATGGGATTTGGTTTTTGCTCCTTAAAAAATGTTGGCTTCTGGGACATTTATGTAAATCACAGTAGTCTTTGTGCTGAGGACACATGGACATGTGTCTTATGTCTCAAGCACAGATACTGCCAGCCGACAGTAGAAATGTAATGTAGTGGATTTCCTTTCTTTCAATGTGGAATAAGAATGAGATTAATTGGCTTGTGTAAACTAGAGTAGAAAAGTTAATAGAAATAATAAAAGCTGTCAGACGCTGTTTAGTTCTGTTATGCTTTTAAACCACAGATTCTTTTAAAACTGTGTTTAGAAAATTGTGCAGTTTAATGTGTCTACAGAATATTGAGTATAGTATTACCAGAAAAATCTCATCCTTTGAGGTTAGTTAGAACAACGAGCATATCTCAGCGTTTTCACTTGTCTTGTCATTTCTCCTATGGTCTGGATTGCACTTATTTATGTTTTCTATACACCGTATGCTTTTATGCGTGTGGAATTTAAATAGGTTAAAGTTGGGTCCCAGACTAGGTGCCAAGATAGAATATTCTACCTAGAATTGCTTTTCTGTTTTTAGCTCATGTTGTATTGACTGCTGAATAGCCTCTTAAACAGGAAGCCCTTTAAATCATACATCTAATTTTGGGTGCTGGTCAAAGGCACAGAAAGTTAATATAACTTCCCCAAAGTCACATGAGCGGGTTATCATCCATTTTGGAGCGCATACAAAGAAAGGGTCCTTCTTCAAGACTGATACAGTCGCAATGTCACGTTCTTTCTCACAACACCGCTGTAGAGAAGTAAAGAGAAAGAAGCAATTAAATGGGTGCCATCCAAATCCTGAAAAGAAAGGGGTGCAACGTAGAGGAATTGGGCAGTGGATAGAGCCCAAATTTTTATGTAACTGTAATTAATCTAGGCATGACTCACTTGGCGTGAACGTCAGATGTGAAGATTGGATTTTAAAAGTTACAGAGAATGATTATTCACATTATAAAATGACTCATCCCTTGTAAAAAGGACGTATTCTCTTTCTTTTAAGAGGATAGTCCCCTGGTGAATTTGGGTACTTGCCTCTTCATTGTTTTTTGTTGTTGTTGTTGTTGTTGTTTTAGTTGAATTAGAATGCCCTATGATCCTACAGTTTCTTAAAAATTACGATATGGCCCAGGTGTTTTACTCCTAGGCATTTACCCAAGAGAAATGAAAGAACATTTCCACACAAAAACTTGTACACAAATGTTCATAGCAGCTTTATTTGTAGTAGCCCCAAAGTGGAAATAACTCAGATGTTCCACCACAGGTGAATGAATAAATAAACTGTGTTACAGCTGTACAATGGGGTACTACTCAGCAATAAAAAAGAATGAACTATTGCTCTGTGTGACAACATGGGTGAATCTCAAAATAATTTTGCCGAGTGAAGAAACCAGACAGAAAAAGAGCTCATGCTATATGAGTCCATTTATATAGAAGATAAAAGCTAACCTATAGTGACAGAAAGCAGATCTGTGGTTGTTTGGGGGTGGGGGTGAGGCTATGTGGGGGTAGGCTTAGGAACGGCTAAAGAAGGGCTTGAGGAAACTGGAGTGATGGGTGTGCTCATTTTCTTGATGATGGCTTCACTGTGTATACATATGTCAAAACTTATCAAATTGTGTAATTTATATAGGTGCATTTCATTATTATACATCCATTATACTTCAATAAATCCTCTTTCCACCTGTCTACTGACTCCACCACTCTGTTGTATCCCACCCAATCAACTCACCCCCAGAAATGTAGGCAGGAATGGGCAAACAATTGTAGTCCAGTGTGCAGAATACTGTGCTAGATGGACATGGGCACACAGGGTGCAGTGAGGGCCCCTGCAGGAGGCGAGCTTGAGCTGAACATGAGGGGTATATGTCAGTGGGCATGCAGAGTCTGGGAACTGCAAGGGGCCTGAGTTACCTGGAAGGGGAGGGTGTTGTGTGGATTTGTGACAGTGGGGCATGAGACTGGGGGGGGAAGCCGGGGCCTTGTGTGCTTATCATACATTTGGGGAGCCCTGAGGCATCACTGCTGGTTGGTAAGCAGGGGAAAGACAAAATCAGCTCAGGGCCTGTGTCCATATCTAGGGAGGATGAGGAGGTAGGAATCTCAGGATCAGAGCTCAAGGAGTCCTTGCGAGATGGTCCTCCCAGTCTGTCCAAAGAATGTTCTTGTCAGAGAGAACCTTGTTAGCCAAGAGGACTGTCCTGCCAGACAGCTCTGCTCTGTCCAAGAAACTTCACACCACGTTGGAACCCCACCTGTACAAATACTTAAAATTTCTCATTTCAAAAAGAAAGCTATCTTTGTAGAAACAAAGGAAAATACAGTTTTCTTAAGAAAAATAAAAAAATCTAAATTGCCTTTAATACCACCACCCAGTGCTAACTTCTTTTAACATTTTGGTACATATTTATTTCAGATAAATGTATGCTTTCAAACAAAAATAGAATCATAATATGCATATTTTGTTACCTGCTATTTCATCTGAGCATCTTACTATGTTTTATATATGCATATAAAAATATCATTGTTTTTATTTGATGCATGAGAGTGCATATGTCACATATATCATGATTTATTTAACCAAAGCTCCTTTTGGGGATTTTTTTTTTTGGGTTATAATATTTTGTTATAAAATGTTTTAAATTCTTGGAAAGTCGGGATTTTGTTATTAAAAAGGTAAATCCAAGAATGTACAAATGTATTCAAACATCTTTTATCTATTACAGAAAAATAGTCCTCTTGATATTATAACTAGACGAAGGGAGGGATGTCCACTTCTAGAATTACACATGGGTACATACAGTGACTCTTTGTTACCCAGTGATAATTATTTCATCTGTGCTGCCCATAAAAAGTAGCCACCACTGTGAGCTTTATTGTTTCAAAGGAAGACTTCTTTCTTATCAGACATAAGTTAAAAAGCATTAGTAAGTTAAAAAGTGTAAATGTCCAAAATAAGTTTTAAAAGTATAACAGTAGTGGTTTTTGAATGTTCTGTGTATTGTTTTAAGCATTTTACATGTATTAACTCAATTCTCAAAACAATTCTATGAGATACAGGTTTAATCATTATTCCCATCTTACAGATAAGTAAACTGAAGCACAGAGGAGTTAGTAGCTTGACCAAATCAGTGATTAATTTAGATTATGAAAACGTAGTCAACATCAGATCACTAGTAAGTAAAGACGTGCAGATGAAAATGACAGAGTTATCACTTTGGAGGCCTTTGGTGACCTTGATTATTATGCCTGGGGTCGATCAGGGTAGAGGGAAAACAGGCCCTCCTGCACAGTGCTGGTGGGAGGGTCCATTTCTCTAGGGCAGTAGGTTTCTCTTCTAGATAGGTATCCTAAGAAAATAATGGTCAAGATTACAACGATAGTACTACATTCAAAAAAATACTATTGAGACGAGTGAACAACTGTGTGCCTTACAGAAAGGACTTGTTTCATAAATTATGGCATATCCATACTGCAGAACACTGCTCAGCTACCAAAAATGATGATTTGGGCATATGTTTATGGAAATAGCTGTTCAGGAAGTAGTAAATGGGGATAAACATACAGTGTGGAACATGAAGATCCGACATCTGTGCACACTCTGTGCTCCGGGTTGTGGGTGTGGGGCCCCCTCCAAGGGAACCAGCGTACCCGGCTTCCTCCCGCTCACTGCCGTGCCAGAGGAACGTGTCCTGCCTTGTCGGAGGGTGCGTGTCCGTTCAGGGGATCCCTCTGGGGCCCTCTGAATTTGAGCGTTATTAAAAAGGCCTGGCTTAGAACAGGGAGGGAAGGGATAAATGTATTTTGTTATAGATCTTATGTTAACTTCGTTTAACACACGTAGAAACGGAATTTTACAGCCAGGAAGTCCAGCCACAGTGGAACGACCTCTGAGTTTTGTTTTTTCAGGCTTCCTCTAGGACCAGTGGTTCTCAACCTTCTGGCCCTTTAAATACAGTTCCTCATGTGGTGACCCAACCATAAAATTATTTTCGTTGCTACTTCATAACTGTAATGTTGCTACTGTTATGAATCGTAATGTAAATATCTGATATGCAGGATGGTCTTAGGTGACCCCTGTGAAAGGGTCGTTCGACCGCCAAAGGGTTCTCGACCCACAGGTTGAGAACCGCTGCTCTAAGCCCACTTGGTGTACCTTCTTTCTTCTTCCCTTGACACTTGCTCCACCCAACGAGTTTTCCTCTTTACCTTTTTATTGTCCTGCCCCTTGGTGCTAGGACTTTACTATTTTCTCAGACCAAAATTTACCATCCAAATGAGGGCCTCGTGTCCCCTCAAGTCCTTTTGAATTCAGATAGTCTACTGAACAATATCTTGGTGTGTTACCCTTCTTAGGTAATTGAACTTTCACAACTGTATTTTCTCAAAGGTGGAACTATTTGGGGAATTGCAGGGATCATAACACCCCTCCCCACAATGGCAATTCTCCCTGAATCCTGCTCCAAGACATAGAATTTAAAGGCTGCCTTGATACCAAAAGCTTGTTCCTTGTGTTACAGAAAGAGCCTTATGTGGTGTGCTTTCCACATTTTGAAAAATGTCTGCAAATATTTTGGGAACTGAATTTTTGGGAAGGGCTACCCTCTGGCTGAACTCTGCTTGCAGAATCCATAAATACAGGGTTTCGGCCCTTCACAGCAGGACAGGTGCGAGTGTGCGCCAGAGACCATTTCTGCTAACATCCTGCCAGGGGAAGAGTAGAGAATAACAAGGGGAAAAAACAAAGTTCCTAGTTGGCTTTCCTGTGGAGACCATCCATCAAGTTGCTGTTGACTGTTTAGTTTTTTTAAATATTTTTATTGATTTCAGAGAGGAAGGGAGAGGGAAAGAGAGATAGAAACATCAATGATGAGAGAGAACCATCGATTGGCTGCCTCCTGAATGCCCCACACTGGGGACCGAGCCGCAACCGGGGCATGTGCTCTGACGGTGAATCGAACCGCTACCTCCTGGTTCATAGGTCAACACTCAATTACTGAGCCATGCCGGTCAGGCTTGACGTGTGTGTGTGTGTGTGTGTGTGTTTGTTTGCTTAAAGAGTGGGTATTCGAGAGTCTCAATTGGAAAGACCTTTTGTATTATGGTTTTATTAGATAGAAGAAATGGCATAGAGATGGGACTTCAGAGTCTGGAACAAACCCAGATTGAGAGGCAGCAATAGAGTATCGCCTAAGAGCATAGAGTGCTGCTTCTGGTGGGGCCTTCTGTGATGGTGGGCACGTTCTTTATTCACGCTATTTGGTTCAGTCTCCGTGAGCCAGCCACATGTGGCTTCTGCATGCCGATGGATAGTGCACTGAGGAGCTGAATTTTAAATGTTTTTTATTTTTAATTCATTTAATTTAAATAGCCACGTGTGGCTCGTGGCAACCATATTGGACCTCATAGCATAAACACTAAAAGCAGACCACTTGGGCTTAAATCCGTATTCCACTAATTTCACCTCTGACCTTAGGCCAGTTCCTTAACCATTCTGTGCCACAATTTTCTCATCTGTAAAGTACAAAAGATAATAGTGCCAACCTCAAAAAGATTATTTTGAGGGTCAAATGAGTTAATATTTTTAAAGGGCTTAAGACTGTCACATAGAGCTATATATGTGTTTGTTAAATAATGCAAACATACATATATCCACAAAATTAAAAATTAAAGCCAGATCCATGCTGTATATTTTCTTTCAAGAAACTCCCACACAACATATGTAATACTTTCAACAATAAAGATTTTTTAAAAAAAAAAAACCTCCCACACATTAATCATCAATGCATTTTTTTTTCTAAAACCCCTTTAAATACTGTGGAGATCAGCAAAATCATTCAATAAATATTTACTGAGCCCCTCCTTACTTTGTGGCAAATGCTGTGCTGGTGCTGGAGATAACACACTGTAGGGCATGAGACTTGGTTCTTACCCTCACCCTAAAAAAAACTAACATCTAGCAGAGTTTTCTCATCTGGTGTGTATGGACTTTTGGAACAGGAAGGGACTGTAGAAGTAGGGTAAATGCTCAGGTTCAGACCCAGAAACCTGGAGAAACTTAGCGTCTGCTCCCGGTCAGCTAGCCGGGACTTCATCTTTCATCGCCTGCCTGTTAGCTCACACCTCCCTTTGCACCTGCGGGCCAGGTGTGTCCGGAGTGCTCACCGGCCACTTCAGAAGCCTTACTTGTAAGATCACCACTTGTCCTCTGCTGCGAACGACTGATCTTTCAGTTCTCAGAATGACGATGATGACTGTTTTCCTAGATGGGGTTTTCTTTACAAAACAGTAGCAATTTGTATTCCCTATTAGTAAAAAAGGGAGTTCAGATATTATATTGAACAATAACTTGGTGTGTTGCCCTCCTTAGGTCATTGGACTTTCATATAATGACCTAATTGAACTTTCATAGTCAAAAATTACTTACCTATATAAAATTTTATTTGAATAAAATTTGAAAACCTGGGTTGGTCCCTCCGTGTTTTTGTTTGTTTAACTTGGCAGGTTCATGAGATTGAAAAGTCTGTTGGAGCCTATCACTCCATTTGATTTGTATGAACCTTTAAAAAATATAATATTAGTCCCAGCATTTATGAAGTACTATAATTCCGAACCATAATTGATTTGACAAGGAATGGACATAATGAAGGGAAGGCTGACTGGCTGGTTGTCTGTTGACTTGCTTTCAGCACCTGCTAAAACGTGGAGGGAGGGGAAGAGAGTCCGCCCGTTGGCTGTACATATGAAAAATATTAAAATGTCAGCATGGCCCAGGCACTGACATAAGAAAAATTGTTTAAAGTTAAGTCTCTAAATGATGTCCTAAAAACACATTTGTAATTACCTAATTAAATTAATAAAGGCTCCAGGTAATAGAAATAATATGGGAGGCATTTTCTGGCAGATAAAGCCCCAGGAACGTCCCCATCTGCACATGATTATGAAGCCCCTGTTGTTACTTTGCTTTCTCTCTTCCTCAGCCCCCACTTCTCACTACGAACTAATAGTACATAATAATAAAGCCCTGGACGCCAGCCAGCACCGAGTTGTGGCTAACTTTTAAGAGTGTTTGCGAAAGTTGGAAAAGCAATGCAGCTGTGACACTGGGTGCTTTCCAGCGGAGGATATGTTTTCCAGATGAAAGCGCAAATAGTAATTGAAATGTAATCAGTATTGGCATTTCCATGTAATAACTCTTTTCACTTTTTTTGTGATATTAATGGTTCATTTCTTAGGATTTGTTTTGTGCTTTTTTTGCAGCCTGTAAGCAAGGAAGAGTGAGGGAATGAATGAATGTTTTAGGCAGTTTTTCATTCTTTGTTGTTGTTTTTTTTTTAAAAAAGGCAAGTAGTCTCATTTGTTAGCCAAAGACTTATTGTAAATAACCACATAATTTTTGTTTTAGATATTTCATTGCGAGGCTCATGTTTCAGGCGGCAGAGGGAAGAAAATCTAAATCCCAGATACAGTGTCCAAACTGTAGAGCTGCCTGGAAACTTCTGGATCAGTCAGGCCGGCTGCAGCCTCAGAGTTCTGGTGTCCTCGGGGCCAGGCTGGCTGGAGATGCGCCTTCTTCTGAGAGACTGCCCCACTCAGCCCGGAGCTCACCTTTTCCGCCCCCATCCAACACCCTATTGGGGGGTGGGAGGGGTGGGCAGGTGATTGCATTGATAGTTGGGGCTTAGGAACCTTTTTTGTTTTAAACTAGAAGGGGCTCTTGTTAATCAGTAGTTCTCAACCCTTTTAAAGATCTTGGTGGCCCTGCTGGTGTGGCTCAGTTGGTTGAGCGTCCTATGCACCAGGAGCTTGCCAGTTCCATTCTGGTCAAGGGCACATGCCTAGGTTTCCGGCTCATCCCCAGTAGGGGGCGGTGTGCAGGAGGCAGCCAATTGATGTTTCTTTCTCATCCACATTTCTTCCTCTCTCTGAAATCAATGAAAACATATTAAAAAAAAAATCCTGATGCCTGCCTAATTAAGTCACAGAATCACCAGAAGTGATTACAGTGGGGCCTTGACTTACGAGTGTCCCGACTAACGAGTTTTTCGAGATACAAGCCGTCTCTCGGCCGATTTTTTGCTTTGAGTTGCGAGCTAAAATTAGGGTTACGAGCCAGCTTCAGATACCCCACCGCTAGTTGGCGTAGCGAACGTCACAGTGAACGCCACAACATCAGCCCAGCATCACGTGTCTCACTCGTTCCCTTTTTGATTTGACATACGAGTAATTTGAGTTACGAGCTCCGTCACGGAACGAATTAAACTCGTAAGTCAAGGCCCCACTGTATTATGTGTGGCCAGGCTGGGAACCACTGTCCTTGTCTGGTCCTCTCTTTACAGATGAGAAAACGAAGACCCCAAGCCTCTAGGTGACTTGTCCCAAGTTCCCCTCTGGCACTGGCCTGAGCGTGGGGAATGGGTTTCTGGAAGGGATGTGAGGCCCTCATTCCGACTCCCTGGTGATCTCCCAAGGTGATCTGCCCTGTGGAGAGTTGGGTGCGGAGGTTGCCAAAAGCAGGACCCCAGTGAGGAGGACAGAGCGTTGATCTCGCTGCCCCTTTCACCAAAGTAGAAACTGCCCGTGGTTTTCCCACCGGAGCTACTGCATTCCTCAGTGAGAGGCGTGATAACACTGCCTCTGCGGCTCCCATTCCCCCTTAGAAACAAGGAGGTTTGTAATTAGCTAAATGGGATGGCATCTTCCAGACCAGTTGCCATTTATCACAAAAGAGCCTTTTGAATAGTTGGTCCACTTTTGCATATTATAGAAGCCCTTTTAGGGGACAGTAGATATCATTTAGGCACAGCGTTTGGTACACCTGGCAATTTCTAATGCTACGTGTATCTGTTAAGGATAAACCAGTTGAGTGCTAGCCTGGCGGGACAGTAAGGTGTAGGGCTGTGGTATCCAAAAATGGGGGTTGGACCCTGTGGACTCTAAGTTGGTCTGCCCCCAGCCCTTCTGAGTCCGAGGCTTTGTCTAAAATGCCCTCCTTACCTGTGCACTTGCTCCGCTGCTCCTCGCCGCGGCAGCGATGCCCTGGAGGGTAGTCCCGGAGGGTGTGACCTGGCTTGACCGCACTGGCACCTCTGACCGTGGGGACAGTCCGCCTTGGGGGTGAAGCCTCTGAGGACAGGAGAGCACAAGGGAGAGGGTCCAGGGAGTTGTGACCGGAGAGGACGTTGGGCTGTGGAGCAACTTGTGTGCATAAGACTTTTCTTGAGAAAAGTGTCATTGCATTTTTGGGAAGTTATTTACAGTTCCCTGAAAATTTGTACTTCAGGTGGTCATTAGCATATTTTGGAATGTTTGATAGAAAAACATTTGCAACCCGGCCAACTTGGCTCAGTGGTTGATTGTTGACCTATTATTGAACCAGGAGGTCACAGTTTGATTCCCAGTCAAGGCACATGCCCAGGTTGTGGGCTCAAACCCCAGTGTGGGGTGTGCAGGAGGCAGCTGATCAATTATTCTCTCTCATTATTGATGTTTCTATCTATCTCCCTCTCCCTTCTTCTCTCTAAAAATCAATTTAAAAAAACACATGAAAAATATAATAATTTTTTTTTCAAAAAGAAAAGAAAAACATTTGCATTGTAAAGCAAGGCTGGATTAAAGGGCTTTGGTTCATTTCCGGACCTGCCGTTTATTTTTATAATGTGACAGCATTCGTTTACAAATGTAAAACTCGGAAATGAAAAATATGTGTGGTGTGTGTGTGTTTTTTCAGGATGTCAATCAGAGAGCTCCCTCATCCCTTATCTAAAACACTCACTGACCTCTGAAATGACGCCCTCCACCCCCTGGTCCCCCTAGTGTGAGACTATGGCTGTGATGGGGAAGTAGTGATCTTCTCCTTTCTGGCCCAAAAGGCCTCCCCCTGCTAGCGTCTGGATTACTCTTGTCAGGAGCCAGTTGTAAGGACCTAAGGAATGCAGACCAAATCGGCAGCCGGCATCCGTTTAGCACTGTGGGGTGATCACGCTGACGCCCTGGTCTGCCTGCATCTGCCCACCCCTCCTCTGTGAGGAGTTGGTTTACATGGGAGAGACGGCTGCTCCAGACGTTACTGTCTATTTCTGGCAACAGGCGCCACCGAGGTGGAGGATACCTCCTGCCATTGAGAGGAAGTGAAATAAATATGCACTCTGGAGGACAGGTCCCGAGGCCGGCCGGGCCGTGCATGCACGGGTGACAGCTCCCAGCCTGCTTTTCCTGCAAGGTTCTGTACACACGGAAAGATTAACGGACCTCGCCTGAAGTCAGGCAGGGTTGTGTTAATGAAAAATCTCTCTCAATGCAAAACCAAGGGCAAACTCTGGCTTTGCTGTGGGTTTTTTTGCTTTTGCTTTTTAATTTTCCCCAGTTTGGAATGTACACTGAAAGTGGGGGCTGCTCATCCCTCCTTTGTGAAGTCTGCTGAGCTGGTTAGCAGGAACTTTCTGGAACTTCCAGAGGGAGGTTCCTGGAGAGAGAGTGAGTGGGGAGCAGTCTGCTTGAGGAGGGCCAGCGCTTGGCTTCGTCCTCTGCAAGATCAGGAGGGAGCTAACACCGCAGCCCACCCACCTCGGGGGAATTCAGGTGGCATTACTCCGTGTTCCCTCCTCCATCAAGAGGAAAGGAGAGCTGAGGGTCCCTGTCTGTAGCTGGCATCTTTCCTGGCACAGCAGAGGGGTTCTAACAGCTGGGCACATTCCTAGTCTCTAGTCAGTGACCTCTAAGTTAAAACAAAAATTCTTTTGCCATGTGGAGCTTGTTACTCTGTTGAACTTATTAATTAAAAAAAAAAGAAAAAGAAAAAAGACATTCTTGGGTCCTGGTCATCCAGGCTCACCTGCCCCTGAGACTGGTACCTCCATTCTGATGTACTCTGCTGTTCTTGTGTAGTCCATTTGGAGAGGAGGCTGATTTCATGGGTACTCCGGCTAAGCCAATGGCTGCCTTCCTGTTCGAAGAAGACTAGGCACCGTGTGTATGTGTGTGTTGGGGGGTGTCTCTTTACTTACCTGGTTAGTGCTTTTACAGTGAGAGGAAGCTAAGGAGCCCGGCACCCTCCCCGTTAGCCTCCTGCAGGCCCCGTGTGGGGAAAAATGTGTTTAGAGAAATCTGTTAGACATTGGCTGCGTACTCCTTCACTCCTCCTCCTAGAGAATCTGAGGAATTTAGCAGAACTTGAAAGTATTCAAGGCTGTGAGGCACAAGCATGAAAATGACCATCCTTGTAGGTCACCAGTAGAGAATCTGAGGAATTTAGCAGAACTTGAAAGTATTAAAGGCTGTGAGGCAAGAAAATCGTCATAAGCATGAAAATGACTCTCCTTGTAGGTCACCATGTTTGATCTATGCTCTCATCACTTTTTTTCTAGTCTCTGAACACACACTCCCTACTGGGGATGTGCCCGAAACCAAGGTACATGCCCTTGGCTGGAATCAAACCTGGGACCTTTCAGTCCGCAGGCCAACGCTCTATCCACTGAGCCAAACCGGTCAGGGCCCTGGTTAGTGCTTTTACAGTGAGAGGAAGCTAAGGAGCCTGGCACCCTCCCTGTTAGCCTCCTGCAGGCCCCGTGTGGGGAAAAATGTGTTTAGAGAAATCTGTTAGACATTGGCTGCGTACTCCTTCACTCCTCCTCCTAGAGAATCTGAGGAATTTAGCAGAACTTGAAAGTATTCAAGGCTGTGAGGCACAAGCATGAAAATGACCATCCTTGTAGGTCACCAGGTTTGATCTATGCTCTCATCACTTTTTTTCTAGTCTCTGAACATAACTCTTTTTGAGCAACACAGCAATATATAAAAACATATGCCCATCACCAAAAAGCAAAACCAACTAACTTATAGCTGAGAAACTACTCAATGCCTAACTCTTCATCATTCTGTTGCTGAATATGGTTCAAGGGAATGGCTTTCCCATCCTTTAAAAAAAAAAAAACTATGCTCTCATCACTTTTTTTCTAGTCTCTGAACATATCAACTCTTTTTGAGCAATATGGCAATATAAAAAAAATATATGCCCATCATCAAAAAGCAAAACCAACCAACTTATGGCTGAGAAACTACTAAATGCCTAACTCTTCATCATTCTGTTGCTGAGTATGGTTCAAGGGAATGGTTTTCCCATCCTTTCTTTTTAAAAAAAAAAATGTATTGATTTTTAGAGAGAGAGAGAAAGGGAGAGGGAGAGAAAGAGAAACATCAGTGTGAGAGTGAAACATCAGTTGGCTGCCTCCTGCATGCCCCCTACTGGGGATTGAGCTTGCAAACTAGGCAATTGCCTCTGACCAGGTATCGAACCTGCAGCCTTTCAGTGCACTGGACAACACCCAACCAACTGAGCCCCGCCAGCCAGCGCTCCATCCTTTCTTGATGCTTCCAAATGTGTCAGTTCACAAGTTTTCAGAAATGTTTTGGTGTTATGATCTGCCTATAGAAAATGGATGAGATAAGGACACTTCTGGAAACGGCATTTAAACCAGCCATATAACAAAACAAATTCTACGGCTGGTATGGTACCTTGGTTATTTGATTTGGTTTGTCACCAACTTATCTTCTGAGTATCCCCCTCGCTATGTCAGGACCTAGCTGCAAAATGACTGATGCTGGGTATGTGTGCATTGACTTGTAAGTACACTAGGTGGGACTGATGAGTTCAGATCCCCTCCATTATAGCAAAACTCTGATCAGGAGGATCATAGAGTAATTTCTTAGGGAAACTAGAATGCAGTCCCTGAAAATGATAAAGCAGAGCAAGGTTTTCATTTAAGCAGTATAAAGAAAGGATGTGTGAACCTTGAGCTGTTTTATCTTCCGACTTCCTGACGTTTTAAATAAAAAATTTTTGTATTTTCACACCTGTGTAGGTATGTCTCCACATTTGGCAAAGAACAAAATCCCAGACTCAATAATGTGCCCTGGGTGATAAGAATGTCACACCAACACAGGCAGAATTTTCTAATTAAACGTTTTTTGAATGAACAGATGTTCTATTTGTACCTTATATTTTTAAAAGTGTACCATTGCCTAACAAAATTAATTGTTTTGATAAATATTTCCAGTGGTGCACTTCATGTCTCCATCAACATGTAAAACCTGCTTTCAAAGCTTTTAGCCCACTTTTCAGTAGGGTTGTGAAACTCAATGAAACGTTTGTTAATGTTTGTAGAAGAACACTTGTGTTTTAAAGAGAATGCAAAGATTTTAATATGAAAACACCCCAACAAAGAAAGATTATAATTAAAATAATAGAGATTCAGCCCGGCCAGCATGGCTCAGTGGTTGAGGGTCGATCTATGAACCAGGAGGTCACGGTTAGATTCCTGGTCAGGGCACATGCCTGGGTTGCAGGCTCATGCAGGAGGCAGCTGATCAGTGACTCTTTCTCATCAGTTCTATCCCTCTATCCCTCTCCCTTCTCTGAAATCAATAAAAATATATCTTAAAAATAAAGTAGTAGAGATCCAGTTAAAAATAGGAATGGAAAAGCCATTCTTTTGAACCCCATTGAAGAGAGTATCGTGCCTACCTTGGGAAACCAAGTTTTGAGACTGTAGCATTACTACAGTGTGCTGATCACAAGAATGGTAAACACTTTGTGGTTAACCAAATCCTAGAGGCCTGTTAGTTGGACAGGATCTTAGAATTCCTGCAGCCCAGCTTCCTCCACGGTATGTGGTTCCCTCTGTGGCTGCCCTGTCAAATGGTACATCCCCACCCTGCAGGAACCTCTGGTGATGCCCTGAACTCCCTGCTGTCTGGCCAGCCCTCGGCATTTTTGGAGAGCTCTGGTTGTTAGAAAGCGCCTTCTAACCCTGAGTCTCTATGAATGTGTTGCTCTCTGCCTGCCAAGGAGGCTGTGCCAGAGCCCACATGAGAACTCCTGAGGCCACTTAAAGATTGGTGCTGAGTGTTCCTTTAAGATTTTTCCCTAAGGTGAGGGGGGCGGGTGGGGGGGGGAGGGGTTCCTGGCTCCTGGGCTGGAAATCTCAGGCATTATACAGACTGTCTGCCCCCTTCTGGACACTCTTTGGGGGTTTTCTAACAACAAAGCCATCCAGGACTATGCTACCTTCTGCTGGTGCTTCATATTGAGCTGGCCACGTTTTCGGTGGACTACTGCCAGTTTTCACTTTTTCTAACCGTGGGTAACCTAAAAAACTAAACGTAGGACTATATGTGTTCTTGAACAATTTTTTGACTCTTCTTGGTCCAGGGTCCCCTACCTGTGTGAAATTTACTTTCTGAGGTAGTGAGGAGAGTTCTGATGAGGCCTGGGAACTTGCCTCACCACCCTTTAATTTTTGGGTTGGCACCCGGTGAATACAGCTGTTCAGCCAGCAACGAGAATTTGACTTGGGAAATTAGCCTCCATGATTTAGAAGTTTGAAGTTGCCATTAGAAGTTTTCCCTTTGCTCAGTGAAGGAAGTTAAACATTCCAGTGTTTAAATACAGTTTTTAAAAAAAAAAGTAAAACGTAGATAAATCTTGATCGTTTAGCAGTTAATTTCAGTTTTGTTTTGTTTTTAACTATTTACAGCTTTCATTTGAACAAATTTACCACTGAATAAGCTGGAAATATTTTTTTCTTGGTACAGCAGATTCGGTAGGGAAAGTGCCTATAATATCCTTGAAAGTGAGGAATTTTTAAGCATGAAGTTTATTAATTAAATATTTCCTTGTTTTCTGTGTGCTGGGCATTGTACCTAGGGATGCACTGATTTAAAATAAAAAAAATAATAATAACAGAAATAAAAACAGCCCTGCCCAGTGTGGCCCAGTTGGTTGGGCATCGTCCAATGCAACAAAAAGTCGATGGTTCAATTCCAGGTCAGGGCACATGCCCGAGTTGGGGGCTCACTCCCTGGCAGGGAGTGTGCAGTAGGCAGCCAATTGATGCTTTGCTCTCACATCGCTGTTTCTCTCTCTTCCTCTCCCTCTCTTTCTAAAAATCAATTTAAAAACTTTAAAAAGAAAGAAAGAAATGCCTAATCATGGAGGTTATAGTATACGATATAAGGTGAGATAGTCATTTAACAAATAATGACATGGGCAGTTATTTAAGAACACTCCCTGGAGAAAAGAGACCAGCAAGAGCACCCAACAGGAGGCTCTGGGCTGGGGCGGGGGCTTGAGGAGAATCTAGAGAAAGGCCGACCTGGTTCTCATTTGTCTGTTATCCTGATCTCTAAAATCACAAGTTATTGAGAGATAGCAGCTCCATTACTCAAGAGATTAGAAAGCCTTCCTTGATTACAGGAGCCCTTTTGGGTTGGGGTTGGCATTAAATGTCACAAAAGACAGCACTAAAATATCCAGCCACCACTGGGGTGCCCAACCCCTGACTTTCTCTCTGCACAGAATCATAGAAGGCTAACAGAATTCGTTTCTCTCCAATGCTCTAAAATGCCCTACCATCCTATTAATTCACGGTGTTGCAGAGCTGGACCAAAAAAAAAAAAAGGCAACTTCTTTGAAAGCACTTGGAGGCAGGAAAAACAAAGTTCATAGATATTTTGGGAAGCAGAAAATGGGCTTATAAATAACATTTCAAGGAGATGAAAGTACAGGCTTGATTTTGGTCAGGCAAAGAGTTCAAAGATGAAGTCACATCAGTAGGGAGCTTTTAAAGAACTCAGAGTGGTCTGGGTGTTCTAGTTCTTGTTCTTTTAAGCCTGTTCCCCCCGCCCGGAGAGCAAGGACAGGTCCTGGTCTCCTCTGCTCTTGAACCTGATTGAGGACTTCAGCTCAGACCTCGTTTTCATTTTGAAGTAAGTTGAGCAGTAGAGGGGGAGCCAGGCACATCCGAGTGGCAGGCCCATGCCCAGTAGCTTTGGGTAGGCTGTGCTTTATCCTGTGCCTTTCTGATAAGTTTGCGAAGTGTTGGGTCGTTGGCTCTTTTGCTTAGGTTATGGCAGTGATGGCGAACCTTTTGAGCTTGGCGTGTCAGCATTTTGAAAAACCTTAACTTAACTCTGGTGCCATGTCACATATGGAAATTTTTTGATATTTGCAACCATAGTAAAACAAAGACTTATATTTATGATATTTATTTTATATATTTAAATGCCATTTAACAAAGAAAAATCAACCAAAAAAAATGAGTTTGCGTGTCACCTCTGACACGCGTGTCAGAGGTTCGCCATCACTGGATTATGGTCTGGTCCTATGGTAGTATTTGTATCTCGTCCTCTCTGATGAGTGCATGATCTGAGTTATGTATCAGAGGGCGAGCCCTCTGTGATGCTAAACTTATGGCAATATATTAAACACTGGCTCGTTTTTTTTTTGCGTATCAGTGCTTAAATACAGGG
Organism: Myotis brandtii; assembly: GCF_000412655.1. Taxonomy (NCBI): domain Eukaryota; kingdom Metazoa; phylum Chordata; class Mammalia; order Chiroptera; family Vespertilionidae; genus Myotis; species Myotis brandtii. Next base: position 10,563,021 of record NW_005371410.1, on the reverse strand, counting down.
TGGAGCAAAAGTAGGTTTACAGTTGTTCAAATGGAAAATCATCATATATAAAGAGGTCATCATATGCAAATTAACCCTCACACCCTCAGAAGATGGCTGCCTACGACCAGGCTGACAGTGGGGTTAGTGAGGGACGACCAAATGACTGAACAGGGGGGGGGGGGGGGGGGGGGGGGGATGGCCGTGAGGGGAGTAAATGTGAATTCCGACATTTACTTCACCTGACCTTTGTTTATCAGGCTTGATATGGAGCACCTTTAGGATCAAGCTTTTAAACAGTAATGTGCAGCATTCGAATTGATTATAGCCTGATACATTGTTAAGTTGTAATTAGAAAGTTTGTTTTGCAAATTGATCAAGTTTAAACAAATTTTAGTCATAGAGGTTTGATTGTATTAAAATGGTAAATATTAGAATGGTTTTTCTGGGATTGACTTCACTTCTCCTTTTCAAGTACCGTAGGCCAACCTTTACTCATTTTGTTTATTTGAAAGTTTACAGATTTCTAAGTAAGTTTGGGAAACATTTACTGGGCATACAAAAGGGGAAGGCTTGCTGCTCAAGTGTTAGTTAACCCAAGCAATTGGAGTTGTCTGAATTGCTCTCTGAGAAAATTTAATAGTATTGAAACCTTGGGACATTTGGAGATGATCATTTTGCAAAGGAGAATGGTTCTTAAAATATTACGTATTAAGATAAGTATGTTTATTCATCTCCAATGATACTGTGAAATTACTAGTAGTGCTTACTCCATTCCTATCCAGATACGGCTTATTTTGCAACAGTTGAAAATAAACTGCTTATAAAAATTCATCCTTTGCTAAATGAAACCGAGTGAAGAGACGGTTGCTCCTTAGGTAACAATGAGACTTTTACTGGGGTTCAGGATACATGTTATTTAGGCAGAAAGAAGCACTGTGTTTTAGAGTTAGGTTGCTCTGGAGTGCCACTGCTCCTACCGCCTACCATTTTACCGGTATTTCACAGCTGTTTCTAAGCAGCTGCTGTGGCTTAAGGGTGGTGCTGGTGACAGAAAGATGACGAGAACAGAGAAGATCCTGGTTCTCATGGAGCTTAGTGTATAGGCGTGTGAGCCTCATCCATCTTTCATGTAGTGTTGCTTTTCATTACAAGTTTACATATTTTTTTTTTCATTTGATCATTATTCCCGGTATTTGAGACATACATTTTTACTTGATAGATCGGCAGAGAATTTAGGCACTGGCTGCTCTCGGAGTAAAAGTCAGCTTCCAAATAGAAAACACGTTATTGCCTCTGTTGTTCAGGCACAAACGATACTGATTTATGCAATTTTACAAAAAATAAGGCAGTGAAATGCCAAGCAATGAAAATTCAGAATCGGCATTTTGGTAGCAGTGCCATTAAATCTATATTGTAAAGTAATTTAAAACTACCAGGAAGTAAGGGTAAGACCAAAATGGTTATTGGCCATAAGATCAGTGCTAGATCTGCGTTGAGTTAATGATTTCAGGTTGAATTGCTTCTCCCTGTAAGGAGAAAAAAAAAACAAGGATGGCCTTCAACTATCAGTTAGTTACGTGAAGATAGCCCTTAGTAGAAATCATTTAAAATTTTTTCATTTGTTTCAAGGTAGGTTATTTTAAGATTTATAGGTAGATGTTGGAAAAGCTTATCTTGCTCTCAAAATCTGTTTTCAAAGTAAACCTAGTTTTAAAATATTTTAGGGCTTACAGATTTATATTTGGAATCTAGATTGCATCATGCAGACGGGGGAAAAGAAATCAAATACTTTGTTAAATTTTTTAATGTACAAATAGTAAATGAGGATAAACAAGTATGCAGAATAGTAAGAATTTTCATTCAAGGCACTCAGTAAATCTGTTTATAATTTTACTGTTCTTTGTGCAGTTTACTCTAAAATGGAGGAAGATGCTCTGTTGTTCCCCCTACATTATACTCTTTCTTATTGTAGAAATGTTCTCTTGGTAATATAAATTCTTAAGCCATAGAAGAAAATAAAATTAATTATAGTCAGTATATTTTTCTCTAGTGAAATCTTTAAAAATAATTCTCTTTATAGTAAGAGTTAATTTTGCTCCTCCAAACAGTAGAGTCTGGTGTAACCTGCCCATGTTAAAAAGTAATTTTTTCCCCTAGAACTTTGTTCATAAAACTAGAACCAGCCTTTCAGTGGCATTTTTCATCTGTGTAGGAAAGAGATTATTTCTGAATATTGGGAATGAAGGTGTCTTAGTCCATTTGGGATACTATGATAAAAATATATTTTCTCATGTATTGAAGAACCTTGAGTCCATTAGATATTTTTCTCATATGGACCATTATTAAAGTTATTGTGCCTCAAAATGTAGGCTAAGCTATTCATTCAAAGCATGGGCTTTGGAGTCATACACATTGGTTAAAATCCTATTGGCTTCCTCATTTCCTTGCTGTGTTACCACAGAAAGCCTTAGTTTATTTATCTGTAAAATAAGGCTAATAATAACTACCTCAGAAGGTTGCTGGGGAGGACTGAATAAAAAAAGCACCCATGCCTACATGCAGTAAAGTAAGCCAGCAAGAAAGTTAAGTTATTTATAATAGTATTAGAGTTTTCTTTGGCTGTTAGACTCATCTGCTCTCTACATTTTAAAGATTAGATTGAGTTCTTGTGGTTCTGGGTTCAGTGATGATAAAGATATTACAGATATAATTAAAGATATTATAGCAGTGTGACGATTCAGTTGTTTAACTCTTGGGTGTAGGCCCCAGTTTCCACATGTTAATAACTAAGATAGAAAACAAAATAAGTTAGTTGAAACCTCAAAATCTGTTTTGAGGTTTCAGTAATCCTAATAAATGTAAAGGGATTATATTTGCCAACTAAATGGCAGAGACTCTTAGATTGGATTTTAAAAGGAAGAGACATACCTAAAATAAAATGACTCAAGAAGATGAAATAATAGAATGGAAAAAAATATAATAGGCCAATATTACTTTCAATAAAAGTGGAATTAATGTGTGAATAGGGAGAAAATAAGGTATTTTATCATGTTAACCTACCAAGAAGATAAAATAATTATGGTTTTGGATGTATATGCAGGGAATTTTAAGGAAAATCTGATAAATTCACAATTAATATATTCTGTCACTGATAAACAAAACATACAAAAGTTAGTACAGAGTATTTGAAGGCCACCTTTGTTAACGAGGTTTAATTATTAAGTCTCTGAGTGCCCTTCTCTTTCCAAATGGTCCGATTCCATGAATTTTGGCCCGTTTGTACAGCTGTGTCATGCTTTTTGTACAGTTGACATGTTTCTGTAAAACTGCAAGTAACCTAGAAAATTTAAAAAGTGAATGATACTGTTAAACAATAACTTTCAAGGCCAAAAGTTTTTCTGAAGGAAAGGATTTCTTGAACCATATGCTAGCCAGAAAAGGGACCAGGGCCTGGGGCGTGCAATCTAAGCCACCAGCAGCAGGGCTCGATGGAGAAGACACAGTCATCTGCATCCTAGAATTGATGGGGCCCTTTTATACAATGAGTTTGGGGAAGAAAGATGGAGGTTGTTTTGAAAGACTTGGCTATAGATAAAGGGATGGGGTGTGGGAGAAGATGAAGCAGGGCTAGTTCTGGCATAGGTGTGCCGTGTATAAGGAAGGAGTGTTTGCTGCTCTTGGATCGTTTGTGCGCCATAGGAACGTTCATGCAGCGGCGTCTGGTGGTCGGCTGTTCTCTAGGTAAGAGCTGAAATATCCACATCTTGTTTGTGAGCAGAGAACGTGGGATGTTCAGGATGGTGTCTTGGGCCTTTATGTGGAGCTAGCTCCATGAGCCTGAGTAGCAGTAGGTTAGCCGAGTTTATTCATCGCTGAGGTTCTAGATGTGGTTTCTTGCAGAGTCCTCGTTACAGGCTGTTTTATAGATTTATAGATTCTGCAGGGTGCTTCCGCGAGCAGGTTGCAAGCAGGGTGTGTCTCCCTTGCTTTCTGGCAGCTGAATAGTTGGAGGGTTGAGGCAGAACTCTATCAGGTCTGTTTCCGGAAATTCTCAGGCACAAAGTTTGGTCCCTTAAAGTCCCTGAGCAGAACTTTTTTTCCCAGATTACACACCACCAGTTCAGTGTATGCTTTTTCAAGTCTTTTATGAGTAAAGTGGGAGGTTTTTAAGTGTCTGCAGAGCATTTGGGTCTGTGAATTCTGCCAAAGTAATTGTTAGCATATGGTTTTCCTTCTGAAAAAAAGAATTGGCAAATGTTAGTCACCTTTTTAAAAAAAAATTTATTTAATTTATTTGAGCCTTTAATTAAGATTGGGTATTAACGAAGTGTGTGTTTGTACATGTGTATTTGTGCTCCTGTCTGTTGCTTTGATCTCTGAAATCTGAGTAGTTCAGACAAAAAAAATTATTTTTATAAATAAAAACTAAAGAGGGAAACTTAAATGCTAATATGTACAGGGGGAAGCACCTTATTCAATGTGTGTCCGTGTTCAGTTAGCAGCTAGTCTAAAACGTGACTGCTTGAAGGCAAGTGCTCACCAAGCCCATGTAGCTCAGAGGACTGTGTGTTTGGGGCTTTGTGAAGGATGGAGATAGTACCAGGGTGGCTTGAATAGACATCTCTTCTTCCGCCTCACCTTCCAGTCCTCTACCTACCAGTCTTTCACCCACCCAGCTGTCCCACAAATAAATAATTAGCAAGCACATAATGTTTTGAGGCACCCCGCTAGGAGATGAGAGAGATAAAGACAGTATGACTAGGATGTGATCCCAAGAGTCTATGGCCTAGTGACAATAAGTCAGTAGATGTTTAGTAATTATGAAACAGTCTTATGATGGTAAGTGATAGATCAGAAGTATATAAAGTGCCTGAGAGGGAGTGGAGTACCTATGCAGGCTCTCTCAGGTTGTCTCATTTAGACCAGGTGCTGGTGAGTGGGTAGTAGCGGCTTCCTGGTGGAGGTTGGATTTGAGTAGAGAGCTCTTTCAGGTAGTAGTTTTGGAGGCAAAATAAGGGCACAACCTTTCCCTCAGGAGCTATAAGCGCTTGGGACAGGAATAGTGAGCTTAGGACAAGAGTATTGAGACGTGGCTGGAGAGCTGGGCAGGGCCCCGTCATGAAGAGTCTCATTTCGGACTTTGGCATTATTCTGAAGGCGTAGGGATTTATTGTTGGAAGGCATGGCCATCAGTTGGTTTGTTCATAGGAATGAAATGAGAAAGGTCCCTCTGGTGGCAGTGTAGGGGAATGGATTAGGGGTTAAAATAAGAGGTGAGGTGCACAGTAAGAAACTATTGCTTGAGCTAACTCAGTGGATTTTTGGGAGGTACAAGCAACCAGGGGGCTGGACAGAAGAAAAACAGGGCTTGTAAGGAGGAATTATGAGTTTCGCTTTAGACACTGACTTGACGATCCATAGGAGACAACAGCAGTTAGCCACCCAGGGAGCAGTAGTCAGCCCAGGGTGGGAGCCAAAGACGCGAGTAGGTAACGTCACCCAGGGATTTTGTAGAGTAACACAAGAGGGCAGAGGAGGGAAGCTTGGAGATAAATAAACTATAAAGAAAAAACCCGTCGTCCTGTACCTGTGTGACATGGAAAATCTATTTGTGATCTTGGAAAGGAACAGAACAGATAAAGTGTTTTCTGTCTGGGCGTTGCCAGATATTGACTTTCAGAATTGTAATCAATAAAGAGGACAACTAATAGAACACTCCAGTTTCTCTCCTGGTGGTTATGGCCTTGTGATAACACATGCCAGGGCTGTAGGAACCTCTTTGCCTCATAGGTCTAGGTCAGGGGTGGGCAAACTTTTTGACTCGAGGGCCACAATGGGTTCTTAAACTGGACCGGAGGGCCGGAACAAAAGCATGGATGGAGTGTTTGTGTGAACTAATATAAATTCAAAGTAAACATCATTGCATAAAAGGGTACGGTCTTTTTTTTTTTTAGTTTTATTCATTTCAAACGGGCCGGATCCGGCCCGCGGGCCGTAGTTTGCCCACGGCTGGTCTAGGTGGATAATCGTTTCCTCATCCACTTCTGTCTTGGTCTGCCAGAAATGAAATTATATTCGTATTGAAGCAGAAAATGATAAAGCTTTTGGAATTTCCTTATATTTTTTGGAAAATTCTAGTTCATAGAACATAGGCTTAAAGAAGATATTTGAGGGAGGAGGCTTGGCTTGTTTTTACATATTCCTTATTGTTACACACACACACACACACACACACACACACACACACACAGGAGATGAAGAAGAGCAGCAAAGGTAGGTATGTACTTTTAACCATCTTCTCAAAACCAAGCCTCCAAAAACATGGATATTAGCCATAACACACCCAGGATATTATTGAATTGTATCTATCCAGGGATTAGTTCATGAATTCCTGCCATGGTGATCAAGTTAGGTGGACTCTGGACCATCACTGAGTCAGTAGAAGCAATGGAATCCCTTCTCTAGGAAAGGAGATTGTGTTGCCTCCTGCCAACCTTAAATAGTCCTCTTAAGATTTCCTAATGGCAGACCCATCAGGCAGAATTCCAACATGGACTGCCCTCCTCTCTTCTCTCCTGATCTTCCCACCGCCACTTGGGAAGTACAGATTGCTTCTTCACTGGCCCCTGGGGCACATGGCTAATAGCATCTTGGGGAGATGTAGCCCTTTATAGATAACCTTTGGGGGACACCTGTATGTGTGCTATAAACTGCCTTCACAGCTGGCACAGCCCTTGTTGAAATGGGTTGGAAGATGATGTTTGTAGCATCTTTTTTTCGGGACTTCCCACGCCATGGGCACACTCACCCATCCATCCATGCCCTTTCCTTGACTCTGACTGTTCCTTTACCCTCAGGTCACTCTGTTGTTGCTCTTGACTGCCTAGAAGCACCCTTTTGCCATTGCTCTGGTGGGGATGTGGGATGTTTTGCTTTGACAGTGCCCTGAAAAATTCAGAAATGTTTCTGATATCCAAATTCTTAAACACTCGAGTGAAGCAATCAAATAAAAAGGATACCTTAGAGCATCAATATTTCTTTTGTACACAGACTAGTAAGAACTTTTTATTTTTATTTTTTATTGATTTCAGGGAGGAAGAGAGAAAGAGATAGAAACATCAATGATGAGAGAGAATCATTGATTGGCTGCCTCCTGCACGCTCCCTACTGGGATGGAGCCCACAACTTGGGCATGTGACCTGACTGGGAATCTGTGACCTCCTGGTTCATAGGTCAACACTCAATCATTGAGCCACACCGGGCGGGCTAGTAAGAACTCCTCTTCCCACACTCCTATTTGTTTTAAAGCACCATGGTGTTAAGAACACCATTAAAAAGAATTCTTAGAAAAGAAATGTGCTTACCTTCTCTGAAGGACTTGTTTTTAGCTTAAGGAAAGAATTAACACTGGCTTGTTGAGAAATTTGTGGGAAGTAGTTGGTGATTTGGGGGCTAAATCAGTGGTAGGAAAAGATTCATGGGGTTGGAAAGGATTGTGGTTGGGCTTACTCAAGAGTCAGATGTGCTGAAGTCCGGGCACAGGTTGGTAGCTGCCCTGGAGGCTGAGGTGTGGCTTGTTCTCAGTGGTCAGCAGGTGGCACCAAATAGCCAAAACAAATCTGGACCAAAGTGGTTAGATTTCACCTTGGATTGTGTGCTTTCAGAAATTTGGTATTAATAGTCCTTTCAAGCCCAGCCAGCGTGGCTCAGTGGTTGAGCGTTGACCTATGAGCCAGGAGGTCTGGCTCTTCTATTCCCAGGCAGGGCACATGCCCGGGTTGCGGGCGCAGGCCCCAGTGGGGTGTGTGGAGGAGACAACCGATCAATAATTCTCTCTCAACATTTTTGTTTCTATCTCTCTCTCCCTTCCTCTCTGAAATCAATAAAAAATATATTTTTTATAAAAAAATAGCACTTTTGCAATC
>NW_005371410.1:10537425-10555090 GCF_000412655.1 Myotis brandtii | reverse complement strand
TAGAGATAGTATCCTCCAAGGCTGAATTTTATGAAAGTCATTGGTAATAGTCAAGAAAATTAACCATCTCCAGGTTCAAATGACAGTATCAATTTTTTTTTTGGAAGACGGTTGTGACTGAATATTAAGAGCAATTATAACATCACTCAATAGAATATACCTAACTGACTTAGGTTTCTGAAATTTTTTGTGTTTTTTGTAAATCTCATCAATGCATTGCTAATGTAGTTGTTAAAATTACTCTACTGATACACTTATGTTGTTGGGATTGATTTTGTCTGCCTGTTGAGAATCCTGGATTTAACCCCATCCAAGATGCTTCTGACTATTTGAGTTACAGATGTGTGGCTCAGTCCAAAGGTGGACACAGTGCTTTTTCCTTAGGAATATGTGGGGTGCATTGGCGATGCTCTTGGATAGCTTGCAAGAAAACAGCTAATGACAACAGGGTAGGCAGTTTTATGCTTGTGCCACCAATAATTATGCTAGTTGAGGTACAGTTCATTTGTTTCAGCTTAATTTACTTATCGTGGAACCCTGGTTGCGTGCTAGAACTTGAGAAAATCTACATTTCAAGCACAATCAGAGAACTATTTCTTTTCAATACAGGTGGCTTTATTTTCTTTGCTTTGTGACATATGTGAGGGGAGAAAATCAGCTCAAGTGATCATTTTGTAGTTGCTGGGTGGTGGCCTGGTTTTATTTGTGCACAAACTCTAGTGATTGAGCCTGCTAACTCTGGTCCGTGTGCATATTCTTGGTGCCCAGTGAATGAATGAGGCTTTCACTAAATGAGCATCCAGGTATAAAATATGATTTAAAAAAATCATTGAATCTTAAGATAGGGGAGTAGGCCCTGGCTGGTTTGGCTCAGTGGATAGAGTATTGGCCTGTGGACTAAAAGGTCCTGGGTTCGATTCCGATCAAGGGCACATGCCCAGGTTGTGGGCTCGATCCCCAGTGGGGGCCATGCAGGAGGCAGCCGATCAATGATTCTCTCTCATCGTTGGTGTTTCTATCTCTCTCTCCCTCTCCCTTCTTCTCTGAAATCAATAAAAATATATTTTTTTAAAAAGATAGGGGAGTGGGACAGGACTGTGGTGGACATCTTCCTTACCAATAAAGGGGTGGGACATTTTTCTTCTCCTCTTCTTAACTTACCCGGATAGCTTTGTATATAAAACATGCAGGAATTTAACTGAGCCTGTAAGGATTAAGAGCTCATCTTTGACTCCTTAGAATGTGTTTTTCCTGCAGCACCAGGATTGATCTTTTTCAAAACATACGTCCCGTGGTGTCAGTTATTAGCTTAAAATCCTGCAGTGCCTTCCATCACACTTAGGTTCACAGAGCCCTTTGTGGTCTGGTCCCACCTACCCGTCCAACCTCATCTCCTTGTGTCGTCCCCCCTCCCCCCGCCCCCATGCCCATCAGACAGACTCCAGACACACTGACCCCACCATTCCCCCAGCAAGCCGTGCTGTTCCCCACCGTAGGGCCTTTACACAAGCTGTTTCTTTCGCCTGGAAGGCTATTCCTTTTGACCTGTTCCTTTTTGAGATCTCAGTTTAAATAAACACCTACTCAGAGGGGCCTTCCCTGACCACCAGATCTAAAATATGTTCTCTCTCTGTCACATCACTCCACTTTTATTTTATTTTCTTTCAACCATCTTGCCTTTTGTTGTGTGCCTTTTATCTGGCTCCTCCTACCAAGATAAAAGCTTCAGGAGAGCCTGGTCCTTATCTTATTTACTGTTATCTCTATTATCTCTAGCTCTGGAACAGGCTGAGCACGTAGTGAGCCTTCAGTGCATTCTGGTTCAGTGACGGAGTAATATCTGCTTTGAAGCTGAATGTATTCCTCTTAATTCTCTGAGGGGACTGTGATATAGTGAAGACAGCAGGGGGCCAAAAGTTGAGCCCTAGGTTCTTGTTCACCATTTATCCTTGTAAAACACTGTGGCCATGGGTGGATCTCTGGGGAGTGGTATTGGGGTTGGTAGTAAGCATTTATAACAACACAGAAATGTAAATAATTGCAGTTGTTACTTATTTATCTACTATGTGCCTGGTACTGTGCTTGTTGCCATTCGCTTAACTTCCTCATTTCATCTCGGGCACCAGTGTCCTAACATGAAAATGAGATGTTGAGATGAAATGATCTGTCAGTTCTTTTATAACACTTTGTGAATTTCCAGGAGAAGCCTAATAGTTGTTTATGGTGATGCACGATAGAAATAAGTGAGGTCATGCAGAAGCCCCGAGTGGCTGTCCTTCCAGTTCTGATAACACTTTAAAACTGGGAAGTTTAAACTTTAGAAAGAAGGATGAAAACTCATCCTTTGTTGGGCATCCATCATCTCACTCAGTCCCCTCAGTAACCTGGAGAGTATGTTCCCTCTTTGGTGGTTGGGGAAACGGAGGCTCAGATGCTAAGTCCCTGGGCCTGGGTCACACACGTGCTATGAGGCAGTGCGCAAGTTCAAGAGCCGTTTTGATGGACTCCAGAGACCGGTTCTTGGCACGTGTGAATTATTTTCCCTTCTACTCACCTTTATCCCAGTAGGTTATGTGAGGACTCTGCACCCTTTAGACGACTAATTAGGGTTTTTTTTTCCCTGTTTCTTTCCCACAGAACGCTAAGAAGGAGCTGATGTGGAGGAGCAGCTGAGACAGTTCAAGATGACGACCACAGTAGCCACCGACTACGACAACATTGAGATCCAACAGCAGTACAGCGATGTCAACAACCGCTGGGATGTGGACGACTGGGACAACGAGAACAGCTCTGCCCGGCTCTTTGAGCGCTCCCGCATCAAGGCTCTGGCAGGTAAGTCTCCTTCACGCCCATCCCTGAGGCCCGGAATGCATGGCAGTTCCCTTAAAAATCATCCACCCTGTCTCCCTTACAAGATCGGCTCACTGCGACTTAAACATGTCCCACAAGTGCAAGCTGGCCGTTTCATAAGGTAACCAGTCCCATATTTGGAGAACTGTCAATCCCTGAGGCCAACATGATACAGAGCAGAGTGATTTTTATAGCCGTTGAGAAAGAGCTGCCCTGGGATTTTAAGAGTTTGCTTATTTTCAGTGCATCTTATATGTGAAAATAATGGAACATAAATACACAAACTAGCCTGTGTGCTTGGTTGACCTGACCTCTTACAGTAGGCTACTCAATTTTTGAGTGACCCAGGTTAGTTGGTATCACATGCAAGGGTGTTGAATATAAAAACCCGTAGCTTAATCTTGTGAGGGCACATTTGATGCTGTGACAGGTAAGTCTGCCACTGATTCACTAAAATTGGCAGGGATACATCCTGACTGAGTGATTTCTCACTCACTCCCTTGCTGCTGTGGAAAACCTAGAACACACTTTCACCATGGCCCTCGTTGGGGTGGGGAGCGTTTTGCCCTGAAAATCTGGAAAGGGTCTGTCACGTGAAAGCTCGGCAGTACCGAACATACGGAAACCAAGGGTCCAAGTGGAGTTGGTGCAGGGCCTCACGTCTGTACTTTGAGATCTCAAATAAAATGGTTTCCAAATGAGAAAAATGGGCTTGTGACTTTTTTTTTCCTAATGTCTTTCCTTATGACAAGTAAGTAAATCGTAGTCATGACTGAAACAGGTAAGTTTACTGTTAATTGTGACTAGAGCTCACTCTTTCGTTACCTTTACAGTGTAATCTAATTATGAGGCCTGTATAATTTAGAGTTCTCTGGATTGTAAGCAAAAGGAAACCTAACCCAAAGTGGTTTAAATGACAGAGAGAATGTATTGACCCAATAGTAGACAAATTGGCCTTAAGCAAGACTTTGTCCTGGTCTTCAATGGTATGACCAGGACTCGTTTCTTTCTCCCAGTTTTTGGCTTTACTTGCTAGTGTGGGTTGATTCTCAGGCGGGCTCTAGGGACCCTGTAGTCTCAAGATAGCTAGCTGCCCAAGGCCCCAGGACCCAGATCTGTCTGTAAGGACAGGCGGCAGAAGAACAGCACCTCTGCTTCCCCAGAACTCACACCATGGTCCCGGGGTCAGTCTCGCTGGCCTGATTGGTGATGGCTTGGGTCATGTGCCTCTAAGAGTCTCTCCCACTGCAGTCAGAAGAGGATATGCGACTGACATCAGCTGATCAGGATACACTCCTAGAGTGATGGGGGCTTGGGTGGGGTGGGATGGGCTGGGGTGGGGAGGGATCAGTCCCATGCAAATAGCTTGGCTAGAAAATTCAAAATATAACAGGAAGGAGGAAGAAAGAAAAGGGCCTTGGGGCTGCAGCCAACTAAAAGCTGTAGGAAAACCATTCAGCTGCCTTCAGATAATTTGCTTCTTGAGTGGCAGTGATGTAAAGATCTTTCCTGAGCTTGCCTGATTTGAGGGCATAAATGAATGATTAACCAGATAGTCACTCTAGAATTAGAGCTTTATCTTCTAGCTTATTCATTAACATGGAACCTTATGGAAACCATGATCCTGGCTTATGCTAGTGGTTGATTTGTACTTTGATCTCTTACTTCTTCTTCTCCAATCCTCATTGGAACCTTTAGTTCAGTCTGATGTTGGTGGCCGGTTATCATTGACCATGAGTCACTTACTTTCTGGTCCTAGGCTATCTATTACCTGTGTATTTACTGGCAAACTGCAGAGCAGTGTCTTGCTCTTTGTATCTATTCTTTTCCACAGTTCCAGAGCTGTCCAGCTGTCCTCAGTGTTGATCAGCTGTCTTTCCATTTCCTGGGAGATCTTTCTGTCTATGTTCTCTAGGTTCTTGAACTATTACAGCTATGATAATAATAGTAAGCACTTAATACGGTACTTACTGTGTGTCAGCTGTTCTCAGTGCATTGCATATATTTTTCTTCAAGGCTTTCCCCAGAACAGACTCAAGAAGTGGGGCTCTGGGAGGTACTCTGCCCACGTTTATACCCTTCTCAGCCAGGTGCATGTTTGCTTAAGGGTGTCCATTTTTATGAAGGAAGACAGGACTTGCATAGCAACCATGTGAAGGAGATTATTATTATCTACAATGTATGGATGAGGAAACTAAGGTATAGAGAAATTAAATAGCTTGCTTGCTCAAGGTCATACTGCTGGTAAATAAATGGCTGACGGCAGAATGGCACCAAGTGTACACTATTTTTTTAATATTCAGTAAAATACAAAACGAATCAAAGCTCATTGGTGTAGAGTAAGTAATTACCTATTTAGTGGGTAATTCAAACATTGAAAAATTAGGCCCTGGTCGGTGTGGTTCAGTGGTTAGAGTGTTGGTCTTCAAGGGTTCCATTCCTGGTCTGAGTGTGTGTGGGAGGCAATTAGTCATGTGTCTCTCTCACATCAATGTTTTTCTCTCTCTCCCTCCCTCTCCCTCTACCTCTCCCTCTCTTTCCCTCCTTCCATTCCTCATACTCTCCCTCCCTCCCTCCCTTCCACTCTCTCTAAAAATCAATGAAAAAAATACCCTTGGGTGAGGATTAAAAAAAATTTTATTTGAAGGCTAAGGAATGCATCCTGCGATAGAGAAGTAGTCATGAGTAACCTCAAAACATTATGGAAAAGAAAATGTGCTGCCTCTAGGTTAAATGACGTTAAAAATTTTCCTTTCAGTAAATCTAGAAGATATCAGAAAAACCATCTGACTCATCTGTTATCAGAGGAAGTTATCTTTTTATCTGACTTCCCAGTTCTGTGGAACAGCAGGAGTAACGTAACAGTCCCACAGTGTCTAGATTAGTGTTTCTGGAATGTGACTGGGCATCAGAACCATGTGGAGGCCTTGTTAAAGCACAGATTGCTGGGTTCACTCCCAGAGTTTCTGATGCAGGAAGCCCAGGATAGAGCTTGATAATTTGCATTTTTAACAGGTTCCCAGGGGATGCTGAGGTGGCTGTTCCGGGGAATCACATCGAAGGCCCATATAGAGTATTGATAGTTGCCGGGTCTGCTTCCTTGGGTGTCTGAGACCATTTCATCTGGACCCAGCTGAAGTATAGAGCGAACTAAAGTATCACACCCAACAGAGTGACCTTTAGATGGGCGTGATGTGGAATGCTGGCACTGCTTTTAAGACAAGGGAAATAAATACCTTCCATCCCCTCTAGGCAAGTCGTGTATTGATAGGTTTAGGGTGAGGGGGTGCTGTTGTAAGGTTTCTGTTACAAACGGGTATTCTGAAATGGGAAGGCTTCAGTTGGAGCAGTAGAATTGTGAATATCAAGTTTCCTGTCCCTCTAAGATCCTATACAGGTTTAGTCTTCTCTAGACTTCATTCTGAATTCTGAGGTGGTTAACGAAAGACGTTAAGAGGAATTTATCTTTTTACAGTGCAATGTATCTTGTATTGATAGTGTAACTACCACCTTATCTTGTGTTCTTTACTCAGTGGCTTTAAATGTCAGTATCCCTAAGGAAAAAAGGTGAGGTAAACCACTTGCTACTTCATTTTCAGGAATTGCTTTTAACTATGGAATAATAAGAAATAAATGTTGTCTTTGTCCCCAATTCCTGGCACAGTGCTCTTAAAACCCTTGGAATTTTCTTGAGTAGTTTAGTCATAAAGAGCCTCATTCATCACACCTGGATTTATGCTAAAGAGGTGATTTAGGGTGAGACCCCCCCCCCCCGCCCCCTACATAGCCTTAAGCAGACAGGAATGGCCACTGGAAACACCAAGTGATTAGAAGGTGGGAGTTTTCAGCCCTACCCACCAATCTGCAGGGAAGGTGGGGCTGGAGATTGAGTTTAACCACCGATGGCGAATGATTTCATCAATCATGCCTACATAATAAAATGCCTAAAACCCCTTAAATGTGACCAGGTTTGGGGAGCTTCTGGGTTGGGGGACACATCCGTGTGCTGCTGGGAGGGTGGTGTGCCCTGAGAGGGGTGGAAGCTCTGCCCACTGCCATACCTTGCCCCATGAACCTCTTCCGTTTGGCTGTTCCTGAGTTAGACACTTTATCATAAACGGCAGACATAAGTAAAATGTTGTCCTGAGTTTTGTGAGTTGTTTTAGCAAATGACTGAACCCGATGAGGGGTTGTCATGGGAACCCCTGAATTTATAGCCACTCAGCCAGAAGTACAGTGGCCTGGGACTGGGGACCGGCATCTGAAGTGGGATTAGTTTTGTGGGACAGAGCCCTTTCCCTGTGGGGTTCGCCCTAACTCCTAGTTAGCGTCAGGGTTGAATTAATTCCAGGACACCCATCTGGTGTCGGAGTATCAGACTCAGTGAGATATTTCACAGGGAAGGTGGCTTCTCTGGTGTAGTGGGTAACATGTCCATTTTATTTTTTAAATGTAGAAATCAGGCCTGTAATCACTTGTCAAGTGCCAGTTTATCGTCACAAAGATGAAAGAGTCGAGTTGGTTCCCGTCCATTGCCCAGTGAGCGTTGAATCTTTCTATTCTCCTTAAACTTTTTTGCTTGAACATCTGACTCATCTCTCCGTCACTCATCACCCTTCTTCCTGCTCCTTAGTAGTTGGAAACATCACAGGGAAATACCAAGTGGAATCGCAGGGAACTGAACCCTCCCATCTCCATAATCTACCTCGAGCCTCTCCTGGTGAAAACTGAAAACACCAGGTTTTTTTTTCCAAGCAGAGAAAAGCTTCATCTGAAAGCATTCCCCCTCGTACAAGTTGGGTGAAGAGGGAGCCTCTCAAATTTTCAGCTTGTGAGCGTTCAACACTTAGGCGTGCTTCAGGAAAAATTAGTATTAATATTGACCATGGCCACATGTTCAGACATTTTATATGTAGGAGGCTGGTGAGATACATACTTAGGTCTGAACTTGAATGTGCTACCATCTACAGTTTCGAAGGAAGATGAGAAGAGCTTGGGTCCCTCACGTGTGTAGCGTGGAGATCTCAGCATGCTGAGGCAGCCTGGCAGTCGGCAGAGAGCTGCGAAGGGATGTTTATGCATTCTGTAAATGATTTCCCACACCCAGGGGCGGCAGGCCCACATTCCTGACCTCTGACCACATTGCCTCAGTGGTGTCAGACCTGTGGTGATGAGAAAATAAGCTGGACTTTTGGGAAACCGGCATTTTATTTGGAATGAAACTAAAACCAAAAACTTCATTATGCAAAAGGTAAATGATGGGTGTTTATGGTTGTAGGTTATATTTTGTGGAATCAACAGGAATTAGGAGAAGTAGGAAAAGGAGTCTTAAAAAGTGCAACATTTAGCTTGAAAATATTAATAAACTAGAATCAGTAGAATCAATATTTTTTCCATCGACACTCATAAACTGTGAATTTAAAAAGTTGGGAGGATATATACCAAAATATTTAGTGTTTACTTCTGAATAATAAGCAATTTTTATTTCTAAAAAACAGTGGCATATAGAGGTGGTAGGAGAAAGCTTGTGTACAAGTGAGCATTAAAAAACAAAACAAGAAATTGGCCCTGGCTGGGTGGCTCAGTTGGTTGGAGCATCACCTGTACACCAAAAAGTTTGAGGATTTGTTTTCTGGACAGGCACACACCTAGGTTGTGGGTTCGATCCCCGGTTGGGGCGTGTACAGGTGGCAGCCTATCAGTGTTTCTCTCTCACATCAATGTTTCTCTCTTTCTCTCTCTCTACCTCCATCTTCCCTTCTCTCTAAAATCAATAAACATATCTTCAGGTGAGGATTTAAGAAAAATAAATTAAATACGAGATTACTTTGGGAGTTGTCACTCATCAACATTTATGAGCTAAAATTTTGAGTACGAGCCTTTCTGCTAAGCTGTGGACATGGCAAAAGACATTGACCTTGAGTTTATATGATTATGGACAAGTGATACCTATAGGAAAATGAGGTAAAAGCACCTAATTGCATCTTTCACATTACATGTATAGAGTAAATAACAATTATTTGTGCCTGTATTTATAGGCCAGACTCCTTTAAACGTGGGCATTTATTGAGTGACCAAGAATTTTGATGGAGCATTTAATCAGCTAAAGCAGTGATTTACTTTATTTTTTAAAAATATATTTTTATTGATTTCAGAGAGGAAGGGAGGGGGAGAAAGAGATAGAAACATCAATGATGAGAGAGAATCATTGATAGGCTGCCACCTGTACACGTGTGGCTGCTTCGTGTGTACCCTACTGGGGATAGAGCCCCCAACCCTGCATGTGCCCTAACCAGGAATCCAGCCTTCACCTCCTGGTTCATAGGTCAATGCTCAACCTCCAAGCAACACTGGCCGGGCCTGGCTTTAGTTTTTTTATGGTCTCCTATATAACATGGTGGTTTTACTTAGAAACTTTCCAGAATGAAACTGTCAATTCACATCAACCACCCACCCCCTGTCAAAACAAATGTATATAAATGGTATGTTTGACTTTTTTTCTAGTAA
Organism: Myotis brandtii; assembly: GCF_000412655.1. Lineage (NCBI taxonomy): Eukaryota > Metazoa > Chordata > Mammalia > Chiroptera > Vespertilionidae > Myotis > Myotis brandtii. Next base: position 10,545,733 of record NW_005371410.1, on the reverse strand, counting down.
TAGTACAGAACCAGCTTGCCATTGAATATGTAAAGAGATCTATAAAACATGGTCTGGAGTTGTCTAAGTAGGAAGATAAAACCTATTTACATGAAATATTAACTAAACATGTATGCAAGTGCCAAGAGAGTACTATAGGCAGTTATGCTCTAGTAACTGAGAGAAAAGTATTGATCACAAGAGGGAAAAGAATTTTAACTGGATGGGTCGAGTAACATAAAGACCATTGGAACTTGTGGGAGGGGGCAGGGAGAGAGAGAGAGACAGACAGGCACGGGACTTGGACTTTGGAACCGCTGTAAACAGCAGAGGCCAGGCTGCAGGTCTCTGAGGACCCCTCCCATTAAAACAGAAAGTCAGCCCAGCTGGCCAGTGTGGCTCAGTAGCTGAGCATCAACCTAGGAACCAGGAGGTCACAGTTCGATTCCTGGTCAGGGCATATGCCCAGGTAGCAGGCTCGATCCCCAGTAGGGGGGCAATGCAGGAGGCAGCTGATCAGTGATTCTCTCTCATCATTGATGTTTCTATCCCTCTCCCTCTCTCCCTTCCTCTCTGAAATCAATAAAAATATATTTAAAACAGAAAGTCAGTTTTCGGCTTCTGAAGATGATATATCACCTCAAGCTTGGACTCATTCCTTGAAAATTAGGCTAGGGCTTTTCATATTTACACATCTACTGCTCCACAGATGGAACACTTACGCCCCAAGGGAAAGGCTTCTTGCATGCTGGGGTGGATTTTTATAGTAGCATTAACGGGGATTTAATAGCTATCCATTATTTCCCTCATTCACTCTTGAGGCTCTTTCCCTAAATTATGCATTATTTGGAATTATTTGTGAAAGAGGCATGGTCCCTAGTGCAATTTATTTATTTATTTATTTATTTATTTATTTAATATATTTTTATTTCAGAGAAGAAGGTAGAGGGGGAGAGAGAGAGATAGAAACATCAATGATGAGAGAGAATCATTGATCAGCTGCCTCCTGCATGGAGAAAGCCCACAACCCGGGCATGTTCCTTTAACTGGGATCAAACCCGGGACCTTCACTCCGTAGGCCAGTGCTCTAGCCACTGAGCCAAGCCAGCTAGGAACCTAGTGCATCTTAAATGCTCCACCCATTATTATGAAATCTGAATCAGAAAGAGCATTTTATATCAAAGAGGCTTATGAAAGCTATTGAGTAGAAAGCCCATTTAGGTTGTTAAATATAGTCCCAGATTATATCATCAATTTATTTTCTATGCACATATGACTTCAATAGTTCTCTGACCATAGGAAGCAGGCATCTTTTCTTTCTCTTTTGGGTACAGTTTTCTTCCCTTCCCTGTCTCCTTACTGCAGTCAGTGACCTCATCCCCACTTTTGAAATCAGCTTGGATTCCTGCTACTGTTCTTACATTCCTCCAATTCTCTTCACCACCTCCACAGTGGCTGAAATCCCTCCTTGGGTGAGGCCCATGAACCTGCCTACTGTTCTCTCCTTCATTAAACCTCCTTCTTGCCCTCAGTCTTCTAGAGCCAAGTTCCATTCCTCAGTCACCTCAGAAAACTTCTCTTGACTCACCCTTGGCCTCTGTCTTAACTCCTCTTCCCACCCGACCAGAATAATTTCCTTAAGTTAGTCTTTCCTGAGGACCTCCGATCACCACTTCTATGAGAAAATCCCATAACTGTAATGGTTGACTTGTGATTGAACTTAGGAAGATAACCTCTCTCTTGCTGGGGACTGCTTGGGTAAGCAAAAGAGGAAAAACTGAACATTTTTCTCCTCTCTTGTTGTTTTCCTGGCCTTGAGTGCGTGTGTGTGTGTGTGTGTGTGTGTGTGTGTGTGTGTGTGTGTGTCCATCTGTCTCTTACATAATTTACATACCATAAGATTTACCTCATAAAGTATACAATTGAGTAGATCTGAATATACTCAGAGAGTTGTGCAGGCACCACTAATTCCAAACATTTTTATCACTTCCAAAAGAAATCCCATACCCATTAGTCATCCCATGCCTATATGCATTTTCACCTCCCGCTAGCCCCACGCAACCGCTAATAGACTTTCTGACTTTGGATTTGCCTATTCTGGACATTTCATGTAAATAGAATCATACAATAGCTTGTCTTTTGTGACTTGTTTCTTTCACTTAGTAAAATGTTTGTTTGTTTTTTAATCCTCACCCAAGGACATGCTTTTATTGATTTCAGAGGGAGAGGAAGGGAGAGGGAGGGAGGGAAGAGGAGGAGGAGGAGGGGAGAGTTGCCTCCCACACGTGCTCTAACTGGTGATTGAATCCACAACCCGGGCATGTGCCCTGACCAGGAATTGAACCTGTGACTTTTTGGTGTACAGGACGATGCTCCTACCAACTGAACCACACTGGCCAGGGCAATCAAATATTTTTAAGGTTCATCCAGGTTGTAGCATATATGAGTACCTCACTTCTCCCTCTGCTCTCTTATATAAATAATAGTGGTAGGTTAGAGAAAAATAACAGAAAATTCTGTGAACACTACCATCATCATAATACTATGATGTTGATTTGGCAGTTGCCTGGGAACAGATGGCAGGTCCCTTGTAGGCATCTGAAAGTACTGTAGACTTAGGAACTAGTTCATTTACCCAGATATGGTCATCAAAAAACCCTACTGGTGGTGGGTGTTTGGTATCTCATATGGTCACATTTATTGCCTTCACTACAGTTTAACTCTTTGGCCAATTATCTACCAAAGTGGACCTGTGAGCAGGTACCAACAAAATATAATTTATATACAGGGAACTTACAAAGTCCTATACACTTAAAAAATAAAACATGTCATAATAAGAACAGTGAAGTGGGGTGTGCAGGGATGTAAGAACCGGGAACCACGTGGAGCTGTACCCGAAAAAGGGGGTGGGATGCTGGGCAGATGACAAGAATTAATAAATGTTCACGACACATTTTCAGGTGGATTGATGTTTTTGATTCAGACATAAAACTATTTTATAAAATGGCAAGGTGATGTTCACCATTGACTAATTGCTTCCTTTAAAAGAAGCAACCAAGCCCTGGCCGGCCTTGGCCAACTGGATAGAGCGTCAGCCTGTGGACTGAAGGGTCCCAGGTTCGATTCCGGCCAAGGGCACATACCTGGGTTGCAGGCTTGATCCCCAGTAGGGGGCGTGCAGGAGGCAGCCGATCAATGATTCTCTCTCATCATTGATGTTTCTCTCTCTCTCTCTCTCCTCCCTTCCTCTCTGAAATCAATAAAGAAATATATTTTAAAAAAAGAAGCAACCAATCATGTCCAACTCCCTTTGAGATCTTCGAAAAAACAGTTAACAAAGGGAAATAAACATTGGCATCTCAGTCTTTGGAATATGCCTCTAATAAGATATTTAGTTTATACCTAAGTTATTGACTCATGAATTTGCTTGGCCATTTTGTGACTTGGAAGCAGTGGGTCCCATTTCTTCTTCTCGGGGCCTCAGGGACCAGCACCCTTTTTAGAGTGGGACAATATAGGGTCATTCCAAATTGTTTGGTAGTATTATGACATAAGTACCATGTTAGTGTGTTCCTTACCCACATGTAATCTATTTGGGAGAAATACACTGTGTGTATAAAACAAGAATGAGACAGTATTACATAAAAGTGTGGTGATACTTCTCAAAAACCCGGATCTTAGCCATATTATTCTCTGGTTGATAAACATGTCCATTTTCTACAGTTAAGTAACCTTTAAGGGAATTTGCTGAGCTCTGACTTTTGACCTCTTTCCTGTGAATTTTCAGAGCCCTCAGGCAGTGACAAAATTGGATGATGGGCGATGTTATTGGGTGAGGCTGATACAAATTTTGCCACACAGGTTTAAATTTCTGCAGACTCCTTCGATTTGTTGAACATGGATGTGAAATTGCTTTATTAGCCACATGTTTGTGTCTGTAGGCATCTTCAGAAACAGATGGACTGGAGTCAGGGAGACACTGTGCCATTTGCCAGGTCCCCAGGCCCTCCCTGCACTGCTTGTTACTTACTGGATTGCCTGTAAATCTTCAGGAAACCCAGGCCCCTCTGCTGTCTCTAGCCTGAGCCACCCCCCTCCCCCCCCGCCCCCATCTGCTCCATGGAGCCATCTCACATTAACATTTCAAGAAACTTATTTGGCCTTTACTATTCTGTATCCTATTTCCTTGAGTCTTATTGGTTTCCTGTGTGTGCTCAAGGTGGGTGTTTCCATATTTTCTCTCTAGCTGATGGCTGAACTCCTTGAAGACAGTGACAATGAGTAATCTTTCTTTCAGCATTTCCTACAGCACCTCCCCTCAGCCTGAAAGCAGTTAGTACTTTAACATTGTACATTACCATGCAATGCATTACAAAAAAGAAAAAAATCCAAACACTACAGAAGTGGACAGTGAATGTTGCCCCTTCTCCAAACCCATCCCATCCCTAAAGATAATGCCTTTTAAAAGTTTGATACATATCTTTTGAGATATTTTCTGTGTACATTATTGAAAACACTTTTTCCCCCTCCAATAATGAAGAGGAACAGGACAAGTTTATTAGTCGAACCTGGAGTTTAATCTTTCTTCCACTGAAGAGCATATTTTTGTCTTAGGTTTTCATTCTTGCAGTATCTGATCTCCCTCCTACAATGTTAACTTAATGCTTTTGTAAGTGTGGGACATGGTAAGCCCGTACAAACCAGGACGCCGCAGATGGGACATTCTTCATGCCGTCCTCTCAGTTTGGTCCCAGCCTCCTTCTGTGCTGTGTCTGCCCCTAAGGTTTTACCCTTTTTGGTCAAAAGAGGTATAAAGATTTGTTTAATTGTCCGCTCTTTCTTCAACTCTCTGCAGTGATTCTGGGCCTCTTCCCTCTTCTCCTTCCATGGATCCTACCAGTATACTAGAATAAATGCTTTTGGGGGAAGGGGCCATCTCTAACGGGGCACCCACTCCTAGGTCAGCCTGTGTTTTCCTGTGCGCCATCTTTAGCCTCGAGTGGATGCCAGCATTTGGCATTTGATAATGTACAAATTTATAAAGATGGCCACAGTTTTCCTCCTGGAATCCTGTTTTGTGACTTCAAGGACATAGGGTATTTGGTGAATGTGGCGGCCAACCGTGACAGGGAATGGAATGCTGTAATTGTAGTATATGGTTCTTAGAATACTTCCATTTTCCTACGACAGCTACCGGCCATTCATCTGTCTCTCAGGCTAGGCTATAAACAGGCTAGAGTGCTGTTGTCATTTTAACTGATGTGTAATTTAAGCCTTTTCTTCTGTGGTTAACAGCAATAAAAACAATCTAGTAACTTCTTGAGTCTACAGGGCCATTGCCATGTCGTTTAGCCATCTTGGCCCAGTGGGTCAGCTTTCACCTTTTTCTCTAGCCAGGGATATATGGCTTTTGACTGTTTGTGGATGGATAGTTCCAAAGCTGTTTTATATTCTGATTTTGGAGAAGCACGTTTGCAGGCCAAGTCTGTTAAGCCTTTATACATCTCTACACAAAATTTTATACCTGGTTGCACTGCAAAGGATTAGTGTGCGGCTGCCTTGCACACACTCTCCGTGGAATTGTCTCCAAGCATTTGCAGGAAGGCCAGTGTTAGGGATGCTTGTAAATAATGTAGAGGTATTCAAGACTGCCTTGAGAAATTCAGGATGGAGGGAGGCAAGGTTGGAGGACACACTTGATACTAATTCGAAACCCAACTCGGGCACTGAATTAACAGGTGTGCTTGTGCGGCTTTCTTTGTGCACTTAATGAGCCATAATCTTCAGACATGTCCACATGCAGGTCTTTTTTTTTTTTTTTTTTTTTTAACTCCTTCACGTTTAGGGAGCCATTTTAATTGGCACACCCAACACCATTATTGTCTAAATTGAATTTTATCATGGAGGATAAAGTTTCTAATGTTTTAAAAAACTGGAGGACTTCAGAGTAATTGTGTTGATCTAATCTATACCTGACCTAAGATTTTAAAAGAAAGATTTTGAGCACAGCATTAGTAAGAAGTACTAGTATAGTTTGCATGGCAACCTAGTTCATATATACATTTATGTGTATGGGGTAGTTATGTGTGTATCCACTCGCATTTAAATGTCACAAAATAGTGTTTACTTGTAGTACATGAAATGCTCTGATATTTTCTATTCTGTTCCATCTTTTTATTTATTTATTTCTATTTTTAAAAATATAATCTTTTTATTTATTTATTTCTATTTTAAAAAATATATTTTTACTTATTTTAGAGAGGAAGGGAGAGAGAGAATGAAACATCAATGATGAGAGAGAATCACTGATTGGCTGCCTCCTGCATGCCCCCCACCCGGGATAGAACCCGCAACCTGGGCATGTGCCCCTACCAGGAATTGAACCATGACCTCCTGGTTCATAGGTTGACGTTCAACCACTGAGTCACGCCAGCCAGGCCACGAGTTAGATTTTATAACTAATAGTGTTGGAAAACCCTGTGGTAGCAGGTACATTTAAAAGTGCATCTAAGTAGTCTCTTTTTTTTTAAGCTTTGTGAATCATGATTATTAGAGTGAGGTGATATTTGATTTTTCTTGTTTCATTCATTTATTAGTGAATGAAGGCATGAAATATTTACTGAGTGCCAACTAAGTGCCAGGCACTGTGATTAGCATTAGAAATACAGAGCTAGGGGTGAGGTGAAAGCAAGTCTGTGGTCAGCAGAAGAGATTTGTCCTTCTCACGGAAGAGAGGCAGTGTCGAGAGATGGGATGGGATTTTAGGCTGAGCAAGCGGTGCCGTGGGTGGTGTGATGGTGCCTGGCTTTCTCGGGGAGCCACATGCAAGAGTGCAGAGAGCTCAGTGTAGAACTGTTAGAGTGGACAAGGAGGGCCTTGAATGCCATACCAGTGAGTTTAGCTTCTATATTTTCGGCCAGTGATTTTCAACATTTGGCACAGGATAATTTTTATTTTCGAATAGAATTTTATTTGTTACCTCAATTTGTAAAATGGCAAACGTTGAAATCACTTTGGTTGAGACAGAGTGGCCTCCCCTAGATTTCTACCCCCAGGAGCCCCGAGGTCCCTAGTGACTGCATCTGAGAGCCACTGGTATGGGTTCCAGGAACGGTAGGATCCTACTTGTGTATCGGTGGGAGCTGGCTGGGGGCACCGTGGAGGATGCCTTAGAGAGGAGAATGGCTAGAGGGAGGGAGGCTGGAGGGCATTTTAGGAGACTCATGTTTGCCCTAAAGAGACAACGAGGAGGCCTTGAAGCTGAGGCAGTGGCCAAGGGCTTAGAGCGCACGGGCTTAAGCTGTTGACTTAGAGTTTAGGAGTTTTCTTCCATGGGCTCTGGGTGGTGTGGGAAGGCAGGTCGGAGGAGCATGACTTTGGTTTTGGTTTTGGTTTATGAAGCCTCATGCCACGTCTTTCTTCTGGGTGCCACAAACTTGGGGTAGATGAGAGTTGGGTGGGGTATTTTGGTCACAGATCTGCAAGGCTCTACCACGCGGTCTCCAGTTTTCAGCATTATATCACGTTTTCCTTAGTTCATGTTCGTCTAGATTCTCTCCAGCCTTTGGAAACCGAAGGGGCCCTGGAGCTCTCTCAGTCTGCAATCGCGTGAGCGGCTGGTGGTCCTCCCACACCTGAGCACCGAGGATTCGGGGTTTAGATTCAGGCCTCCCGCCGTCTCAGGGCTGATGCTGAGATAGGAGAATGGCTTTAGAGGCCTGGGTCCCAGAGTGAATCCCTGCTCTGCTACGTCACTGTAAGTTCATGCGCGAGTTACTTCTGTTTGCTGAGGATTATAGTACCCACCGTGTCAGGTTGTGTGAGAGCTTAAAAGCAGGTGGAAGGTGCCTGGCTCTGTGTATACTAGTACACACAGTCGGCCTGTGAGGTGTTATAACATTTTATTATGAAACTAAATTTCCTGAAGAGCGGGCTCCTCTCCCCTTCGGCAAGGAGGCCTTCCATACTGAGGAACATCACATGAATGCACGGTGGGAAGACTAGAAGTCAAAGTGGGGAAGCAGGAGCCTTCGAAGGGCACTGATGGCCTTAGACAGGGGTGACCTGGGGCTTTGTTGTCGTGTGTAGAGGGCATTTGTGACCCCCCCCCCCCCCACATCTTTTCCTGGGAGGCAGGAAGAGCCCTGGAAAAGACTCTTATTTTTAAATTTTTAAAACTAATGGGTTCTGTGCATTTGCATCTTCTCTTACTGCATTTACCTCTTTTAGGTTTGCACTCAGCACACATTAAAATGATTATAACCTTAAATGTATATGGAGAGGATGATTTAGGGGGAAAGTACAATAAAAATATTTGAAATTTTTTTGG
>NW_005371410.1:10528008-10537242 GCF_000412655.1 Myotis brandtii | reverse complement strand
AAATGGCCAAGAGGGAGAGAGAGAGGTGGGGATGGGAGTGGGAGACCTGTTATCCTTGGAGGCAGAGGGATGCGCTCAGCCTAGGAAATCCGTCAGATAGGCTGGCTGTACCGGAAGAGGTTGGTCCTTCGTGGGGGTTGTGTAGCTTTAGTGCTCTCTTCCTCTTTGTTGAAACAGCTATAGTTTGATATTGGGATAATGAAGAAGAAATATTACTAGATTTTCAGGGGGATCCTATATAATAAAGAGCTAATATGCTAACTAGACCCAACAGCAGAATGACCGTCTGGAGGACCTTCTAGACGACTTCCCAGATGAAGCTGGGCTGGGAGGGCTGAGCCCCTTGCATGAATTTCGTGTATCGGTCCTCTAGTTATTTATATTACTCAAAATTTGTATATCACTTTCATCTTAGAGAAGATTATAAAAATATTACTATTGTATTAAAAGCAACCTTTGGTAGGGGGTGCTAGCCACACTCAGTCTGAGCTGTTCTAAATTGGGTTATTTGCCCCAGCCTGCCGGCCTTAGTGGCACTATAAACAGAGGCCCCTGCCTTCCAGAGAGGGCATGAAAGCCGCATGCTGTCTTTGACCTGCCTTTTCTAACTCTTGGAAATTGCTGTCCTTCACGTAAGTATTTGTAGGTCACTGAATGCCCTTTACTTCGTCAAAGAAAAAAATCTTGTGCCTCTCCCTACAATGACTGCATAGTAGAGAATTATGAGTAAGACTTTGCGATACCTTAAATAAACTTACAAGGTTAGAATTGTTGGATGAACAGAAATTAAAACAGGGTTTTTTGTTTGTTTTAAGGAATGAATGAATACTCATTTGATGACATCAGTAGTGCTTGAGCTTATTAAAAGCTTTCCCAACAGAGCCAAATATTACCTATATTTAACAGGAAAGCTGAGAGTAAAAATCAGGTATTTTACAGTATTCATTCTTTTTGTTTCTGATTCTCAAGCACAAAAGAAGTGTAACCAGTTTAAAAAGGGAGGCCTATTCACCTATATTTAAAAAAAGGGGGGTCAAACATTTATTTGTTTTTAAATAGCATACTAAAAAGATAATGGCAGCCCTGGCCAGTATGTTCAGTGGTTAGAGCATCAACCCACTCACAGAAAGGTCTCGGGTTCGATTCCTGGTCAAGGGGCACGTACTGGGTTGCAGGTTCGATCCCCAGCCCTGGTTGGGGTGTGTGCAGGAGGCAACCAATCAATGTGCCTCTCTCACTGCGATGTTCCCCTCTCTCTTTCTCCTTCTCTCTCTCTGCTCCCTCCCCCACACCCCTTCCTCCCTTTTACTCTCTCTAAAAATCAGTGGAAAGAATATCCTTGGGTGGGGATTAACAACAACAAAAAATGATAATGCAGTTTGAGTTACCTTATAAGACATGAAGCTATAAAATATATCCTAAATATGAGTGTTGGTAGGTTGTATAAACAACTGGGAAAAAATATTTTTGACAAGGGGTATGTTTTTATTTCAGGGAGGTAAGTGAAGGTATCCTAAGACCCCACCAAGATGACAGTAGTAGCTGGTGCTTTGTTTAACATGCCTGCTATCCCATTGCTCACAAGCCAACAGATGGACAGTAAATCTGTGGAAAACTTTTTTTAGTTCACAAGGCTTTTTTATGACCTTCACAAAAGTGGCATCAGATAGGGGGCCATTGTCAGCACTGTTACTGTGGTCAGATCTGGGTGCCACTGGGCGTGGCCAGTTGAGGCTTTAGAGAAATCACCTCGCCTCTCTCAGCCTCAGTTTCCTTCCTTGAAAAACCAGGGGGTGGCTGGCTAATTAGTAAGGTCCCTTAGGCCTCTGTGTGAGTGTGGGCTCCTGGGGAGTAGCGGGCTGACGTCCTGTGGTTACCAAGGTGAGTTTGGCCTCCTTGGCCCGGTGGTTTCTGTGTACACAGGGAGGCGCAAACTCTGTGTGGGTATAGCGAAGGTAGCAACCTTTGTCCTCCTCCAGGAAGTAATAAATGCCGGGTGACTGACTCAAGTCCTAGTCTCTCGTTGATTTTTTTCTTGTTAACTTTTTATGTTTGATGAGTCAGAAATACTCCTGGAGAGTATTAGCAAGACTTTGATTATTATCACTTCAAATTATAGGCACCGTTCCTGTGTAATGATTTTTGCTCTTCCATAATCTTTAGTAGGCAGACCAGAAGGACAATGTTTTTTGTTTGTTTGTTTTTAATATTTTTATTCATTTCAGAGAGGAAGGGAGAGGAAGAGAGAGAGATAGAAACATCAATGATAAGGGAGAATCATCGATTGGCTGCCTCCTGCAAGCCCCACACTGAGAATCAAGCCTGCAACCTGGGCATGTGCCCTGACCGGGAATCGAACCATGACCTCCTGTTCATTGGTCAACGCTCAACCACTAAGCCACACCGACCGGGCTACAATGTTTTTAATCAGTAAGAACCTTAGTGCATTGCTTCCTGAACCCTTACTTACCACACAGAATGGGTCCTCGTTCTGTCTGCGCTGGTATAAGTGGGGCATCAGAGAACATGGAACGATATAGGCCACTTGCCACTTAGTATAAGCCTGTCGGCTCCCGTGTGGTGTTGGGTGCTGGAAGGTGAGGTGGGATGAGAGTGAGCTTCGAGCCCTGGGCCCACTTCACTGACAGGCAGAAGAAATGCATGCCACTTCCTTTGTCCTCAGCTTCCTCGACCTTCGGGTTTGCCTGAGAGAGGCAGCAGGAATTCAGAAGGAATTCAGAAACTTCCTAGTTTCTGATATGCAGTACATTCCTCTGTATCACTGGGCATGCCTCTCTGTGCCTCATTTTCCTGGTCCATAAATGAGATGGTAGGCGGATTTTGAAAAGGAGCCTCTTTACCTGTTCGGGGTTCTAGCTCTCATCTCATTGTGGAGGAGTAAGATGTGGACTAGGGGTGGGTTACACAGGGCGGAGTGGGCTCTGCCGCCCACCATATGGTGCCCACGCCCTCACAGAGCCTTGGCTGTGTTTTCAGGCTTCGGTGCAGTGTTCAGGCTTCTGAGATGGCTAAAGCACTTTGGAACAACTGTTCCAAAGAGGACTTTGGGCTGCGAGGCGTGGAGTGAAGGTTACATAGCACCGTATCTATCTTAAACAGGTGATGATGTGTTAACAGGAGCATTATATCCAGAGGACCTTAGAGACTTTCTATTTCAGGTCCCTTGGGTTTTAGGGAGAGCATTAGAGGAGCTAAGGGACTGGCTCAGGGTCACAAGGCCAGACAGCGTCAAAAGCTGAAGCTGGAGCCCACTTTTTACTTCGCCTGAGTGTGTAACTGGTGCACTTTCCATTATTTTAATTAAGTAGATAAGACTGGCGCACTAGAGGAGATAAGCAATACTCAAAGGCAGGGCACGATGGGTGCCAGAGGAGGGGGGCTGACAGTGTGCTGGGATAGGGTGTCTGAGGAGCCATCATCCCAGCTGGGATAATCTGGGAAGCCTTTCTGGAAAAGGGAAGTTTGAGCTGGGCTTGAAAGATGAGTGGACTTTAGACCAAAAGGACAGGGGAGCACCAAGAGCAGAGGGGTGGAGACGGGAAAGCCCAGGACAGGTGGTATGGACCGATCCGTTTGGCTGGAGCAGAGGGACAGGTAGGAGGAGGGAATGAGGACTGACAGTGATTGAGCATCGTCTTGTGTCAGGCACAGTGTCATCTCATCCTGAGTGGGGGGACGACTTCCCGACCTTGCACTTGTATGAGGGCATCACTTCTCCCCACCCCATCTGTGCACCTGAGACCTGTCCTCCTTAGAGTAAAACAGTCAGCTACACTTTGATCTAGTGGGACAGTTCCTGGTTTGAACAGGGAGAAAGAGAAAAGAGGGAAGGATGGTCTGTTTCTGTAAGGAAGGTCTCCGAGGCAGTTGGTAGTATTTAATTCTTCGACAGGAAGCCTGGAGCCTGCCTCCCACTCAGTGGCAGCTGGCGGGCCTTGGCGCTTCTGAGTGACCGGGCGACCATGAATTATTCAGGGCCTGCGCCTGGTGAGTGGCTGCCTCGCAGAGTCCTGTGGGAAGGAGGCTGTGCTATCTCATTGGGAGATCGGCAGAAGCTCAGGAGCTAAGGAGGAAGAAATGCCTGCACTCTTAAAACTATTTCACATTTTAACATGCCAGGCCCACATATGCCGTTCCATAGCCCTGAAACTTGGGTAAGTGGGATCTGGTTTTTAAAGAGCAAGAAATAAGACCTCCTACGAAATGCCTGCACTCTTAAAACTATTTCACATTTTAACGTGCCAGGCCCGCATATGCCGTTCCATAGCCCTGAAACTGGGTAAGTGGGATCTGGTTTTTAAAGAGCAAGAAATGACACCTCCTACCCCCCAATTAATAAATAAAATTATACTCTATACTCTCGTGTCAGTGTGGCACATGTTGGCAGGGATTTACATGAAAGGGCAGGTAAGTTGACATAACAACGGGGAACACTCGTGTGGAAGAAAGCCCACTCTGTTCTGTTCTTCTCAGCCACGTAGTGAAGTGCTGTTGTTTCTCTCTAAAAATCAATGGAAAAATATCTTTGGGTGAAGATTAACAAAAAAAATTAATTCCACTGTCAAGATTCCCATGCCCCTACTGGACTGTTTGGGGTTGGGGGTTAAACCCCACGCTTGTACCCAGATTCCTTCACCAAACAAACACTGGATCCTAGATGCTGGACGCTGAATCATATATATTCCAAGGCCACAGACGTCCTCAGCTTCTGCGAGCTTCCTCCCACGAACCTGACAACACGAAATTTCTGAGATTTACTCCAGCTGTGGCAAATCCCTAATAAAAAATTTCCCCAAATGAGTCAGTCCCACAGGAGGCAACTGAGACATTCCGTGTTGTGTGATGTCAGCGTGTCATGTGGAGTGGGTCTTGTCTACAAAAAGCCCAGCCACGGCCCTGGTGGCTGACTGGGGCTTGTCCGCAGGGCAGAACCCGGACCCTGGCGGGAGGGAGAGTCTCCCACACAGTACAATGCTAGGTAGCTTTCCCCGCAAGCAAACCTGATGGGAAAAGCCAGCTTTTCCACGAAGTTCGAGTCAGGGCTGATTATTTGCTTCACAAAAGGATTCCACAGAGGGCTCCTTTAAATAACCAGCTCAGAGAGAAAACGTATAATGCGATGAAGTGACAGGAAAACTTTTTCCAAAAGCGCATCTCTTCATCTGTGTGCATGGAGGGATGTAAGGATGTGTTTGCAGCTGTCAGCGTTACACAGGAGGGTTTGGGGCCATATACCCATTGGGGACATCGAGGCCGGCGTGTAGCTGTGGCATTTGTTGGGCAGCCCTGCTTCACCCCTGATTCTGCTGATCCCCTCAATTGATCCAGGGGTGATCAGGCAACCAGATAAAACCCTCCCCCTCTGACGGAGGAGCTGGTGGATGTCAGGGCCTCTCTTTGTCCTTCCTGGAGAAAGTGGCGCCACAGCCACTAGAGCAGTGGTTCTCAACCTGTGGGTCGCGACCCCTTTGGTGTTCGAACGACCCTTTCACAGGGGTCGCCTAAGACCATCCTGCATATCAGATATTTACATTACGATTCATAACAGTAGCAACATTACAGTTATGAAGTAGCAACGAAAATAATTTTATGGTTGGGTCACAACATGAGGAACTGTATTTAAAGGGCCAGAAGGTTGAGAACCACTGTCTAAGGCAGTGATGGCGAACCTATGACACGCTTGTCAGAGGTGACACGCGAACTCATTTTTTTTGGTTGATTTTTCTTTGTTAAATGGCATTTAAATATATAAAATAAATATCAAAAATATAAGTCTTTGTTTTACTATGGTTGCAAATATCAAAAAATTTCTATATGTGACACGGCACCAGAGTTAAGTTAGGGTTTTTCAAAATGCTGGCACGCCGAGCTCAAAAGGTTCGCCATCACTGGTCTATATCCTCCAAGGAACACAGATAGCATCGCTGTAGGTGGAGAAATTCTTTTAGCCTTCCTTTTACTTTTTCTTCTAGTTATTCGAAGTCCTGAAGTGTCTTACTTAATAGCCCCACCTCAAATAAACATTAGCCTTTCAAAAACATAGGCCTTGTATAACTTGTTTCATGGTGAGGGTTGTGCCCTGGCCACCTCTGAGGTGTTACTGCTTTTATGTCTGTAATATGATTTTGAATATCTCTTTCTAAGTGCATAGTGGGGTGAGTACTTCCCTAGCGGAGGACTGGTCCTACCTTTCCAAACTGTCCTTATCCAAAACTGCAAAGAGGTGACCCCTGGTCCCTGGCCTGAGGTCACTGATTTACCTGAAACTTACAGCATCCTCCAGGTGCTATTTAAGTCCTTGAATGTGCACAGTTCCCATCACATTTTAGCATTTTGGCCGTCTTCTCCCAGACATTTTCAGTCTTGCTAACGTTTAGAAGTTCAAGCTTGCTGTAATGCAGGAAAAGCAGTCATCTCCCCCCCCCCCTTCTTTTTTATTACCTCTCAAATTACATAAAGCCTCTTGGGACAAACGGGATTAGTCCCACCCCCTTAATGTTCCCATTCACACGTTACATGCTAAATCGCACAGAATCTTAGGGTACAGGTCTTAAGCCTTGAGCTCTAGTTCCACATCTGGACATGTCACCCCCATCGTGTTGCAGGTAACTCACATTCAGCCCATCTAGAAGGAACTGTCCAGTCCTCCTCTGTACCCCGCAGCCACTCTGAAAGCCCAAGAGTCATATCCAGCCCTTGCCTTTGAACCTCTCATGTACAGTCTGTTACCAAAGTCCTGTGGACTCTTCCATCAGTCCATTCCTTTTTATTCCTCTTGCCACACCCTGGCTAGTCCTTGGACCTAGACAACGGCAGGCACCACCTGAGACCCGGCTGCCTTCAGGCTTTTTCCTTTTACCCATTCCAACCTACCACGGTCAGACTGATCATCCCTAGATCCCAACCCAGCCCCCATCGTCCTCTGGCTCAAAATCTGCAAAGGTCTCCAGCCCAGACTTAGTTCCAGGCTTGCCTGTCACAGCCCTTATACTCCAGGCAGAAGGTAGCACTCGTTGGAGCTGTTCCTGGGACAGTCCAGTTGGCGCCTTTACCTGTGCTGCTTTCCCCCAGGAGGACAGGCAGCTTCCCCCTTGTCCAAGCCAGTTGATAATCTACCTGCATTTCAAGGTCTGGTCAAATGCCGCCCCTCCTAGAGCTGACCCTGCCTGCCTTCCTAGATCCTCCTTGTCCTCTGAACTCTCCCCCCGCCCCGGCCCTTATTCTATTCTTTTGGTATTGGACTGTTTGCATGTTAGTTCCATCTCCTTTGGCCAGCAACTCTCCCAGTCATCTTTGAATCCCTCCAAAGCAAGCACGTCAAACTCACAGGCTAACACGGGCCAAATAAACGAGGCATGTGGCCCATGGGCCACGAGTTTGACGTGCTTGCTCCAAAGCATTAGGCAGTGTGCCTTGCACACAGTTGGTGTCCAGTAAACAGTGAATGAAATAAAGAATGAGTGCCTCTGGCCTTCCGTCATTGCTCACTGCTGAGTGGGAGGTGGTCAGATGAACCATCAGGATTATGTCCTCTCCTTCCCTGGCACCATCATACCAAATGGATTCCTACTTCTCACTTCTGGACTTTGCAGTGTCGTAAACCCTTCCCCAGCCTCACACTTCTGGACTTTGCAGTGTCGTAAACCCTTCCCCAGACTCATAACCTGTCTTTCCAATAGTCTGCCTGGCTGACGGTGTATTCTACACCGGCTCTTTAGGACTGAGTGTGGCTATACTACTCGTCCTAGCCTCTACCCCCATCACATTGTAACCTGGCTAGTTAGAAAGCTTATTCACCTACTTCCTCATACCAGAGGGAGCTGAAAGGGAGTCTCTCAGAGTAGTGACTCATACTCTCTTTACTTAAGTGGCTTAAAGATTAAAAATAAAGGGTTGTAAATTGGCAAGCACTTTGCAGTCTCATTTTCTGTGCCTATAGCTGGACACCTAGAGACTTAACGACTTCACCCATGTACTTAATAATGAAGAGGGGCTGTTTTAGGACTGAGTGTGGCTATACTACTCGTCCTAGCCTCTACCCCCATCACATTGTAACCTGGCTAGTTAGAAAGCTTATTCACCTACTTCCTCATACCAGAGGGAGCTGAAAGGGAGTCTCTCAGAGTAGTGACTCATACTCTCTTTAAGTGGCTTAAAGATTAAAAATAAAGGGTTGTAAATTGGCAAGCACTTTGCAGTCTCATTTTCTGTGCCTATAGCTGGACACCTAGAGACTTAACGACTTCACCCATGTACTTAATAATGAAGAGGGGCTGTTAAGATCTGAGAACATTCTCCATTCTACTCTTTGTAGCCTTGATGTGATATGTGTATGTGTGTGGGGAGGCGGGAGGGAGGGATGCAAGAAGAGGTGCATTTTGAAAAATATACTTCTAATGTGAACAGTATGATCATTTTTGACCTGTTTTCACATCATCTCCTCAGTGACCTTGTAGAGGTAGGCATTAATTATCCCTGTCCGACAGTGGAGGTTTAGAAAGAATCCAGGGTTTCTTCTAAGGTCATAGGTAATTAAGAGGCTTGGCCAGGTCAGGACGTAGAAACTCAGGTCTTGGGAATCCTAGCCAAGTGCTTCTCCCAATATCCCACATTTGCCCTGGCAGTTAAAGGGCTTTAGCAAATGCTAAATTGTACTACTTCCTGGATGATGAGAAATGTCTCTGAATCCTGGGCCTGGCTTTACAAAGCGAGGTGGACACTGGTTGTGGATGGAGGCAGTGGGGGCTGTCAGAGTTTAGTTAGCAGTTAGCTGGACTTCAGGTTTGCTTTCTCTCTAGCCCTGGACAGGATGCAGTTGCTTGAATTACAAGTGCCCAGGGGACTAAAGTAAACCTACGATGGAGGCCCCCCACCTCTTTAGTGCACATCGGAATCCCTTAGGAATGACATTACCTTCCTCAGTGAGCGCGGATAGCTGCTGGGCTCCGTGCTGGAAACACCAAATTAGTAATTACCTGTCTGCCTGTAGTTAGTGAGGAAGGGGATGGGGGATAAACGGGGGTCGATTATTTCCCAAGAATATATTTTGATCACTGTGATTTTCTAAGGAGGGTATTTTATTTTTGGTTGAGCTTGGTGTGGGAGAAGCAGCTCTAGAGAGTTTTAAAAAATTGGAAGAATGCAAAAGTTTAGAGACCTCGTTTTACAAATCAAAGTAGGATTTGAGGTTGATTTCTGTTCTCTGATTTCCTC
>NW_005371410.1:10506823-10527616 GCF_000412655.1 Myotis brandtii | reverse complement strand
CGCGCTGTTATGCTAATATCACCGCCTCACCGCCCCGCGCGCGGTGAGTGGCTCCCGATTAAATTACAAACCGGCGGCCGCCGAGGGCAGCAGGGAGTGCGCTGCTGTTATGCTAATCAGGTGACATCACCGCCCCGCGCGCGGTGAGTGGCTCCCGATTAAATTACAAACCGGCGGCCGCCGAGGGCAGCAGGGAGGAGGTGTGTGCGCTGCTCCCGCGAGCGCCCGGGCTCTGCGACCAGCCGAGCTGAAGATTGGCCATATTTAAAAAAAAAAAAAAAAAATTCAAGGAGGACTTGCGCCTGCCTCCCTCGGTCCTTCGCCTCTCCTGGGTCATTGATTTCAAGCTTCAAGCCAAGGGCCACAAAAGGAAGGAAAGCAACAAGGCATTGGTGCCTGAGTGGTAATTCCCGGCCGGCGAAGGTGGACTCCCGGGCAGCCAGCTTCCTATCAGATCACCCCGTGGACCTTCCGCCCGGGATGGGGCTGGCCTAAGGTCCAGCCCTCCTCGCAGGGGCCGGGAGCCCAGCGGTGCGGAAGCTGCTGGTGTTGGATGGGGGTAGGAGGGGGCCGGAGCGGGATTTCCTCCGTGCAGCCCGCCGGGGCGCTACGCCGCCGGGCATAATGGAATTGCAGAGGACGTCCAGCATCTCGGGGCCGCTGTCGCCGGGCTACACGGGGCAGGTGCCTTACAACTACAACCAGCTGGAAGGGAGATTCAAGCAGCTACAAGGTAAGCCCTCGCCCTCCCCAAGGCCGGGCCTGCCAGGGGGTTTGAGGCTTTATTTGTGCCATATGGTACGTGACCCTAATCAAGACTGGTGGCCCCGGGGCGCACGGCCTGGTTCCAAAGCCTCTGGTTGGCTGTGAACAACACCCCATTCACTACTTAAAGGGGACAGTTTCTCACACTCCTCCAGAAAAGCCACCATTTGGAGTCCCCATGGCTCGCCAGTATGCTTTTGGCTCTTGTGGTTGTCAGGTAACTGCTGCCCACTGCACACACACGTCTCTCCCTTTGGTTACCTTTGCAGCTCAGTAGGTAGGCGCTCATATGCGAGTATTTGGTTGCCCGTGGCCTCCGTCTCCCAGCCCCCAACCTCTTACCTCTGGGAAGCCTAAGGGTGCAAAGTGCATTTGCTCTACACCCAGTCCCGTAGAACAATAGCAGAGGGCGAGGAGGGAGTGGTCTTTTTGTTCCGAAGCCTGAGTAAATTACAGTTTTGATTCCGAAGCTTAATTTTAACCCTTTTGATGTATTGTGTTGGGGGAGAGCCTTCCCCCATCAATTTAGTGGGCTGTGTAATTTATAATGAAAGCCAGTTATTGCCATTTCAGTGCTATGGGTTGGATTAGTTGGATCATTAGTTGGTATTTCTTGGGGTCTGTATTAGTCTCAAATAATTGAATGAATCCAATATTTGACGGCACACATTGTTAGGAAGAGCAGGGTCCTGCGCGAAGCAGTGTGGGAGGGCGGCGGGCCTAAAGCCTGTGTCCAGGTTGGCCCCTGCGGCCTTTGGCTGTCCCTGCCCAGCCAGCAGGCCTGGCCAGCAGTGTCTCAGAGTTTTTATATGAAAAAGAATTCATAACTCAAAACAGAACTCCTTCCGATTCAAAGCCCCTGGAATCAAAAGTAATCGGCTGGGCATGGCTCTAGTGCTGTGAAGGAAAAAAAAAAGTAACCTTCGCAGACTGTATGTTTCTTATTTTAACTCTTTTTGGTGCCGCAGATGTGGTTCCTGTGAGGAGGAGGAAGGAAGGAAGCGGCTCAGTCCTAGAATGTTTTCATTGGGAAGGGGGGGGGGTAATATTTCATTCATAGGTTTATTTGTCTTGTGAAATAGTTGACAGTAATGACACTTTTCTGGAAAACAAGAGACAGAGCAGGACCTGATTGTAGACATTTGCTAGGCTGTGCTGCATTCCTTGAGCAGTTAGCTAAGAGGAGGCTCCAGTCCCTCCAGGGAATGGTTGTATGTCTTTGGTTCATTCCTCTTGAGCTCTTAGAAGGTAGAATTTACTTTTTTTTCTTTTGGAAAATTTGGTGTGGCCAGGGCTGGTGCAGGGAACTTGCAAGTGGTAGAGGAATGGGCAGTGTGTTCCTTGTCTTTCTGGGTCTATGCTGGAAGCCCCACACTCAGTTTCAGGTCCTGAGAATTCAGAATGCACCTCCTGGGGGCCCCAGGCTCCCCACTTTATTGTGTCACAGTCCAAGAAGGAAGCACCCAAGGGGGACCCCCCCCAATCAGAAAATAGAAGAAAGTGTGGGAGGCGTGTACCCCATAACAAAAGGCTGTTATTCTGAAAGGTCTGAGCATGGTTGTAAAACTGCTCACTGAAAAGGGTGGAGTTTACACACACAGGAAATGTCTTAAACTGTCCTCTTTGGACAAAGTAAAATTTAAATTAAAAATCACCAGGTGCTCCTGAGATTTTACCTCACAACTGTTTCTCAAGGAAATCCCTTCTAAAGGGGTGGGCTTCACCTTTGTGTGTGTGTCACCTTTGTCCCCGAATTTAGATTTAGTTCCAGATAAACTTTCTTATTTCTAAATATTGTGGTTTAGGAGTTGCCTAAGTTTAGTGTTGTATTTCTGTAACAGAGAACCACCCATGTTGAGGAACTGAGAAAGGGTGGATTAACTTTCAAGTATGGTGGATCCCAGGAGAATGCCCAGCATTTGGGATCATCCTTAGTAACAAATGGAAGTGATTGCATTTTAAGAGAATTTTTGATAAAACCTTTCCCCAACTCCACCTCCCACCCCTAGTTTGATATTTTGTTTACTATTTGTAGTTCTTCCAATCAACATTTTTGATAGAATATAGATTCTGCTGATTTAATTTTGTATATGCCTACAAAATTGCTTTTTTTTTTTTTTACTCGTATAAGTATAATATTTCCTAGCACTTGCAGGCCAATCTTGGCAAACTGTTTCTCTGAATCTGTATTAATTTGTTAAAGTGCCTCTTATATGAACTTACTCATTTAGCATCTATGTCTGAGAGTAATGTGATTTCATGGGAGATATTTATGCATGTTTGCTGGTTTCAAGTATTTTCACACTGTCCTAAAAATTTCAGGAGGGACCATGGGATGACATTTGCTGTTCCAGCTAAGGGAAATATGATATTAAAATGAGTCTGGTCTATTTAGATACAATAATTTCTAGAGAGTTATGGGTAAGTAAATAAATGTGATCAAAAACAAAACCTCAGTGATCTAAAGGACTGAGATGTTATGTTGCAAGTGTCTATCATACTAATAATGCTTCTGGCAGAAGGGAAGAGAGAGGACCTACTACTTCTGATGGCTTCAAACATTAACCACAAACACCCAACCCTTAATGCACACCTCACAGACACACCCTCTCACAATTTTCACCTGCAAAACTACCATCTTCCTCAATTTGTTCATGTATCTTAAAAAGTTGGGTTAGTTGTTTTGTTTTTCTTTTTTAAATAAGAGAGAATACCGAGACACAATAAAACTCAACCTCATGTGTTTAGATAAATGTTGTTTGTAGTAACAGAGTTCATAATATTTTTTCTCCAGTTTCACAGCCAGTTTAACTCCTTATAGGAAAATATTTCTGCTACTCTTCTACTCAGAAACTTAACTTGTGCCTGTTATGTAAATTAAATTCCAGACCCCTCGCCCTGGCTTTGTGGCTCAGTTGTTTAGACTCATCCCTTACACCAAAAAAGTTGTGTGGGTTTAATTCCTGGTCAGGGCACATACCTAGATTGCAGGTTTGATCTCCGGTCAGGATGCATAGGGAGGCAACAGATCGATGTTTCTCTTTCACATCCATGTTTCTCTCTCCCTCTCTCTTCCTTGCTCTAAAAAAGAAAAAAAATCAATGGAAGCATATCTTTGGGTGTGGATTAAAAAAAAAATTCCAGACTCCTGAGCTTGACGTTCAGGACCCTCCCCAACCCACATACTTCCTATTCCAGTTCTTACACTCTGGATAACATCTTCCAGGTAGGCAGGCCTGTTTCTCTTCATAAAACCCAGCCCTGGGTTTTTCCTCCATCATTACCTTCCGCCTCAATTGTCCCACCCGTCCATTTTACATATGGAAATCCTTCCTACAGCTCTTCAAGACTGTGCTGACATCCCAGTTATTCCATAAAGTTTCTTGTCTCCTCGGATCTCATTGAGTGCTTTCCTTGTATCAGACATGTTAGCAGGAGCTTTATATAGGGTGGGGCAAAAGTAGGCTTACAATTGTGAGTACACAAAGCACAGTTTCCTCTTGTATTATTATTTATTAATTATTGTATTACGTTCCATACACACAACTGTAAACCTACTTTTGCCCCACCCTGTGCATAGTTATATTTTTATTTATTTATTTTTTGGTTAATCCTCCCCTGAGGATATTTTGACATTGATTTTTAGGAAGAGTGGAAGAGAGAGGGAAAGACAGAGAGAAACATCGATGTGAGAGAAACACATCGATTGGTGGCCTCCTGCACGAGCCCCAGCCAGGGCCCAGGCGGGTGAGGAGCCTGCAGCCAAGGTACATGCCCTTGGTTGGAATCGAACCTGGGACCCTTTGGTCTGCAGGCAGACGCTCTATCCAGTGAGCCAAACTGGCTAGGGCTGTGCATGGTTATCTTAATCTAGTCTTCATAACATTCCTAGGAGGTTTTAAAGATGAGAAGATAGAATCAAATAAGTTGTCCAGGGCTAATGGGTTCAGCCTGCACATTGTTTTCTGTAATTTTCTTTTCCCTGACTTGTACATATTAATATTTCATCTCTGAAAAAAAAAGGGGGATGTGTGACATTGTGAAGTGCCCACATTAACCTGATTCCTTTTCCTGCCTTCCTGTCCCCAGAGCACGGATTCTATTGGCTCTGGCAGTGTAATGAAGACAGGATCTAGTTGAAAAGCATCAGAATGGACTTTTTGTGCCCTCTTTGCCTGACCTTGACATTTAGCACCTGATATTTCTGGAGAAAGTGCTTTCTCTTAGCTGTTCTGGCTCAATGAATTTATCCCGTTGTCCAGAAAGAGTCATGGGGTCTTCCTTGGGACATAGAGGGATACTAAAGAGTTTTAGCCATGGGAATGCATTAGTACTCTCAAGTTTATTACATGCCATCTCAGACATGTTGAATTTCTTCATGTTTTTTTGGTTTTAATTTCTTAACTGTTAGGGAAAGATCTGCTGGTTTTATACTTGTAGATCATGAAGAAAATTTCTTCTTCAGTTTTTAAGAACTTTCCAATTATGGTACCTAAATGTCTTGCTTAATTTCTTAAACCTGGGTTTACACCTGTTTGTCATGAATAAAATTTTAAGTTCTTAAATATAAAGTAATAGTCTTCTAATATTCCTCATTGTGACAGTGAACAGAGTTGGTGACAAATGATATCCCTATTTTTTTGTTTGGGGATGGCAAGATTTATAAGAACATTTTGGGATTTAATGACGGCATAAAAGATTGGCTTTTCGGTTTGTTTCCCTCCAATACTGTGGGACTATAGTTTTCTAAGCCCAGATAACTTTGTGGGTAAGTCACTAATTAAAAACAAAAAAACAACAACTTTCACCAGTTTACAAGAATTTCAGCTCAAAATTTAGAAGTTCCTAATAGATTTGTGAATTAGAATTGTTTTTGAATGATGTAATGATAATAATTATTGTTGTAGCTCTTAACTTAAATATGTACTATCTTGCTCATTAACTAAACGAGGTTATTTAAAGTATCCAGCAGGAGATATAGTAACTTAGCACTAATAATAATCCTGTTGGGTAGATATTCTCTTTTTATAAAGAAACAGATCATTGGATTACGATCAATCAGTATGAAGTTCTCTCTCCAGAACCCAGGTTTAGGGAGTCCAAATTTGATGTCCCTCCTTTAGAACAGCAGAGTGTGAGGTCTGACCCATGACACCCATTACCCAGGCACCATGAATTTATTCTGGTGGCATGGAAAATTAATGAGCTCAGAACTGCTCCGATTTCTGGACATGTGGTACTCTTAGTTTTTGGTGGGCTAGGAACGCTAACAGGCAAGGAACGCTGATTCTTTTGGTTTATATACAATGGTTGCCCGGGACAGCCATTAAAAGGGCTCTTGGAGGCCAGCTAAGGAGAAGAGGAGGGTGATAGATAACTCTCTGAGGAAAAGCTACCAATTTTTTAAAATAATTTCAGTTGACGTACAATATTATATTAGTTTGAGGCATACAACCTCATGATTAGACGTGTATATAACTTATGAAGTCATGACTCCGATAAATATATTACCCATCTGACACCAAACATAGTTATTACCAGATTATTGAGCATTTTCCCTATGCTGTCCTTTACATCCCCATGACTACTCTGTGACTACCAATTGGTACATTTAAATCCCTTCCCTTTTTCATCCAGTCCCTCGGTCGCCCTCCTCTTGGCATTCATCAGTCTGTTCTCTGTCTCTCTGAGTCTGTTTCTGTTCTGCTTGTTCATTATTTTGTTTTTTAGATTCCACATATCTGGCATTTGTCTTATTTCACTTGGTATAATAGCCTCTCAGTCCGTCCATGTTGTTGCAGATGGGAATATTTCATTCTTTTTTATGGCTGAATCGTATTCTATTGTATATATGCACCACTTCTTTGTCCATTCATCTATTGATGGGCATTTAGGTTGCTTCCATATGTATTTATAAAAATGTATTTTTATTGATTGATTTCAGAGATGAAGAGAGAGAGAGGTAGAACCATCAGTGATGAGAGAGAATCGTTGATCGGCTGCCTCCTACACGCCCCACACTGGGAATTGAGCCCACAACCCGGGCATGTGTCCTAACCAGGAATCGAAGGTGGCATGCCGGCCGGGCCATATCTTGGCTATTGTAAATAATGCTGCGGTAAACATGTGTCTTTTCGATTTAGTGTAAGCTACCACTTTTCTTAGGGTAGTGAACTAATGGGACTGAATGTCCTGACAGTGAGGAAGCTTTCTGGATGACTGTGTTCCTGCTGATCTCTTCCCACACCTTGGGCCTGAGAAGGGGCCTGTTCACAGCCCCGCCACCTCTTCCTCTGTTTTAGTCTCTTTCCCTGGTTTCCTAAAGCCCCCCATGCAGCTGCCCAGCCTCTCTAAAGCCAGGCCCTGATAAGAGCTCTCCTCCCTCCCAAAACTTTTGGGATTTGACTCCAGCCAACCTTCCTATCCAGGTCCTGTCCTCTACTTGACAGTATTCACGATTTCTAAACCAACCCTGCCTTTCCCACCTGGTTTCTTTCCTAGGGAATTATTTTTTGTGTTGGATCATTCTTTTGAGCTTTAGGTCAGATGCCACATCACTCTAAGTATTCCCAGAGGGAGGGGAGGTCAGAATCCCTGCTTGGATTCCCTTCCTTTAAGGTTTAAGCCAGGGGTGGGCAAACTTTTTGACTCGAGGGCCACAATGGGTTCTTAAACTGGACCGGAGGGCCGGAACAAAAGCATGGATGGAGTGTTTGTGTGAACTAATATAAATTCAAAGTAAATCATTACATATTTTTTTTTTTTTAGTTTTATTCATTTCAAACGGGCCGGATCCGGCCCGTGGGCCGTAGTTTGCCCACGGCTGGTTTAAGCACTTGGTCATTCTGTGATTTTCACAAACTGGTATTGGTGATAGCTTGAGTATTTGCCTCTGTTTTCCTTACATTTCACAAAGTCTGGGAACATAAAGACAAAAGTCTGACATAACCTCTTACAAGTAGCAGTCACTAAGCCTTTCTTAAAGAGTAACTAAATGAAGTTAATCTTACGGGCTGCTTTATTGCAGGGGTTCTCCAGATGCGTTCCATCAGCATGTCTTGGGAACTTGATAGAAAGATAAATTCTCAGGCCCGACTTCTCTCCTGCTGAATCAGAAACTCTGGGGGTGGGGCCAGCAATAGGTGTTTGAACTAGTCTGCCTGGTGACTCTGCTGCACACTGGAGTTTTACCACTTGTATGATCTTTGTGATTGGTAGGGGTGGGTGGGAGAGAGATGGGGAGGAATCGGCTGCATGTACTGCTTCCCAATAGAAGCATATACTATCTGATTTCTTACTGAAGAATGAAGTCTTGTGAAAAACTATGTTTTAGAACAAAACTGTAATAGTGGAAGAGTCACTTAACTAGTTAGGAATGGGCTCTATCTTGTTAAATCACAGAAGCCCGTTACCATCTGTAGGCCTTGGCAAATGGGGTCAATTGTCTACCCCAGTTCCCCTCACCAAGTTGGTGTGAAGACCAATCTGAAAAGAGATGTAAGTTTAGAAAAAAATAAAAATAATAGTATGTGTGGGGTCTGAGGACAGTTCAATTAAGGCATCTCGTTTAGTTCCATTTAGGTTCTTAATTAAAAAATCTGTTGGATTTAACCTTAAAACCAGAAATCCCAGCAACTTGGCCTTTGGAAGGGAGGCGGGTGGCATCTGGCCGTGGCCCTGTCTCCGATATCTGAAGACCTGGGCAGCTCTCTTTCTCTGCATGCCTGCCCGGTTTACCGTCCAGGGTTGTGTTGAACAGCAGATGGCATAATCTCTATGAAGTTTCCTTGAAAATGTCCATGCACTATTCAAAGATAAAGTATGGTTGCTGTTTCCATAATCTTTTCTTTTTTTAAAGAAAATTTCTACATCCATATGAGCTCTATAACTCCAGTATTGGACAGCAGTTTCAATATGGACTTCAGGGTTTGTTTTCCTCTCTTCTGGAAAATGAACGTGAAGAGTGACAGAGCTTCAAGTTTACAATTTTTAACCACCGCTTCATAGCCATACGTCTGCGCTTACTGGAGTGAGTTACACTTGTGCACATTGTCAGAATAAGCCAGGCAGATCTCAGCCATTTTTAGATCTTGGTACCGTTTCTCCTTTTTCCTGACAAGTTTCATACTTAGGCCCTGAGTATGAAATACTGACGATGGGGGAAATAAATTATAGGGACACTGTGGGCATGTTTCTAGCGTCAGTATTCTTTGCTAGATTGGCTTCATTATAAATTTGGCAGTTGTTAGTCCATTTCATGGGCGCAGAGTTTTTGCCATTTAAATGCTCGGTAGATGGTCAGTAATCTAGGCTACTTTAGAGCAATAAGAATTCTAAGAAATAAAATAAAACTGACTTTAAAAAGAGAGGGCTTGCATTTTTGTTTATTTTGTTGGTCTGTTAACAAATATCTATTGATGACCTGCTTCTCAACGAGCATCTGCCCTCCGGTTAGGAAGTGCTGTGCCGGAGATGCTGGCTGAGCTTGGCGATCAGTAGGAGCAAGTGGAGAAATATACTTACTCCAGGTGAGGGACCCAAGGTAGGGGAATTTGAGCAGGTTCAGGGCAGCCAGAGTTTAGAACAAACCAGGGCTGGTCAGAGGGGGTTCTAGAAGGATAATTGACAAAGGTCTTGAGGATACATGGTCCTCTAAATCAGATTAAGGAATTTGGAAGTAAGTCAGGCCGTGGGAAGCAATTGAAGATTTTGAATAGGAGAGTGCTTGGTTCTGACTTTTTTTTTTTTTTTCCCAAAGAAAGGCTGGTCTGACTCCTGAGTGTGATTGTTTTAGAGGACAGTGGTCAAGCGAGGAGGCAGGAGATTACTTAAGAGGCTGTGGCATTGGAGGGGGTGAGAAATTTAGAAACAACACAGCCTCCTGGAATTTTGAACTGCAACGTACTTAGAGAACCTTGTTACTCCGTGTGGTCCCAGCTTGTTAGAAATGCAGACTCTCATGCCCACCTCAGACCTACTGAGTCAGAACCTCATTTTAACACGTTAAGCGCCCAGTCAGTCACCGGTGACTGACACTATACTTTCCGTTCGGAGGACAAAACAGGCTGGGCGCTTCACGTGTTAACAAGCTCCCCAAGCGGTTTGTGTGCACATTCAGGCTTAGAAAGAAATAATCTCCATTGCCCCCATGTGCAGAGAAGGAAACAGTCCCAGGAAGGCTATGACCATTCTGGGGTTCAAGTTTATGTGTTTTATATATAAAGTCTGCGTTAAAAGTAGGAGTTTTGTGGGGTTTTTTTCTCTCCTAAGCAAACTGGATCATTTTAACTATAAAAATAATCTTGTATCCAAAATGTATAGTAGTTAATTAAAGAAAGTTTAGTATTGCCCTAGAAGATTACAGGGCTTTAAAGCATGGTTGGTTAATTCCTAGTTTTGTAAGCCTTTGTAGAATTTGGCTGGGATTTTCCTACTTGCTAATCCTGCAGTGCTAGAAATTTGTGAGGTTAAAAAAACATAGTTTCTTTTCATTTACCCATTTGGTATTAACGGAAAATTAAGGTCCATACCTGCTTTATGACTTCAGTGTTTTACTTTCAAACTTTTTTAAAAAAATATGTTTTTATTGATTTTTAGAGAGAGAGGAAGGGAAAAGGATAGAGAGGTAGAAACATCGATGAGAGAGAAACATCATCGATCAGCTGCCTCCTGCACGCCCCCTCCGGGGAATCGAGCCTACAACCTGGGCATGTGCCCTGACCGGGAATTTAACCTCTAACCGGTAACTTCTTGGTTCATGGGTCAGTGCTCAACCACTGAGCCACCCTGGCCAGGCTCAAACTATGTTTTTGAAGCAAAAATACCTCCCTCTTTCCCCACACTCCATCTTAGTAAATTGATGCTATGTTAAATGAATGCTGCTGTTCTTGGAGTTGGTCAGACTATAGTCCAGTCTCACATATGTCAAATTTACCTGCTGGTGTCTTCAGGATTTGGCTTTAAAAGTAGATTGGAAATACATTCAATATCTGTTACTTAATGTAAGTGCCCATTGCCTGTGTGTCTGCAGGTGAAGCTTTAAAATGACTGGGTCTTGACAGCTGACATTTGTTGGCTGGAAGTGTGTGTCCCTTAGAAGAAGAAAGAGAAGAGGTGAGGAGATAGGTGACTTCCGTTCTTGACTGGCACCACTGGGTGACCCTTCTGATGGGCGGGGCACCAGTAATGAAAGCAGTAGGAGTCAGGAAGTGGCTCGGGTGATGTTCTTTCAGAGGAAGGGTTGAAGGTCATTAATGGGCAAAGTCAGTTTTTTAGCTGTCCTTTGTATTACTCCAAAATTCTCTTTATATATTTATTATTTCACAGCCATACTGTGACACCTTCAAAAGAAATGAAAATGAAATAGTTTATGTAAGATTCTGCAGTCCCAGCAAATTCTTACTTTCTGCTAGTTCTTTTCTATGTGCTTACTCAATTTAATGCTCTTATAATCATTGTATAGATTTAGTTTTGTCTTGCCTTCCTGTTTCTGTTTTTTACTTAACATTATATCATACACTTTTCATATGTGGTTAATTCTATGCCTTGTGCCAAATATTGCCAAACTGCTTTCCAAATGAGGGCAATTTATTTACTCATCTGAGCCTGTTTCCTCATATGTGGGAGAAGGGTAATACAAACTCTGTATAGTAAGATTACTTTAAGAGTATGTGAAGTTCTCCATGGAAACTGTGTTTAGCACAGTACCCTCAAGTAATCGATGACAACCATTATTTTTACAGGTCCTGGTCAAATGGCAAAGCCAGGCCCAGGGGAGGCAAGTCTTTTGAACTTGAGTTGAGTGTCTCAACCCCACCTCCACCCCTGAAACCTGTTCTGGGTGTGGTTTCCTTTAGTCTGTTAGAAGAGTGTTCAGTTTGCCTGAAAATGCACCCAGCTGAAACCCGCTTTTTGTGTTCCCACAAGGTTGATGGCAGCCACTTGAGTCTGTGACCTTTGGTGTAGGGTGAAGGTTACGATGGTGGTGCCTCTTCCAAGTTCATAAAAAGCATCTGGAGCAGTTACTGCTGAAGCCAGAGCACCCAGCACTTTGTCAGAGAACCACCGTAGCCAGATTAATACTGCCCGCCCTCCACAGATCGGTGCACGCCTCTCAGTGTTTGCTTTTGAAAGGCCTGTCTTAGCCTTTCTTTTCCCCCACCTTGAGTTCGAGAGGCACAGGACCTTTAAAGTAGCAACTCCAGTAATCACAGTAGCATGGAGAAAGGTCTGGCCCTCAAGTCCCTTTCTGATGCTGCAGTGATGTAAGTGGAAAGTTAATTTGAGGATCACTGAGGCACATGTTATTCACAAAGAATGTGAGCAAAACATTACACGTCTGGAGGCTCTGCTCTTCTGTGGTGGCAAGGAAATTACATGGGCTGTGTCATTATTTGGGAGAATTTTACCAACCCCCCACTGAGCGTGCAATTGTGATGGAATTTTGGAGTGACAGCCAGTTGCTCTAGTTGCAGAAGTGAGCTGAGCTGTGTGAGTGTGTTTTGCCTGAAATCCTTATACAAACCATAGACATTAATTTGGTGCCATTGACATGCAAATGGTGGTTATCTCTTGGAATGTGGCCTTAGCATTTTGGATTAGGGGTGGATTTTTTTTTTTTTTTAAAGATAATCTTTAAAAAGTGTACTTAAAGTGTCAAGTATACAGAGTCTGAAAGTCTGCTTCAGCTATTTGCACTGTTAAATGCCAATGAGTTTCTGTAGATTGCAGGCTTGAATGTATGGTAGTTGAGAGGTGGACGGTACCCTGATTTCTATTGAAGGAGACGTTTATTCCTACAGAGACTTAGAATGACTTGCTATAAAAAAAAATCAGCCTTGCAGTGGTAGAGGGAGATTATGCATTATCTGTGAACAACTGTCAAGCAGATGCAATCCCGGCTGCACAGTCTGTGGTGGAGAATGGGTGGGTGGCCGGGGAGGGAGGAGGAGAGTACTCGGGCACTGCAGCCAGGCTGGCCACGGTGTGGTGAGGAGGGCTGCAGAGGGCTGTCTGAGGACATTTTATCTCTCCTTTCAGAAACACAAGGGTGGTGGAAAGCACGTGGACTGTGGGAGTCGCATAAGCCAGCTTTCAAATTCTGGCTCCCCTAGTGACGTCACTGAGTCCCATGTGTCATCTGTTAAAAACTGGGAAGAACATACAGACCTCGGGGTGGTTGTGAAGTTTAAATTAGAATTTTGTTTTAATAGGGTGACAAGCTAATCCTGAGACTCTCCCAGGATTACACTTTCCCAGTGTTAGCACTGGTCATTCCGTGTCCGGGGAATCTCCCCCAAGTCCCAGGCAAGCCGGGCAGTGGGTCACCCTAATCATATCTGAAAGTACCTGTGGCTATGTACGGAGGATAATATCTGTGTGCTTTCACCCCTGTATTCCTTCCTAGTGCTTGGCACATAAGTACATGTCTCATAAATAAAGGAATGAATGAAAGAGTAAAATAATGAAGGCACTAATACATACATAGTTGTTTTAAAGTGAGTTAGTCACTCCTCCCTCTTCTCCCCTGAGAAAGGAGGCGGCCTCATCAGCCACATAATAATGTGTTGAATGAAGGAATGCGTCACCCGGTAATGATTTTGACTTTATGATGTGGCTAAACTGTAATTTCAGGAAGGGCTTATCTGGGTTTGTCTCCTTTTTTGATAAAATGGAATTTGATAGGACCTTAGGGACCTCCCTCATATAGTCCCTGAACGCTGCAGGGCACCCGGGATTTACTTAACATTGGTAGGGAGGAGAGGAGAGGGAGGCACACAGACTAAAAGTGCTTGGAGAGAGAAGCAGTTCCCTAGAAATTAATTAGGCTTTGGGTTGTCTCTTCGGTTTTTGTTTTTCTTCCTTTCTTTTTCCTTTGAATGGGATGGGGTAAGAGTATTTGGGCCAGGAGAAAACTTAATGTAGTCACATAGCAAAAGAGGTAAAAGTGTAACCCGTGAGGATGGAATCTGTTCTTGTAGGTGTGGTAGCCAGTCAGAGTTTTATATTGTGGGGGCTGTAAAATGAGTGCGATGTTTCTAACTGCCAGTGTGCCTTCACTCACTGAGACCACAGAGTAATGCTCTCCTAGAAGCCAAGCAGTTGAGGGTGCTCTGAGCAAATGGAGGCAGGGCCTCAGAAATTTAGATTCCAGACCAATGTGCCAGCTTGGCCTTTTAACCTGAAGGAATATCTGCGACAAAAGTAATTTTGGCCCAAGAACTGCTTCCCAGCCTTCAGTGCTTCCCAATGCCCGTCCTCCGCCCCCCTTAAAAAATCGTTGGTTTTCTTCTGCACATATATATGATTTCAATTTTGAGATGGGAGGTTATTTTTTACTTGAAACACAAGGAAGCAATTTTTAAAAGTCATACTCATTCAGCAGTGGGCTTGACGATAGCCAAGCTTGGCTAGGAATTCTTGGCCACAAAACCACATGCTGCAGCCTTTATCAGGGTAGTGAATTCAGATGGCTTTTGGGGAAGGGAGAGGGCTGGAGTTGAGGGAGGGGCACTAGAGCAGTGACTTGCCGGGAGGGGCTCTGGAGCTGCTGCCTTTGTGAGTGTTTGCCACCAGCGGGCTGGGCGGCCAGGTCTTCGCTCAGCCGTCATTGTCATGCGGTGATTCTGAGATGACCTTCCTTACCTCATTTTCCTATGAGCTCATAGTTGTCGGCCCACGTAAATTATGTCATGGGTCCTTCCACTCTCTTTGTTTGATAAGGAGCAGCTCAGTGTTTTCTGGAAAAGGAAAGTGATCACAGGTCACTGTGATTCCTGGTTGATTTGGGACGCTTCTCTGTTTCCCTTTCCCCCAGTGGGAACTCACAATGTAATTTCTTTACTAGGTCCCAACCTGCATCGAGAACCAACCAACAGAACTCCTTAAGGAGGGCCTCTCTTCCAGGCTCTGGGGTAGGGTTTCTGTCCCTGTCCTCAAGAAGCTCACAAACGAAGCAAGAGACAGGAAAACACAGGTTTTGAATAGTGAATATGAGGAGGTGGGGGGTTCTTTATACACCTGCCAAATGGAGACCACCTGCCCTCACTACTCCTCAGGGGTGGCTGTGAGAATGAATTCCCTCTGAAAAATACGAATTCATAATCCAATCTAAGAAATTGGGGGTGGGGGGGACAGTTGGGGAGGCTGACTTGTTCTAAGGTCCGCTCACTTGGTCTGGTGTCACTGATGAAGGAAACGACCCTTTCAACAATGCTGGCCAGCATTTATCGAAGGCTTCTGTACCTGACTCTGTGCCATGCATTCTGTGCATTACCTCATTGCACACTCTGAAGAATGCTAGGGATAGGCCGAGTCGTTATCTCTGTTTACAGATGAGGAAACCAGGGCTGGGAGAGATGAAGTAACTTGCTCCGTGGTGTCATACAGCGAGTCTGCTGAGTGTTCACAGAGCCCTGCCCTCTCCACACCACCTCGCCAGAGATAGTTATCTTCCTGGGAGGACCTGGGTGTGGCTGGGTGCGGAGGAAGCGGTTGGACCTTGTCTAGTAGCAACCTACGCAGTTTCTTGAGTCTGCTTTGAAGCAGCCTCCTCAGCCTAGCTCCTTAGAAAGCATTGTCCGTCTTTATGATGTGGTTTTCTTGCTCCTGTCCCCAGAGTCAGAAAACTCATTGGTGGCCAGTATCTGCTGTGGTGGAGTGGCTCCGTGCCAGCCCTGTGTTCAGGATGGGCGCGCTGTGTCACCACGTGGGAAGCGGGTGGTGCTGTGAGGGCCTGATCAGGGCAGCCTGGTTTGGAACCGGAGGTCATGCCCTTTCTGCCACCTTGCTCACGAGTCCACCGGCTGCTGTGACGCAGACGTTCAACCACAAGCTTCTCTCTCTCCTGCACTGATTGTGACTTGACAAAAACGGTTTTGTGGGCTTTCCGGCATGAGGCAGGTATGGACCAGGTGCCTTCGCATACATATGATTTATCCTTTCAGTAGTCTTGTGGGGTGGGTGGTGTCACACCTGTGGATTGAGGAACCTGAGGGTCTGAAAGGTGAAGTGAGGTGGCTTAATCAGCAAGTGACAAAATGGGTGACTTTTCGAAATTCTGCAGCAAGAGGGGGCCGTCTTTTGACATTTCTTTAAAGTGTGTGCTTTCACCCTATCTGGTTTGGCTCAGTGGATAGAGCATCGGCCTGCGGACTGAAGGGGCCCGGGGTCGAGTCCAGTCAAGGGCACATGCCCAGGATGCAGGCTCGATCCCCAGCAGGGAGCGTGCAGGAGGCAGCTGATCAATGATTCTCTCTCATCATTGATGTTTCTATCTCTCTTTTTCCCTTTCCCTTCCTCTCTGAAATCAATAAAAAATATATTAAAAAAAAATAAAGTGTGTGCTTTCTCTCTAGGTAGAGGCAGGTAGCAGGGCACAGTGTACATGTCTTATCAGCACATGGGTAGATTGTATTGATTTAAATTTTATTTTAATTTTTGCTTAAAACGTGTATTTAATCATTCTTATTTAGGAAGACAGCCAAATTCATAATTGTTTTTAAAAAAGTGTCACACTTAACCTAACAACAAATTGAATACACAATTTAAAAATTGAATGCTCATCAGATTTCTCAGACATCACTTGCTGATAAACTGTGGCTGTTGTTGAGTAAATCTTTCTATTAAAAACAATACAGTCTGGCCCTGGCTGGGTGGCTCGATTGGAGCATCATCCCATGCACCAAAAGGTTGCAGGTTCGATGCCGGTCAAGACACCTATGGGAGGCAACCGATCAGTGTTTCTCACATTGATGTTTCTCTCTGTGTCTCTCTCCTTTCCTCTCTCTCTGAAATCAATAAAAACTTATAATCAGGTGAGGATTCAAGACAACAAAACAGCACAGTTTTTTGCTTATCATTGGTAGTGCAAGGGGCTAACATTTCGGGGATGGGTAGTGCATCTGTGTATCTTGAAGGTCAGAGCTGACCTCCACCCACACGTGCATAGTGTTTGCTTGGTAAATGCAGTTAGGATATTGGTGGGATGTTGTGCCAGGTGATGTTGAGCCTTAGTGTATCAGGATCCCTTTGAACATAGCTATAGGCAAGCCTATAGGTAGACCCACAGCTGGCCTGTGAGGGTCTGGATTTTGTTAGAGATGAGATCCCTGCAGCCAGAGATCTCTCGTGATCTCATCGCGAAGATGGTGGTGACTCAGTGGTGGCCAGACTGTGTGACGGCTCAGCTTCAGGGTATTCAGGAACTCACTTGAATCTGTCCACAAACCTCTGAACCAAGAGGAGAGGGGAAAGGTGTTTACATACATTTAGAAAGCTGGGTCCCAACATGCCTCTGCTTAGGCAGTCATGAAAACCTCGTCTTTCTTCCTTTCTCCTGAGGGAGACAAGAATTAACCTGTAGCATAAAAGAAACATTTTTGGGTGGGTGTATAGAGCAGCTTCCAGAACATGGTTCAGCTTAGGTTAGGGCAGCAGAGTTAGAGGAGAGGTGGGAGGTGGTGATGGCCCCGCTCTGCTGCTGCCTTGCTCAGTTGAGGACTGAAAGCTGGAACACGGATGGGAGACGTGCCTAGGCCTGGCAGATAGCTGTTGGCTCTAGTTGTTGCTTCAATTTCTTTACTTTAGTGATAGAAGTATTGTTATCTAGAACTTGTCCTGAGAAGTCAGCTGGCAAAACCTGGAAGCCAGCTGCTTATCCTGTGCTCTGGTTGATGCAGCGTTGCAGTCTGGCTATAGGAATAGAGTAGACTGGGCCTCCTAAATAAGGAAGAGTAAGTGCTACCGATGAAGGCAGGATACATTTTTAGAACACGTGTATAGCTCTAAAATCACCGGAGGAGCCATTAATCCACCCAAGAAGCAAGTGAGGGTGGTGGTGAGCGTGTTACAGTGCTCACTAGAAACACATGTGTGCAAGAGACAGCCGCTGCCTCAAATTACATTCTAAAGAAGAATAGGAGGTAGAAAGTGACAGGTGTCCTAAGACATGCAAGTAACATCCCTGAGTTGTGGCATGAGAGAGTGATGGAGGCTTTCTGAAATTGATGTCTGAGTTGCAACTTTGACTAGGATTAGGTAATGAGATGGTCGGGAGTTGGGGTTAGGGTTGGGGATGGGTTATGACCAGAGGGAGCCAATGAGGCATGTTGGGGGAATGACTAGATATCCCTCTAGGACAGTGATGGCGAACCTATGACACGCGTGTCAGAGGTGACACGCGAACTCATTTTTTTGGTTGATTTTTCTTTGTTAAATGGCATTCAAATATATAAAATAAATATCAAAAATATAAGTCTTTGTTTTACTATGGTTGCAAATATCAAAAAATTTCTATATGTGACACGGCACCAGAGTTAAGTTAGGGTTTTTCAAAATGCTGACACGCCAAGCTCAAAAGGTTTGCCATCACTGCTCTAGGATATGATGTATATTTTTCCCTTCCATTTCAATTATTTATGCTTGTTATTATTAGTTGGGACTTTTGCCTCCTTTTTGTTAGCCAACGTTCAGCTCATGTTGGCACAGGTACAGGGAATTAGGTGCTTAGCAACTGATATTGGTGAAATGACCTTGCACAAGTGACTCATGTCTCTTACTGGTTAGGAAGGATTGCTAGATCTTCATCTGATAGAGCTTTGGAGGCCCCTGCAAATAAATGCATGAAAATTGTACCAGTAACCAGCGGTAACTTTCATTTTACCAAATGTTTCTCCAAGGCTCTGCTGGGTAGATGCCCACTGCTTTAAAAGTGGTAGCTTCTGTGTTCCCTGGGCTCACAAAATCAGTCTTATCAGGAAACGGGCCACTGAGGAGAGAGAAAGCTAAGGTTTAGCCTCACGCAGAGAGAAGGAAAGCAGGTCCCAGTAACTGTGGGTAGTCGTAAAAGTAAGACAGCTAAAACTTCTTGATACTTGCAATCACTGTTGTAAGTACTCTGCACACATTGATTCATATTCCTTGCAGCATCCCGATGAGAATTATCTCCATTGTGGAGGTCAGGACACTGAGGTAGAAAGTACGCTTTGCCCAGGGACACTTAGCCGGTAAGTGGTCGAGTCTGGATGTCAAGCCAGCAGTCTGCTACTGGATTCTGAATCCTTAACCACTTTGCTGTGGGTTTTCCAAATGATGATTGAGGCCTGTGCGTCTGTAAATCTCAGATTAGCATTTCCAGGACCTGGAAACCTGGATTTGGTGAGAGCAGTTGCTGGGAAGTAGAAATTCCTGATCCTCTTCCAACTGTGAAGGATTTGCTGAGACTTTCACTCTTAATTGGTGGTGGTAGTGAGGTTGGCGTGGTAAATGCAGTTTAGAAACCAAGCCTTGCCTAGTCTTCCCTTTGGCGGTAGATTGCTTTGGCGATTCTGACAGAATAAGAGGGGGCTCAGCTGACAGGGCAGACTCCTTGATTCCTCCTCCCACCTCTCCCCCACCCCCCAGTGGTACACCATTTCTATTCTAGCAGTATTTAGTTTTTGTTGTTTGGATGTTTTTGTTTTGGTTGGTGGTGGTTTATGGTTTTGCCTGGTGTTTAACCAGTAATCAAAACTATTTGTAAAGGGACTCAGAGAACCTGTAATGAAGGGTAACAGTGTTGAAGTACAATTTTGTAATTACAAGTGTGGTGCTCAGTCTCGAGACACAGGCTGCACGGAGGTACCCCTGGAGCCCTTTTCACTGGTGACAGCATTACCTAGGAGCATGCAGTTGGGCCCAAACCCACGTTTTCAGTTCAAGTTCTTGGACTTTGTTGATTTTTCTTAACTTTAAACAGTTTCAGCTGTTGAAGCGTTTGTTGGTGTATTTAGGCCGAGTTGCCGTTTGGTCTATGATGTCCATGTGTGAATAAAGCAGATAATCCCTATTTCTGGTTCCACGGCTGCTGCCCGGCGTAAGTGAAGACTTCCAGCTGCTCTCTGCATTTTGTTTTCAGGCTACCTTTTGAGTTTCCCCAAAACAGATATAAAAATAGTTTTTAAGAGGGGGCACCTTACTGGTTATACCCTAACACCACAGACTTGGTTTTCTTCGTCATCTGTTGTGTTGTAAATTTGGCAAAAGAGAAGCAAGTACTTTATGTTTATTGTTTATGCCCACCTCGTTCCAGAAATGATTTAATTTGGCCTTGGTAAGTGTCTCCTGATGATCATTGTGTGTGTGTGATGATGATAATTCTGCTGCCTAGAGTCTGGAATCATAAGACTCATCACAGGGTTGCTGGGTTGGTGAACACTGGCTTTGTTCTCTTCTTTGGCCTCCCTCTCCAGAAAAATGTGCCTGTCTTCCTTAGGAAGGCCTGACATTGCTAGACTGAAGGGGTCACGTCACTGCTCTATGTCTGTTTTTCTTTTAAGGGTACTTAAGGAAAAACCCTCTTGTATGACTGCATATGTTGTAAACTCCCATTTTTATCTCTTTTGAGAATAAAGCTTATTTTATGGGTTTATATAGTTCAACTGATCTCTTTTACCTTTTCTTTGAAATGCTTAAAATGTAGGAGCTATGACAAGCATGAGTCAGAAAGGAGTATAACAGTTTGCATTCAACACGTGGTACCCCACAGGGGTAAGAGTGCTCCCCCCCCCCCCCCCCCCCCCCCAAGAGAGATGATACAGTCCCAGATTATGAGCTACCATCTTTTGAGATTGAGTCTGTGGAGCTGTTAGCCAATGTGTGGCCTTCTATATGGGTAAACCACATAATACCACAAGCCAAACGTTTCTGAAAACATCTAAACTCCCCATGTTTTACATTTACATGTAGGACCAGTGAGGATGGCTCGTCTTTTGATAGTAGGAACAGCACAGCTACCTTAACACATTGCGTACCGCATAGAAATCTCTAAGACATACGCCAGGGACTGCACGTTTTTGGGCAAACTGCACGTTATTTAAATCATCATAACTACAGATCATAATGCACTTTAGGTGTTGTTTTTCAATAATTATAACATTTTTATTTACAAAAACAATTAAACAATTAAAGTTCCTAGTACTTTTTTAACGTATGGTACTGCGTAAAACATTTTCCTCTATGAAGAGGGACCAAACAAAATTTACATAAGTA
>NW_005371410.1:10479954-10506438 GCF_000412655.1 Myotis brandtii | reverse complement strand
TTTCTAAAAGCGCCAGGAACTTGAAGACGAAGACTATTCGAATGACCAAAATACAATGTAACTGCAATGCTTTATGGGTTCGTGCAATTATATAGTTTTTCGTAGATTGACCTGCACGGTTTCCACCAATGAGATCGCTTCATTCGATG
Organism: Myotis brandtii; assembly: GCF_000412655.1. NCBI lineage: Eukaryota > Metazoa > Chordata > Mammalia > Chiroptera > Vespertilionidae > Myotis > Myotis brandtii. The sequence continues at coordinate 10,506,289 of NW_005371410.1, read as the reverse complement.
TGGACAAGACAGGGTGTTGACATATAAGGTCCATAACAGATGGCGCGTGAAAAACGAGAAAACTCGTGAGTGGTACGAAAGGTGTTAATACCAGAACTGTGGGCAGAGCAGCTCCTCACGTAGTTGGAGCATGTGGTGGAAGATTAGGCACATCAGGGGAGTTGAATAGGGAAGGTGCACTTACTGGGTGGAGTTCTGAAAAGGACTTTTGTGAGTCCCAGTAACTCCTGACGATCCACCTTTGAGTTTAGGTATAATGTTAAGTCTTAGAGAATGGATGAGAGTGTCGGAACCCTTCTAGTCGATACATGAGGACTAAAATGACCGTATTGGTATTGTTTTGTCATGTCTTGCAAGAAAGTGCAAGGTGACAGAGAGATCCTAAAAACTGTGAAAGTAAATAAATAGCCTACAGCAGTTAACGGTATTTACTTTGGAAACAAGTTATAAACTCAAATCTCTCGGCTGAACTTGAATGAGTGCTTCTTTCAGGGTAAAAGCCGCTCTCTGGTTTTGGTAGGACGAGCCTGTGCGACCTTCTTTATGTAAACCATGAACAGGGGATATTTTCCTTTACATTAAAGCCACAGGGGAAAGGGGTCTCCAGGCTGGTTCTGACAGCCTCCCGCCCCTGTGGGGAAGGAAGCTAATGCTGAAAATTCAGGCTTCCAGATGGTCAGATGGAACTCCAGAACACCCTCTTCACGACAGTGATGGCGGCAGGACTGTTCTTTTCTGAAGTGACACCCTGTGTGAAGGTAGGTGATGTAAGGACTAGATTTTGATGCTTGCTGGGATGCTGGGAGGTGGGGGTTAAAGGTAGAACTATAGGGGCATTCCTTGGAACAATTGCGGTTCAATTCCAGGGCACTCTGCAATGAAGTGAGTATTATAATAAAGCGAATCTTTATCTTTTTGGTGGTGGAAGATCTTGCCTTGAATTTGTAAAAAAAAAAAATGCAATACCTGTGAGGCACAATAAAATGAGGTATGTGGACCTAAAAAGCGTCTGAAACTTTGCGGAAACCAGCAACATGTAGACGCTTCTGGCTCCCTTTGGCTGGACACTTTCCGTTTTTAAGGCCCACGCTAGCTCTGCACAGCCTGTTCCCTAAATACACGAAGGGCAGATTTACCCACATTATTGGGAAAGCAGTTTGAAGCACAGGCCTTGTGCGTTGGGAGGTCCGTAGTATTGCCGTGTCTGTTTGTGTGTGGGGGTTATAATCGCCCTACAGTCAGATTGTCACTCTGACAAATAAAACACCTCCCTCCTTCATAGTTTCTTGCCAGTAGCTAGTTAATTCTGAAAGGATTTGGGTTCCTATTGCACACTTCCCAAAGTACCAGGTCTGGAGGGAGCCAAGGTGAGATGAACCCGTAACAGATTTAATAGCAGAGTTAGTGACAGTACAAGTGTAGGACGGAGAGCAGAGGACTTGACCATAGTCACTAGTGCTTCTCCTTTGTGATTAATAAACTTTATAATATTCTTGGGCAGGAAGGGATGCTCTGAATTGAGAGTTCTCACTAAGGGCTTCAGTGAGACAGATGGTGACTGTCCAGCTTGCTCAGGACACAGGCGTCCTTCAGTGTTGACAGAAGTTGGTGTAGCGTTGGAATCACGCAGCTGCCATGCCTCTGGGCTCTCAAGGTGATTACTACTCGCTGATGAGCCAAATCTTGTGAAGGCTACCACTGATGCTTCTGTTTCTTTGCCCTTTAAAACACACACACACACACACACACACACACACACACACACACGCTTTATTTACCCTGGGACCACTGTGTGGCTCTTCAGGGATTTTCTTGGGGTACATCCCCCACAATTAAAAATAACTGTCTAAGGCCTGAGCTCATAAGAAGAGTAAACCCCCTTTTTCCTTGTCCTTACTGCTTCCTCCTGACTAATTAGTCAGCTGCTACAGGTCTCATTAAACTTCATTATTCCTGAGCATCTGTCTATATAGGAACCGCCTCAAGATAAAAAGAGGAAACTCAGCTAAACATTTCGTTGTTGCTGCTAATTACCCCAAACTATACTTTTTGATTAAGTAATTGCTCTGCTTCCTTCCAAATCTGAATGAGGACGACCTTGCTCCCTGCCAGGTAGCAGGCGTTTCTCTCTCCACTGGCTGCAGGTGCTCTGCTCTGTGGTTTGGTGCCTGGGGTACCGGTAGTTTTCAGTGCCAAGAATGGGATGGCTCTGAAAACCTCGGTGAAGGAAAAACACACCTGAAGTCTGTTTGTGTGTACCCTTGGTTTGTTCAAAGCCTTCAGGTGATATCAGTGCTTTTTGAAAAACAGATGCAATCTTAAGTTATCTGTTTGTTAAAATACATGATGGAAAAACAACCACAAAGCTAGTTTTCTTGCCTCACTGGTTCCGGACTCTAAGGAGCAATTTTAATGGGAGCTGGGATGGGAGAGTCGTGGATGTTTCTGTGCTGTGGCTACAGGTGGCATTTGAAAAGGACGGTGTTCTTTGGATTTTGTGGTGGTTGGTGGTGGCTGAAAGCACCTTGATGGAGCAAGGTGAATTACAGTCCTCCCAGGTGTCAGGCAGGGGAGAGGAGCACACTTCCTTGGTGGGGCTTGAAGAAAGATCCTGATGGAATTGAAAGAACAATAGATATTATGGGGGATTCTTTCCAGTGAGGGCCTCTGCATTGAATTATATGTAACACTCCGAGTGTTAGAATTGTCAGGAATTAAGGTTACCTGAAGAGATTTTACCTGTGCTCCCTTTAGGTGGGGGAAATCCTGATTCACACTCAGGCTGGAACCCTGCTTCCTGTCAGTGGCAGCATAAGGTCCTTGCCAGTGTACAGGGCTGTGCAGGCAGCCCTTGGTTCAGACTCCCGGGGCTCTGCTTGCTGTATGACTGAGGGCTAGTCACAGAGCCTCTCTGAGCCTTAGTTTGCTCTTATGCAAAATATAGTTGATGATAAGAGTACCTACTTCACATGGTGCTTTTGAAAATTAAATAGTTTCAGTGAAGTGCTTAGAAGAGGTGCTTAGCCCTTAGAGTACGAGGTGAGGCTAAGTTAGGGGGTGGATAAGGGAAATGATGTTTGAATTCCCTCATCATTTAGGATCCTGCCCATGGAGCCTCCCACTTGTGGAGCTGAAGCCCTGGTAGATCAACCCCATTGGGCCCTGATCTTCTCCCTGCTGCTGATTGGTGATGGCACCTCAACTAGAAAGCTTTGACCCCTCGCATCACCTCTGGTCAGTTGATCCCACAGTGCTTTGCTCATTCCCCTCTTGTCACCTGTTACCTTGCAGTATAAATTACCTGTCAGTGAGGCAGGTGCATCATTAAACTGGAAACTCCTCCAGCATCTATCCTTATTTCCTGTTGCTTAGTCAAGCAATTTACAAATACTTTTAAACACTGGAGTTTGTCTTTACTGTAGGTGAAATCTGAGGCGGAGCCCCAGCAAATAAAGGCTATAAAATGGGAGCTCTTCTGACCAAAGTGCAAAGGGAGAAGGGACTTGGAGCCTGACCTCTAGGCTTCTGCCTTGTTCCTTTGGCATCCTTGCTGGGAAACTTACTCCCCTAGCGTCCTGTAGACTCAGTGTCCTTCAGTGAATGTCGCTTATTTTTGTGTTAATATCCTCAGTGTCCCCCTTTATTACAAGGGAGTATTCGTATTTTTTGGCCTTATTTTGCTGATAAACGGTGTGTAAGGTTAAATACTGAATTATTACTCTCCAGAAGAAAGATAGGAAAATTCAGAGTGGCATTTTATTTTAGAGCACTCATTGAAGACAGCATTTCACATGTAACCTTTTGCGGTGGCCTGGGAGAATTCGTTTTCCTCTAGCCGGTGCCCTTCTTATTCCTGCTCCTCAATCTCAGACCCTTTGGGGAACCTCAGTTCTCTTACCATGTAAAAATGAATTGTGTGTTTTCCTCTCAAATGGAAATGCCCTTTAAATATTTCAAAAATTGTATGTGTTGTTCTAAAAAAAAAAATCCAACAAACGGTGCAGAATTACAGAAGCGGAAATGCTTCCTGTCCCTCGTTCTGGCTTGAGCTAATTAAGTTAATCGTTTGGAAAGTATTCCTCCATACCTTTTTATGTAATTACTTGCATTTAAATATGTGTACATTCATTGGATCAGACTAAATGTATGCGCTGTTCTTTAAGGGACTGCTCATTCATGCCATCTTCGTAAGCTTGTGTGCTGCAGACTTGCCTTCCTTTTTTATGCTGTTCTTTTGAATGGATGCATCATGTTTTAATTCATCAACCTGTTTGTATATATTTAGTTGGTTTTGGTCTTTCCTGTTTTGTTGTTGCTCTCCATGTTTTGTAATTATTTAAAAATCTGCAGTCCTTATCCTGCACATCTCTGTGCTTTTGCACCGGTATTCCTAGAAAGTAAATATCTACAGGTGTGATTTGGTAGATGGAGGAAGTGCATATTTTAAATTTTGATATTGCCCACTTACCCTCCCAGCAACCACATACCAATATGCCCTTTTCTCCAGGTCTTCAGTAAGTGACAGGATTTATTTTTCAAGTCCAAGGATTGGAGGTAGTCCCCCCCCCCCCCCCACACTTACTTTCGCCTACTCCTGAAAGAGGAACTTGTGCTGTCTGCCACCCCAGCGGGACCTCTGTGGGCCTCCATCCCTTCCCACCCAGTTTCAAGATTATCCTCTTTATAGAGGAAGCCAAGGGCTACATGAAGCAATAAAATGCCCCTGAACAAATCAGCTCTAGCAGCAGGCTTCCCAGGACGGATCTAGGTAACTGGTGGTGATACTCCTGTGCCAAGGTTGGTTTACTCTCCCCCCTCCTCTCCCATAAACTGACTAAAGGACCAACAGCCAGGTCCCCACACCTGTTGTTAAGCACCTGGCTTTGTGGGCTGGGAGATAAAGCCTTGCTTGTTAGGGATGGGAGGGAGACAGGGTGGGGTGGGGAGCCTGCATGTGGGTGCACACTCTGGGACGTTGTAAAGATCTGTGTTCTATTTTGTGGCAGGAGATTTGCATGTAGTAAAATCACTGTGCAACAGGTTTAAGTTTCCAAAACAAATAGAAAACAGAAAAACCGTTCTCCCTCTTTATTTCCCCCTTCCGTTGCTTTCTTTTTACATTTGAAAAAATTAAGGTAGATGACTCCTTATAAGCTAAGAAGATTCAGTGTGATCCAGGTCACACCTTGTGCATTGTCTTCTACCCACACCTTGTGCATTGTCTTCTACAACACTGGACTTAAAACTTTGATTAGTGTTCCTATGAATGAAAATAGGCTTTGGTTAAACAAACAAAGCTAGTATAAACTGTTAACTGCCCTGCCCACCTTTGATTAGTGTGAGGGATCCTTTGGTGCCACCCCACCTGTCGACTGGGTCATCCTGGGGGTTGAATCTGACTCCTCCTCCAGCTTTTCTGCCCTCCGTTATTGAAACAAGGCAGTGCACATTGTGTACTCACAGGATCTGCCCGCCAAAACTCTGTGCTGTTTGGCTATGGAAGAAATCTTGCGTAACCATTTATCGTTTGGGTGAGGTTAAGGAAAGCCACAAAGGAAGTTAGCAGAATTGTTTTGCAGGCTTTGACCTTGTGAGTAATAACTTTCTCTTTTTTACTTTAAGATACCTTAAAAATAACTAAATGGTAGTTGAATGTGGGTATCATTTATCTGGTGCTGTGAATTCTCAAGGAGTTGAAAATCGCTCACTAACTTTTTAAGGAGCGAATTCTTAATGCTTTGAGGTGCCCTCACAGTGCCTTCACGCTTAGGTACTCTAGAAATGGTTGCTCATTGGTTGATTGACTCAAGATGGAAAAAAAAAATGATGGTAGGGCCTGCATGACTGAATGCCGGGTACCCGTGTGTACAACAGTCGCTGTTCTACATGGAACAATGTTTTAGGCAGTGGAATCATTGGCTAAGTTAAAATACATAATTGAGCATTGGATCAGAGCTTTTCATTCAGTAAATTGCTTCCTGAATGAGGAATATTAAGTGAGAAGTGAAATTTTGGTTTGATGCACTCAGAGATCACTTAGAAAATAGGGCTAGATCTAGGAGCGGTTCCTCTTTATAACGCTACGCGTTTTGTGTTTGCATCTTGTCACAGCCGTTAGTTGAGTACCTTCCCCCCAAACACACACGGAGGCTTGGGCTTACTTGCATATACAACTGTAATTTTGGAGTTTTGCCATGGACAAGACAGTCTTATTTAATTCATCAGCCTGCCATTTCAACCCTGATAGTTTAAGGAGTTTAGGTGACTAATTGGCAGTGTTCTTTAGGACAAAAGCCCGTTTTTAAATTCGTTTGTTTCATTTGCTTTTAAATATAATTTCTCTTCTCACTACATGGAACTTGGTCATAATTCTGTAGTTCCATGTGATAACTCGGCATCACGGTGGCTTTCGTTGTCCCCGAATCCTAGGCCCCTGCAGATTAACTTTACATGTGTAACCTTATGTGGAGGATTTCCATGATACCTTGTATTATCTTCTGTGGCCGCTTCCATGATCCCTTCAGGAAATGGTGGTTTTGGTAAACACTGTGCTGTCCATGTAAAGCAGACAGCTTTATGGTGATCTTTAGGTCTCTGACCCCTCCTTCCTGTCAGTGTGTCTCTGGTTTAAAAAGAGTCCCTTGGATCTTAGCTTTTGGGGCTCCATCAATTACTGTGGTTGCTTTGGGCATCCTCCTCTCACAGGAGAGCTGTCGGGAACTGTCTCGAGTTGCTGGGCTGGCAGTCGTGTTGTTGGCAGTGTCGGCCTCTGAAAGCGTTGAGGGGTATCCTCTTGTGTCTTGAGTGTCTGACCATAATGTGACTCTGGTGTGTGAAAGAGAGTTCTGTTTTCTTTCCTTCACTGTTGACCCTAAGAATTCCAGAAAACAGGAGAAGAGAGAAAAATCATAAGCAAGGGCCAGAGCGCACACTGTTCGATTTCTAACATGCTAGCTTAGACCAGCTACACAGTCCGTACAACAGGACAGCTATGGACTGTGCATTGCATGAAAAAAGTAAATTTAAATTCTATCTCACCACCTCCACCTCGTCCCAAGGCTCCTGTCACAAAAATCTATCTTTAGTCCTTGCGAATGAAGTACAGGATTTTACCTTTACCAGTGGATTTGTGTGGCACATGATAGACTGGCTTAGAATACGTTCACTGTTTCTTTAGTTGTTGCTTAGAGAAAGTTATTTACAGACGCAATCTCCCACCCTCATCCCAGTATGTTGCAATGAAATTACCTTCATAAAGCCTTATCTCTAGTGAATGCATTATGGTTATTGCCCTTTAAAAGGTGCCCTCCTAGTTAGTCTGTATTCATGTTAGCATTCTGCCATCTACGTTTCATAATTAAAGATATGATATGTGCTTAGTTCCAAGCCTTTTCCATCTTTGGGGGATGTTACAAGTTACCCTCAGTCGACCTTGAACTTAATATTTTTAGTTTCCTTCCAGGGAGGGTTGGGGGAAGAGAAATGAAGACGAAATGTCCATCAGGGTAAGAACTGGGGACTGGAAGCTGGTGAGGAGAGACAGTGGGAAGTTGGGAAAGCTGGCCCCAAGCCACAGGGCTCTTCCTCATCCTTGGAACATGAAGGCGTGGCCTTGAGTTCCAGCCATGCTTTGTCCCTCCTGGCAGCTGGGCACTGTTAACTCTGTGTGTCGGGTAACCAGATAAATACCCTTCAGCCGGGGAGGGGAGAGGGCCCTGTGTTCACCTCCTGACTGACCTGATGGTAACATGATTTAAAAAATATACATGTGGCCCTGGCTGGTGTGGCTCAGTTGGTTGAGCATTGTCCCATGCACCGAGAGGCTGCTGGTTCCATACCCGGTAGGGGCACGTGCCTGGGTTTCTGCTTGATCCCCAGTGTGGGGTGTGCAGGAGGCAGCCAACCAATGTTTCTCTCCTCTCTCTCTCTCTCTCTCTCTCTCTCTCCCTCCCCCCACCCCCTCTCTCTGTCAGAACCAATAAAAACAAACTTTTTAAAAATACACACACACACACACACACACCCGGCTATTGCATGTTTAACAATGAAATTTAAAATGGCCCCAGAGTGCCGAAACCGGTTTGGCTCAGTGGATAGAGCGTCGGCCTGCGGACTGAAGGGTCCCAGGTTCGATTCCGGTCAAGGGCATGTGCCTGGGTTGCGGGCACATCCCCAGTGGGAGATGTGCAGGAGGCGGCTGATCGATGTTTCTCTCTCATCGATGTTTCTGGCTCTCTGTCTCTCTCCCTTCCTCTCTGTAAAAAATCAATAAAATATATTTAAAAATAAAAATAAAAAAAAATAAAATGGCCCCAGAGCAAGCACTCCTTGCATATTTGCGACACTGATTTGATTTGAAAATGGAAGCTAACAACTGGGATATGGGACCAGTGACATTATCAAATGTTTAGAACCAGGAACTGACAAAGTCTTTCTGTAAAGGGTCAGGTAGTAACTACATTGGGCTTTGCAGGCCACATAGAGTATCTGTCCTATCTCCTCATCCTCTTCCAAGACCCGCTCCCCACCCAATAAAGTAAAAAACGATTCTAGTGCCCAAGCTATAGGTCGAAGATTGCTGTTGCTTATTTTAAATTGATCTTTTCAGTTAAGAAGGAACTGACCTGGGATGGATAGCTATGGTTTTTTTCCTCTTGTTTGGGGTTGGGGGGGAGGTAATATCTTGTTTTCCTTAGGCAGTGGTGGTGTGGGAGCTTTTCGATTCTTCAGGGAGTGGATGTGGGTTCCAGTCCTGGATATGACCTTGTTACCCATGTGCCCGTGGTTCAGGTGGGTAACCTGAACTTTGCTGTGCCTCCTCGAGTTAGAACTAATAGCTGGTAATAAACAAGGTCAAGTTAGCAAATACCCTAACACAGCCTCCACCAGTGCATAGGGACAGAGCAGGACTGCTTCATCCTTCGTCCGATTGTCCCTGGCTGTGGTTTCAGGCTGTTTCCTGCAGGGCCGTCCGCAGAGATGGGGGTGGCAGATGAGCAGGCTCAAGGTATGGCTTCCTGTATATGAAGGCAGTTTTAAAGTGTGCCGCCCATTTTCTGGCAAATTTTGTGACTGATTTCTTTCTTTTATTTTTTATTTTTTATTGAGTCCAGAGAGGAAAGGAGAGGGAGAAACATCAATGATGAGAGAGAAACATTGATTGGCTGCCTCCGGCACGCCCCCTACTGGGGATCGAGCTTGCAACCCAGGCTTGTGGCCTTGACCGGAATTGAACCTGGGACCCTTCAGTCTGCAGGCCAACGCTCTCTCCACTGAGCCAAACGAGCTAGGGCTGTGACTGGTTTCTTAATATTTTTTTCATAATGTCCTGTTTCTGTTTAATTAAGGCACTTTTCCCCCGTGGCTTTAGCACTTTACTCTGCTGTTAATTCACCCTCGTTCTCACCCTAGCTCTCATCTTAAGGGAGTTAGTGGTGTTCCTCCGCCCGATTGCTTTCAGAATTTGTTCCCACCATAACCTCAGCCTCCTCCACAGTCTTGGCTTTTTTGTGGACTATGATTTTAAGGGGCTCATCTTGAAGTGATAATCATGACAGGCGGCCAGGACCCCTGGAAGCCGGCCTGCTGTCTCCGTTCATTACTGTAGGCCTCCCCTCAGAGGTCCCCCCCCCCCCAATGCCTTTGTTTTCACGCTGGCAAAATTGGGACTATGCTGCTCAGAAGAAAGACTCTTGGTACAGCTGCCAGCAGAGCCTGCTTTGCTGATGTAAACCATAGGCTCAAGGTTATATAGAGTTTATTGTTGTTCTGTAGTCTGCATATCAGACTGTTAAGTATTAGCAGAGAATTGCGTATTTGCTACACATGTATTTAGAACAGATGTTTACATGTGTTTTATCCACGAAGTGGGTTAAACTGTTAAGAAAAGCGTTTTAACTCAAGTTCTATTTATATACAAATCAGCAAACATAAATGAAAGGCCTCCAGACTAATCCAGCGCAGGGAGGCCTTCAGTCGAAAGATTAGTTTCCTTCCTTTTGCTGCCTCAAGATAACAGTTTGATTCTCTATTATCAATACAGCCAGTCGCCTGTTTCCGGTTTCCTGCTCTGTGTATTTTGCATGTTACTCATGGGAAATGACTTATTTATTTTTTTAAGCTAAGGCACATATGGGGACTCCACCCTACTGTAATCTTTTGTTTTGAATTATAATTCTTTTTTTAAAAAAACAACCTAAGAATTGAGCTTTAACGGATGCATTGTTAAAATTAGTATAAGTCAAGTCTTGTGACTGTTGGCCTGTTTGGGTTGTGTTACAATAATGCTCTAATTACTACACCCTAAGTACTTTGCATCTTCACTCTGCTCTGTACAGGTATGTGGTGGCAATTACCCAGAAGCAAAACAGAACAAAAGCAAACAACATTTGTCACACTTTTAGGTTAGCTTTGGGCCCCTTTTAATCTGACACACAGTGCCACAAAATTGCAATTTTATCATTTATCAGACATTGAGGAAGAGTTGCAAGAAACAGTTCAGTTGTGCAAAATTTTTGGTGTTGTACACTGATAACATTTAAGTACTTAGGGCCTGTCTCTGTGATTTGGAATTTCTTTCCTCAATAATTTCAGTGGAACAACCAGCAGCAGTGGGATTATCCAGAACGTATTTGTTGGGCACTGGAGGTTTGTTGATTGCTTCGACAAATGTTTATTGTGCACCCACTCTGCCCGGCATATGCTAAGGCTCCGAACAGATACAGAGTTGGGTCCTTGGAGGCAGGTATAGGGTAGTTGCCGAGGTAGGACACAGGATACATAAAAAAAAGATAAGAGACCACATCCCATCAAATGAAGGGCCTATTGGAAGAGTAGATCTTGCCCTGGGTCTTAAAAGAAGGGCAAGAGAAGAGAAATTGCCTTCCAGGTTAGGGGAATGGTGTAAGCAGAGATGGGAAAGAAAAGGCAACGTGTAGGGTAAGCGTTCAGAACATAATGAATAAGAAGTCCTGTTGGGTTGACACAAAGATGGTATGTTAGGGAAGTTGCCAGAGGAAACAGGCGCTGAGGAAAGGCCGCTTGGTCTGTCTTGTGGGTGGGAGGCCATTCAAGGTTTTGGTCCAGTGAAGTAACTTTGAAAAACCATTGTTTGGGGGAGATAAGTATGGCACTGATGTTTAAGGTGGGTAAGAACGGGAAAGGCGCAAGGCAGGGGACTCCAGTAACTTTGAAGGGTGGGGCCTGAAACCATTCTAATTGTAGTGAGTTTTTTCTTCCAACCCCCCAAACTGTTGAAATCATTCTCTTTGCAACTGTTCCTGTACTATTTTGTCATATCTTTTATTTTTTTAATTTTCCATTTTGTTTCCCCAGCTAGACTTCTAGTTCAGTGGTCGGCAAATTGCGGCTCGCGAGCCACATGCAGCTCTTTGGCCACACTCAAGGGGCCAAAGAGCCACATGTGGCTCGCTAGCCGCAGTTTGCCGACCACTGTTCTAGTTCATTGGGGGCAAGAGACCTTGTCTTAGACATAGTTCTGCATACAGTCTGCACTTTGTAAATATTGGAGTTTATAAATACTCTGAACCTCAGGTTAGGATTGGTCCTTATCAGCTAGCCTGTACAGTATTGTTGGTTTAAATGGCCAACCGTGCACGTGTACATGGGATCATTGCTTCATCATCTCCTTTTGATTTCTTCTCAGCTTCCATCCTTGTACCTCTGAAATTTCCTACCATGAACCCAAGTCTAGACCTAACTTAGCCATGGGTCTATACAAAGAAAAATTGCACATGATTGCCAATTCTTACATAAGGTGGGCCATTATCTTAGCACAGCTGAAGATCCTGATAGAGAACATTCTTGGGTTACACTGGCAGGTTCAGACTATTTGAAAAGTTAAAGAGAGATTTGCTCTCTTAAGCCAGGTATAAATTCGGTCTTTGGGGGAATAATGAATGTTTCTGTATTTCCGTTATTTTCCATCCAGAAATGTTCCGTGCTTTCAGACCTTCCTTCGTCCTTGGCCACCCCTGTTCGTAGCCAGAGCTGTGGCATATGGTGAATATGGTTGCATTTAGCACTCTGCAGAGAGTGTTGCAGAAAGATGCCGTACAGTCATTCCCATAACACAGCACCCTCCTCCTCATCAAAGCAATTTCTAACATGCGAACTCGTGCTAACACAGCATTCATTTTGCCAATTACAGCAAAATCTTCAGAGTAATAAATAAATATCAAAGCGCCATAGTCTTCCACTATTGATAATAGTCATTCCCTAAAAAGAGAGGAAGTCAATTATGTACTTAGAGAAGGGGGTGATGATGGAGAGGATATTCACAGCCCTTTGGTTAAAATCACGATAATATTCTAAATACCTCACCCTCTTTCTCTAAGAAATCATCTGAAAATGTCAAGTAGTTTATCAGAAACATGAAATAGTGAGTCTAGATACTTAGAGGAGAGAGTGTAGCCAAGCAGCCTAATCCCTCTTCACCTGGCTGAGCCACGGGAGAGACAGCAAACCCCAAGGGCACCGCTGCTGGCCGGTGACACTGCGCAGCCCCGAACCTCACTGACTCTTGTGTCCACCTCCCTGCGAGTTGCTGTGCAGATCTAGTGAGCTTGAAGGAAGTGTACATTTTTATTCAGATGTGTGGTGGTAGTATTGCAGGCATGCCATCTTACAAAGTTCTGTTTTTAGGAAAGAATGCCATACTAGAATTCCACTTATAATTCTCTCCTTCCAAGGATCCAGAGCTGACATAGGTGCTGGCGTAGCTATTTCCACGCATCTGGGTTTACTCATCTGCTTCTCAGGAATGCTCATTTTCCAGGAGTTGACTGATTCATCTGTGAGCCTGTGGAGCTAAAGACTTGGCTGGATCTTAGAACCGCTTCTGGTTTTCAGGGTTCCGAGGACATTTTGGTAGAATTCGTGGTTGTGGGGAACTTGTTTTGAGAGGAGCTTTCGGGGTCCTTCCTGGCTCCCACCCCTGTGTTGACACACAGACTGCCTCACCAGAGGGCTGCTGGGTCTTTTCCCTTCTTCCCCTGGTTCCCACGTTTCCATCCCTGGGCTGCTGGTGCTGCAGCCACCGCTACTTGAACCAGTAGGTGTGTGATGATCTCCAGGCTGCAAGAGCAGGTAGTGTCCTCAGGGACCAACTTGTATTCCCCTCTGCCCACCGCACTGTGATAGTCGTTGCAAAGAGGGGTCGTTGAGCGGTGTTTAAACCTGAAGGCCTTTCCATGGAGGGCTGGGGAGATCTTTTCTCTGTGGCATCAAAGGTGGAGTGAGCTCCATGGGCCACAGAGACAGATCTCATCTTTTTAAAAAATATATATATTTTTTATTGATTTCAGAGAGGAAGGGAGAGAGAGTGAGAAAATCAATGATGAGAATCATCTATCAGCTGCTTCCTGCACGCCCCCTACTGGGGATCGAGCCTGCAACCAGGGCATGTGCCCTGACCGGAAATCGAACTCTGACCTGCTGGTTCCTAGATTGATGCTCAACCACTGAGCCATGCTGGCCGGGCCAGATCTCATCTTGATGGAGACACCATCCCAACAATTGGAGTCATCCAAGGGCCGGAGCAGACACTTGGACAGAATAGGACTTGGGTTAGGGTGGCGAGATTATGGGTGCTTCTGGGAGCTTGTATCCTTGTGACATGTTTTGTGTTGGTTTTTGTTTGTTTATTTTTTAAAAAAATACATTTTATTGATTTTTTTACAGAGAGGAAGGGAGAGAGAGAGAGAGAGAGAGAGTTAGAAACATCAATGAGAGAGAAACATCAATCAGCTGCCTCCTGCACACCCCCTACTGGGGATGTGCCCGCAACCAAGGTACATGCCCTTGACCAGAACCGAACCCCGGGACCATTCAGTCCGCAGTCCAACGCTCTATCCACTGAGCCAAACCGGTTAGGGCTGTGTTTGTTTTTATTATTAATATTTTTAATGTTGTGCTAGAGGCATTATTGCCTAGAGATTGAAAACCAGGTTTTGGAGCCGACCTTCCAGGAGAGTTCCTAGTTCCTGCCTCGTGGAATAGTTATGAGCGTTGTAAAGCACGTATATTGGTACCAGAGACATAGTAAGTGCTCAGTGAATGCTATTATTATTTTAATAAAAAAAGAAAGAACAAGTCATTTTCTTTTTATACAACTATTAACCTCCTGCCACACACAAATAGCTTCCCCCTCTCTGGGTTTTTTAAATAGCTGGCCCAAGGCTGTAGCAGGAATTTTTCTTTTGAAAGCAAGGTGATTCAGATGCCTTCCAAAGGCTTGTTCCACCCGGAGATTGTATGACCCCATGATCCCTGATGCATTTCTCAAATGGTTTTAAACTGATGAGAGAGCAGCTTTGCTGGGGAAAAGGAGGAGGAACTGGTTTGATGAGTACTCGCTACAGGCCGGCACTTTGATGTGCACTTCACCGCCTCTCATCCAATGCCCGAGAGTCCCTCTAAGTAACTGTAATTTGGGGTTGGGGGCAAACACACGGGGAGCAGACCTGCGAGCTGCCTATTCCTGGGCCCACCACCTACCCAGTTTTGGATAAGGCTGCGTGGGAACCTGCCCCAGCGTCGGTTCAGCCACGTCAGCTTCTCGGGAGGAGATGCAGGCATGATTTGGCTTGATGAACAGCAATACAAGGCACTGAAAAGGTAAAAGGAGAATGGAAATGGTGTGGAGGACAGATGGGGCGCCCACCCATGGTTTTCCCTGCTGCTCCTGCAGTGGCTCCTCTCTCTTGCAAGGAAGAAGCGAGCCCTTAGTGCAGTGCGACGAGTGGGCCTGAGGGCAGGGGATTTCTGCTGCCACAAGCCATCTGGATGGAAAGCCCTTTTGTGTGGGTAAAGAGAGTCCTGAATGACTAACACCTCAATTCAGCTGTCCCTCTCTGGGGTGTCCCTCTCTGCCAAGTGCCGACTGAGACCTGTGCATGCCAGCTCCAATCGGTGTAAACCCAGAATGTCTAAACCAGGGTTTCTCAACCCAGCGGGCACTGCTAACCTTGGGGCTGGATAATTCCTCATGGGGTGGGCTGCCCTGTGCACTGTGGGGTGTTGAGCAGCATTCTGGCTTCTACCCACTAGATGCCAATAACATCTGACCCCCAGTCGTGACAGTCAAGAATGTCTCCCTGGGGAGCAAAATCACACCCCACTTGAGAACCACTGATCTGAATAACCAAATCAGTACAACTTGCGAGGGCCCCCTTTTCAATCACCAGATTTGCTCCTCCGTGTGGCACTAGAAGTGGTTTCTCTTCCTACTACCCCCACCCCTCCTTACACAGCTCAGGCCCAGTGGTAGAAGCTTTAGCTGGAAACACGTCTCTGGACGGTCTTAACTGGTCTGTGCCAAGGGCCTCCTGCTCCTCCTCGGGCAGGCGTCTGGCCTGGTCTGCCCCGGCCTGGCTGGGTTGGGATTGCAGGGGTGATGTCATGGCGCGTTCCCAGGAAGGGTGGAACAAAGGACGGAGTCCTCAAGGACACGCAGCCTCATCCTCAGCTGGGCCTCTGGGTAGTTCTTTTCCCCCTTCCTTTCCCTCCTCCCGGCCTCAGAAGTGTTTGTGGTTCACCCAAGTGATCCATTGTAAGAGGACACACTAAGCTGGCCGGGCTTCGAGTCTCCGGCTGAGTCCGTTTCCTGCCCCTTGTGTGTCATAAGAGTGTTGGTTCTGGTCCAGTTCCTGCGTGGAATCTTCCATGCCTTTTCCAGTGTGGTGGTGTTAGCCCCAGGAACTCGAACTCTGTGATTCTTCTAGTGTGCTCACTCTCCCTGAGAGGAGAGAAGTGGGGAGCAGGGGAGAGGGCTAGAAAGTAAGCCTTCATTCCTTTTATTTTGTTTAGTTTAATTTTTTAAACTTCTTTCTCCTCTTCTTTCTTGCCTTCTTCCTGGAGTTTCTGAGGACCCCGCAGCTCCGGGGATCCGTCCTTGCACAGATCCGCAGGCAGCCTGTTTTATTTCCATTGCTCTCTGCTCCACCCATGACCTCTCTGTGGTCTCCTCATGGGGAGGGGGTGCGTGGGACGATAACTCCTCAGGTCAGGGTGCTGTGGGAGTGCTTTTACTGTCTTTTGAAGCAAATCCTCAGAATCTCCTCATAAAGGAACCTGTTAATTCAGAACCTGAAAGAAGCCCGAGGTGTTTCTGTAATGTGAGATTTGCCCAAGGAGCCACAATTGGCTGACGAACACATTGTGTGCTTGTTTATTTAGAAATACCTTAATCCAAGCAGGTTTTCATTTTGATCTTGTTCCCTTGATATGCTGGGTGTGGTATTGACTTTGAGCCCCAAACCCTTTAATAACTGCCTAGGATACCCATCAAGGGCTTTATGAAAGACATTTGTAACTCCAGTGTAGCACATAAAAAAACACTATAAAAAACCATTAGTTGACCCTACATACATCTGAACCGTACCTAGGAGAAACTTAGCGTGTCTGTGTATTCCGATCTGGGCCTGCTCTTTGAAAGCAGCCAACCTTAGGCAAACAGACAAACAAAAAGCAGCTAGCTCCCCATGCCACTGTCGTAAACTTACCATCCATCAGGATGATTGTGTGATTAATAATGCAGGTGATCTTTTCTCTGTGACTTATCGTGACGCTATTGGTGCAGCTTCTTTTTCAGGCTGCAGTGTGTCCCTCACTGCCACCTTCTCGCTCCCCCCAACCCCATCCTTCCTGGTCCTTTGTCTGTATTTGGTCGGCCTTTGTTCCTGGGAAAGGTCCTTTCTTCCCCTGGACAGGCTGTTCCTTTAGGGCGAGGCTGGGCCGGGGGGAACTGCTGGCTGCAGCAGGTGGCCAGCTGTCTTGGCAGAGGCCCCGGCTGCCTCACCTGCTAGGTTGGCAGCAGTAAAGGCTCATCCCACGTTGTCTCTGCCTCCCTCCCTGCAGTGGGGTGAATGGAGACCTCCGTAAAACCTTTCAGGCACACCTTCCCAGGATGCTCTGGCCAGCCTGGGAACCCAGTACTCCCAGGCCACCCAGTGCATGCCCCATCAGCAAGGGTGGCTTTTTAGTTGTCACCCCATGGTGGTGAAATACATAAAAATTGTTGGGGTCTGCCCCCCTTTGTTGTAGATGAATACATAAACCTTTCGGTGGTTTGGGGCTGGCACTGGAAGGAGTAGGCCTTGGGTCCTTTTAGTGCCAGTTCATGCTCATGGAACTAGAAACAGGCGAGTATCTGACAGAAGGATAACTGTAGAACATAGTCAGTACGAGTGGTGGGTGCCCACTGAACGTCTCAGCAGCCTGCACGTAGAACATTCTGCAGAGGCAAAAAGATTGGAAGCCTGTTTGTATGGGATGTGAAGGGCCAGTGCTGGGCAGATGTATCTAGAGTTTTATGCTTTAAATTGGACTGAGGCTTGAAGAACAAGTTCCCTCGATGACTTGGATGTGTTACTGCCACACTCTAGAGCAGCGGTTCTCAACCTGTGGGTCGCGACCCCTTTGGGGGTCGAACGACCCTTTCACAGGGGTTGCCTAAGACCATCGGAAAACACATATATAATTACATATTGTTTTTGTGATTAATTACTATGCTTTAATTATGTTCAATTTGTAACAATGAAATTGGGGGGTCACCACAACATGAGGAACTGTATTAAAGGGTCGCGGCATTAGGAAGGTTGAGAACCACTGCTCTAGAGCATAAACTAACAGTTGCCTTTTCAGCGAATGGTTGAGTTTGGAGGTGATAGTTGTCCACTCATCTTACAGAAGGGGACACTGCATCCAGTGTCTCCGCACATTTTTGGCAAAACCTTGGGCCCAGGCCCTCCTCTTCCAGTGCCTGGCCAGATCTCTTTGAACTCTACCATGTTACTTGCCATTTTCTGTGTTGTTCACGGGGCTTGTGACTTACAGCAGGTTTTCATTGTAGATCCAGGTCATGAGTAAATTTATTTTACGAGGTAGGTGATGCCTGATCCTTTGTATAGAGAAGCAATTTCTGAATGTCTTCTGAGTTTTTCTACCCCACATCCTTCCATAATCTGTGTACTTCCCCCACACTTGCCTTTTGAGAAACGATAGCTGTAACGAGACTTTACCAGCCAAGTGTTAATCCAATGGGCAGGATTGCAAAAGACCTCCCTGTCATCTACTGTACCCGGCTGCGTCTTCAGCAGAAATGGGAGAAAGTGAATTGAGTGAAAGCAAAGGGCATTCTGCTGGTGGTGTGCTGAAGCGCCCAAATGCTCAAGGACTGCAGGACTCCTGTGGGTCCAAGAGTGGGTCCTGCTGAAGAGGTTTCACTCGAGTTCAGTCCTGCTCCTCCTCTGGTGGGCCCCATGGCCCCCCTGGCACCACGCCACTGCGCCTGTGCTGTGGCTGGTGGTAACGCAGGCTCTCCTGTGCTTGCAGATGAGCGTGAAGCTGTGCAGAAGAAGACCTTCACCAAGTGGGTCAATTCCCACCTCGCCCGAGTGTCCTGCCGGATCACAGACCTGTACACGGACCTTCGAGATGGACGGATGCTCATCAAGCTGCTGGAGGTCCTCTCTGGAGAGAGGCTGGTGAGTGTTGGGATGCTGTTTTTAAGTGTCTTGCAGTGTGGGTGGGGAAATGTTTTTGAAAAATCTATCAGTGCTTTCCTCCTGGTAAATTACACAATCAATGGTTGATCTTCTGGAGAAGGAGAACCTTGATAAGTGAGATGAGCATGTTGGAGAAAGCTCCTGTGTAGACATTCTGAGTCTAGTTCAGTGATGGCGAACCTATGACACGCGTGTCAGAGGTGACACGCGAACTCATTTTTTTGGGTTGATTTTTCTTTGTTAAATGGCATTTAAATATATAAAATAAATATCAAAAATATAAATCTTTGTTTTACTATGGTTGCAAATATAAAAAAATTTCTATATGTGACACGGCACCAGAGTTAAGTTAGGGTTTTTCAAAATGCTGACACGCCGAGCTCAAAAGGTTCGCCATCACTGGTCTAGTTGATGTTCTTGAACCTGTAATAAGGTGGCCGCGTTCTCGTAATTTGCGAGGTTACTACTACCTTCGGTCAGAGGGACCTTGGCTGGTGTCCCCCCTTAAACAGGGCATGGTGCTCGTAATTGAAGGGCCAGCCCGGGGCCCTGGCTCCAAGATGGATCTGTAGCCCACGAGATCATGGAATAATTTTGAATTTGTGTTTTATTAATTCTCTGGAAAATCTGAGCTGCCGTTTTAAAGTGTCAAGAATTGAATTCAGTAGTTCTCTGACGTTTTTGCTTTCTTCCCTGCACACTTTTTATTTTGGGGGTGGAGGGAGAGGCTGGTGTTTTGTCGTCTCCTTGGAAACTCGGAGCTTCTAATGAATTCACCGTGCCTTTTCAGGCAAGGGAGTTTTCAGCCTGCAGTGAAAATTGTATCCCCATTTTGTTTCTCAGAGCTACAGCGGCTTGTCTCTGATGTGACTGTTGTTTATGAACCTTAAGCCAAGGAAGCTTAAGCCAGTCTCCCTAACTGACCCAACAGGTTTTGTCTCGTCTTGGTTTGAAAATGGGTGCTGTATTCTACCAGATCACATGCAGTTCCATAGGTGGTGGGTGGGACCGAGCCCAAAGCTGACGCCCAGGGATAGAGCCCCACATCTGTAGTGACATCACCAGGAAAATATGCTGGCGGTTGGCAGGCCTGCCAGAAAGCCTTATTTTTAACTCGATCTCTACCCTATAACTTACAGCCACATGGCTCTGTGTGCAGACCGACCCACACACCTCTGACCACAGGCAGGGAGCTAAGATTGTACCCTCCCCTATTATTAGCCCACAACAGAATTGCCTCCGCGAGCCTGGGCAGAAACCCAGTCAGAGTTCTCTCTCTCCCTGCCCCTTCGTCCAAGATCAGAGTCCTATGAAAGGGTAAAGCCTCATCTCGTGTGTAGTGAGTTTTGTTCATGGTCTTTGTTCCCCGTGCATGCAGGTGTGGTTGCCTCCTTTTCTTTGGGAGTTTGTGGGTCACACTGGACAAATGAGATTAATAAAGGAGGCCTCTGCCTAAGACTGCGGTGGCTGCCTGAATCGGAAGGTGGTTTGTGGGGTGATGGTGGGTAGTGGGCCCACATGGGGCGGGCGAAGGCTGGTCATTGATTGCATTTTAATTTGTTTTTTGAAGTGAGTCTTCTTTGAGAACCTAGGCTAGAATTATTGTAATATTCATCTTTAAATATAGTTTTTGTAACCAGACTTTCCCCCCTACCTCTCAACCTTTTTTTTCCTGTTTATGTTTAACCTAGTATGATTGTTTATTGATCTTTTTGAATGTTTTGAAAGTAGCTAAAAAAAAATCATTAAAGGTCACATGGATAGACATTTGTTTGAACATTTATTTTTGTCCCAATAGGGTCCGGTCTTCCAGGCTGTAGGGAGTCGGTGGTTCACCTCCGAAGGTCCATAATTCTTTTATACCAAGAAGATTGTGTCCTTG
This sequence comes from Myotis brandtii, assembly GCF_000412655.1. Lineage (NCBI taxonomy): Eukaryota > Metazoa > Chordata > Mammalia > Chiroptera > Vespertilionidae > Myotis > Myotis brandtii. The sequence continues at coordinate 10,485,880 of NW_005371410.1, read as the reverse complement.
ATCATGTCCACATAATAAATGGGGTCAGGCCCAGTGCCCCTTTTTCTGAACAAAAATATTCATAGGGAGGAAAAGGCAACCAATAAAGCATAATGCATAGTTGTGTGTGGATACTGCCCACTCCGCCTTGCACTTGCTGCGGTGTTTTTGTGTGTGTGGTGTTTTGGGTTTGGTTTGTTTTTGGTAGTAACCCGTCAACCTAGGAGATGGATAGGGAAGAACATACGATTGCACCATTTCCAACCTTTCAGGCAGTCGGTGCCAGGAACTGTGTTTAGCAATGACATCCCACTTTGTAAAAACCACAAGTGTCTCTACTTCTTTTCTCATCCGTTCCTCACAGCCAGCCCTGATTATAGGTTGGGCAGTCTGATTAATCTTCTTATTCCAAAAATAAGGGTCCCGTAGATAGAGTGAGCTAAAGCTCTTGTTCATTTTTCAGCCTGTTTGGCCCCGGGGTTGATTTTGGTTCATGGGACACGAACTACTCTGCTGTTGGCTGCAGAGGCTGCCAGAAATTCAAGTTAGCGACCCTCCCTGCAGGCCAGGACCTCTGGGAGGGCTTGCCCCAAAGGACCCTTGCATTTTTCGATTCCATAACTAATGAGGTGGCTAGAGCTTCCTGGCCTGGGTAAATTAATGTCCACAGCTAAGCGTGGATCATCAGGAAACAGCCAGCCAGCACCGGGCTCTCTGCGCCACTGATCCGAACCCCGGGCAACGTAAACATGTGCACTCCCATCTGGAGCCCTGTGTCAGTCAGCACTCTGGCCACAGCATTTAACCACCAGCTTGGCAGTAGGTAGCAGATAAATGTGTGAGGGCCCAGAGTATTTAAATTTACTTTATTAATAAATTCTTGGAGCCAGTTCATCCTTTGGTATAGAGGAGGAAATGTGTCTGATTTTTACTGCAATGAAGTTCAAAGAAACATTGGTTTAATGTTCCAGACAGTTTCATCCTGGCCGTAGCCTGCATTTTGGCTCAATAAAATTTGAATTAAATTTGAACAGGGTTTAGGTGGGTAATCGGGGCACTTGATTCTGATGTACTGGGGAACGTCAGAGGGCAGAGACCCACCTCTGGTCCTGGCTTGGGCAGGATCCATGTCGGAAGTGTCCCTTTCTCTGCCTCGGACGTGTCAGCTTTATGGAGCAATGAGCAAACTGAGGCTGAGCCAGGGAGCGACTACTAATTGGGATTGATGACAAAGAATATTCCTTTTCAATATCTCACTCTGAAATTACTGTACATTATAAAGGTCTCGCTTTAAAATGTCCTACAAAATAGAGACCCATCCTTGACTGTAGCATCAACTGAGCAGGTGAAGACGGCGAGCACAGAACCCGTGCCAGTCACTTTGTCATTGATCCCAGGGCCAGAGTAGAGCGGGACTGGAGGGGAGAGGTTTGTCTCACGGCAGCACTGACATTTGGAGGGAGTGGGGCCTCTGGTGTGATACGTCAGGCCTGGACTTTGGTTACGGAGTGGAGCCCACAGGTCATGACCCAGGTCGGGGCTTGCCTGTGCCTGCCCCTTCCCCCGGGGGCCTCATCAGTGAAGAATGGTTCTAAATAAGAAGGCCAGCTTCCTGCCTTGCCCTGCCAGACTGAGCCCTCGCCTCTGACGGAAAGAGGACAAGGTTTTTCTGACCACCTCTGCCTCCCTGCCAGCCCTCGCCATTTCCAATCGCAGATGCCACTGGGTTCTGCTTGCCTGTTGTTTTCCTGATATTCTGTCTTCTCACTCTGTTAATCAGTTTCAAAGAAGAGAAGGGGGAGGGAATTTGATTTTTTTGGTATGTGTGGGTTTTTGTTAATCAGTTTCAAAGAAGAGAAGGGGGAGGGAATTCGATTTTTTTCGTATGTGTGGGTTTTTTGGTGGGGTTGTTTGTGTGTGTGTGTGTGTGTGTGTGTGTTTTGCCGCCATTAATTCCAAAACAGGCTGAGCTAGTTGGAAAAGATAGATTTCCTGTGAGATCTGTTAAGCCTTAAATCCCACTTGTGCTGCTCTGCGTTTTACATACAGCCTTTGCTAAGAGAACCGTACTGGCCTGTGTTGTTGTTGAAACAGGATTTGTGGACTGGCCACAGAACCTACCTGTTGTCTGTAATATCATTTGTGTGGGGGAATTTGTTTTTGTCCTAAATAACCAGCCACTGAAGAATGCCCCCATTAGACTTACGTCTAATTGCACAAATGCAACGAGCGAATTAATAGTAACGGGTACCATATTGTAAAGTACCAAATGAATGGCCCCAGAGCCCTGGAGTTCAGAAGGGAAAACAGGCCTTCTGGATGGGGTGTCAAGGAACCCCAAGTAAGTAAGTGGGTGGGTTCCAGCTGATCCAGGAGGAGCGGTTCGGGTGTGGATAGAGAGAGCATACAGGCGTCGAGTGTCAGCTGAGGGGCAGAGTGAAGAGAACATTTGGGGAACGGCGTCAGGGAGGAACCGTGTAGGGAAAGCAGCCCAGCTAAATTGGAGTTTGTTTTTTGGAAGCAGCAATGATGGTGGCTTTCGTGTGTATCGCATTTAGTGTTCACTGTCACAAATTATCTCATTTGGTTATCATAGTTTAAAGAAGTAGACAGTTTATGTTTTATAGAAAAAACAGGCAGCGTGGCCAGGGTCTTGCCCAAAGCCAGTATTGCTAGTAAGTAATAGAACTTGGACTCAGCCCACTCTGCTGTCTGTTCCCCTCCTTTCCCAGTGAGCCCCGAGAAGGGAGAAGGTGCTCTTAGAGCCGGTCCCAACCAGTGAGGAGACAGGCAGGAATTAGTTAAACACAGTGTATTCATTTTAATTGGGCAAGAATCGTTCATACTCTGCTCAAAGCTCAAAGTTGGATGTGTATGGGGACTTCATGTGAAATGAGTTTGGTTGTATAGTGAATTAGAGGAGATGTTGGAAATCAGTGCTTCCCACATTACTCTCTCTATTAAGTAGAAGTGTGTGTGTGTGTGTGTGTGTGTGTGTGAGTGTGTGTGTGTGTGAGTGTGTGTGTGTGTGAGTGTGTGTGTGTGTGAGTGTGTGTGTGTGTGAGTGTGTGTGTGTGTGAGTGTGTGTGTGTGTGAGTGTGTGTGTGTGTGAGTGTGTGTGTGTGTGAGTGTGTGTGTGTGTGAGTGTGTGTGTGTGTGAGTGTGTGTGTGTGTGAGTGTGTGTGTGTGTGAGTGTGTGTGTGTGTGAGTGTGTGTGTGTGTGAGTGTGTGTGTGTGTGAGTGTGTGTGTGTGTGTGTGTGTGTGTGTGTTGAAAATCAGTTTGTGATTAAAAGACAAAAGCATAAGCAAGTAAGTGTTCACCACACTGGTGTACTGAGACCAGTTAGTGTCTTTTCTCTATGTCTTCTTTACTATTGCTGAGCAATAAGATCAGCAGAATTCACCTTGCAGGCTAGTAAGTCTTACATCCTCCAACATATAAATAGTATTTTATAGCTGGAAGCCACTTTAAAAGGCCACTGAGTTAGATCCCTCATTGCATAGGTACTGAAACTCAAGAGTAAGCAGCATGCAGGGCCATTCAACTGGTGTGTGGCAGATGGGCCGGCCACTCCCAGTGCCCAGGGCTGGTGTTCCGTCCACCCTGCAACCCTGGGAGAGCTGTTGCTCCATGGCTTCAAGGTGGCTTTGGACACTCATGGGAAAACCCCCGAGAGAGTGGGGGTTACCAGGGTGGAACAGTGTGGCCCAGTTCCCGGTGGCCTCCCGAAACACTCTTCCAGGAGCCTCCCTCTGTCTTCCTCTTCTATTCAAGGAGGCCAGATCAGCTGCAGGCAACATTTATTTTTCTCTTTTCCACCTCTAGGTTCTGATAAAAACTCTGCCATTGTGATTATGTCATAGTTCTGCAAATCCTGACACCCCACAGGATAGAACTGAGCCAACTCAAGGCTGAGTGGGCAGCTGGGGAAGAGCCACGGACCGGGAAGGGGGGCCCCCAGCTCTCATCCAGCTCCCTCATTTCTTCCTAACGGCATTGGGTCCCCTTGGACAAATCTGACCAAGGCCACACCACTTCTCAGAGGTCGCGCTGCTCCAATAAGCAATTAGGATTATGTTGTCAGTTGCTAGAGGTGGTTGTTTAGCCCTATAATTTCCACTCCTTTTTGGAGTCAGAAAGAAGATGGGTCTGGAGCAAGGCCTGGGATGGAGCTGTGGCTGATGCAGATGTGGGACCAGAAGGGACCTTGGGGAGGGAAAACAGGAAAAGCGCCTGCAAAACACAGGAACACTGCCGTGGTGTGGGGAACTTGTTAAAATTATTTAAGGGAGAAACAGTAAAAATAGGCATTTCCTCTGAGGAACCGCCTCCCTCCCTGCAGAGCCCCCTGCTTCTGAGTCACGTATGAGTCTGGTGTTGGTATTGATCTTTGTCTCCACATTAGTGACATTTCAAACTGCCCCATCAGAAACGGCCCATGGGACAGAAATGCACATGTTGCCGTGGGAACGAACCCGTGTCACACTAGGAATGTGACAATAATTAATGGGGGCAAAACAGGGAATGCCCTTTTTCATGGCAGAATTAGCCACTTTGGGGGCAAGGTTTTAGGAAAGTGTTAGCTATGGAGAGATGCACCCCCCTTTCCATTGTGTTTAGCTTTCTCCATTGTTATCTCCTTTTCCTTTGGAGAAGATGGAAATCTAGTGACATAAAAATAGCTCCTTAACAAAGGATTTAAACTATCTGCCCGATAGGAACGAGTCTGTTTTCTTTCACGTGGTTCTTGGTGTGGCATGAGGAGAACGAGCTGTGGGATCCTGACCCAGCACCCTGAGCTCCTTCCTCTGGGTGGCCCGTCAGCATCACACGGGTCCCTGCGATGTGGCTGGCTTGAGGCGGCTATTGGGTATACCTTTGAGGGAGGGTGTGCCAGTGTCGGCCTCAAACCGCATCTACAGAGCCAGTCACGAAATTAGAGATTGAGTCTACCTTCTCTCTGTTCCGATGTCATGTTATCACTTGACCTAACTTAAGTAACATACCCCAGCATTTCCCACATACCTGAGATAAATTCGTTGTGAAGTTGCTGAGAGAAAATGCCTTGGGGGGGCGGGGAGTGTAAGGGAAGCTATCATAAGAGTGTAATAAAGCTTCACTTTTAGAGTCCTTTCTTCTCCCTTGGCTTTTTACTTGAAAACAGAATCTGCCATGTGGCAAGGCCGCTACTTGTGATCTTCTTTCCTGGCGTTGAAGCGTGTTCTTTGCACACTAGCTTTTTGTAGGAGAATAGAAAGTCAAGGAAAAGAGATAATCTGAGACTGGCTACTTAAAATGGCCACTTGTTACCCAGGTCATCTTCCCTTCAGATATTTTCCATCTGACAAATAACTGAGGATCTCAGCTACAGAGGGAAAGCAGGAGACAGGCAAGGCATCCCTGTCGGAGTGGCTGCTACATTGCGGGGGTGCCAGCTGTTGCGCACCTGGCCGCCATTGCCTGTGGGGGCCAGCCCCCGAGGCACACACTGAGCTCAGTCCACCTGCATTCAGTCCACTGCGTGTAGCCTTGCGCTCGGAACCAAACCAGAAGCCACTGGGAATATAGCAGAATTATTAAGCATTATTCCTGCTCTCATGAAGCCAGTAGTCTAGTTAGTTGGAAGTAATAAGAGTGATATGTGAAACAACAGCGAAAATATAAGATGTAGACAATGGTTTGTTTCTGCACTCTGTGGCATAACTGTACAGAGTTGGGAGAAAAGGGGGGCCTGTGAGAACTGGAATGGTTGGAATGTCTTCCAGAAGGAAAGCTGTGCCTTGTGTTGAGCCTTGCAAGGTGGGTGGGGTATGGTGAGGTGGCCCTGGAGGGCAGCCCCACGTCAGCCAGGCCGAGTGCATTCTTGTAGCTAGCGAGGTGTGCACAGCCTGTCTGAGTCTCTGTGAAATGATGAGAGCAGCCTGAGGTGCTGCTTTTGCTACAAG
>NW_005371410.1:10447153-10479907 GCF_000412655.1 Myotis brandtii | reverse complement strand
ATGAGCATGCTCTCAACACAGGCAGGGTTATAGAGACACTGAGTGAGTGTGTGTGTGTGTGTATGTGTGAGTGTGTGGCTTTATTTAAAATGTTTACCTTCAGAGGCCTTTTTTGATATAACTGGGTAAAAAGGAAGAGACATTTGGGGTATTCACATCATTACACTACTCTCACATTTTCCCCCTTTATCCTTTCTTTTCAGTGACTACACCCTTTACTCAATCCCCTCCCCATCCATCACCTTCACAAAACCACCTGATTCTCCTGTGAGCCACCCTTAGGAATGACCCACACCAGCTGGTGGCAAGCCTAATTTTAGGTTAAAGCGGCCATTAAATCCTCAGATTTAAACACATCTGCAGAGCTGTTTTGCATCTGCAGAAGGCTGTGTGGATGGCAGCAGTAGCTCTGAAAGTCGATGAAAACGGGGTCCGTTTTTCTCTAAACTTCCGGTTTCTACAGGCATTTGTAAATTGTGTCGCTTCCATGATTAAACAAACTTCTAAAGAGTGATCGGTTACCATCCCTTCAGCAAACTTTTCTCTTCAGAGGCTGTTAGATAAATACTGTCCTGGACTGAACAAGCACACTTGGCTGTTAATGTGTTGGTTCGGGTAGGAGAGCGCGGCATGAATGGGCAGTAGGTCCGGGCCTGCCTCCACCCCGTTGGATGATGTTTCCACCTTCTGCTCACCCATTTCTAGCCTAAACCCACCAAGGGGCGAATGCGCATCCATTGTCTGGAGAATGTGGACAAGGCCCTCCAGTTCCTGAAGGAGCAGAGAGTCCACCTTGAGAACATGGGGTCCCACGACATCGTGGATGGGAACCACCGGCTGACCCTGGGCCTCATCTGGACCATCATCCTGCGCTTCCAGGTAAAGGGCTTGGCGGGGGGATTCTGCCTTCCTCTCAGGTGCTAGCATCTGGTGAAGCTGGCCTCCCGTTCCAGAGGGGCCAGGAAGACCGGGTGGAAATGGCATCTCAGAGTCAGGTGTGCAGGGCTGTGTGTCACATCCAGCTGCCCTGCGGGCACAGCTCCCTCACCTCCCTCAGTTCTGCTGGGCCCTGAAAGTCTGGGCTCTCCCATCAGATAAGTGGGTTCAGAGCCGCATCCCCGCCCACCACTTCACTGGCACCTACTCTAAATGTCTGGTGTCTTCTGCTCAGCTTTCAGGAGCAAAGGTGTAAGATGCAGTGGATGCTCAGTTACTAGCACTAGGCCAGTGGTCGGCAAACTGCGGCTCGCGAGCCACATGTGGCTCTTTGGCTCCTTGAGTGTGGCTCTTCCTAAGCCTTAGGAGTACCCTAATTAAGTTAATAACAATGCACCTACTTATATAGTTTAAGTTTTAAAAAATTGGCTCTCAAAAGAAATTTCAATCGCTGTACTGTTGATATTTGGCTCTGTTGACTAATGAGTTTGCCGACCACTGCACTAGGTTGTCTGAACGTCACCAGATAGGCACGTATTGTTGGGGGCTGTGAGAACAGGTGGTAGACCAGAGGGGTCAGACCGGACCTGGGTTCAGCAACCTCGGTACTTGGGTTCTGGCTAGGAAAGAATTCAGAGCCAAGACTCAAACTATAAGAGAACATTTATTTGGAAAATCCCAGAGATAGAAGAAGTAATTTTTAGCAGAAATGGGCTTAGGAAACAATTTACAGAGGCAAAGGAAGGACTTTTGGAGCTTGGGAGTGAGGAAAGTAATGGTAACGTGCCTGAGGGAGGGAGAGAAAGGAGGAGAGGGGGAAGGGAAAGGCTCTGGCCTCCTCCTGGGAGGGAGAGGTGCTCGGTCCTCTGTCCTAAAGGTGTTTTTTGTTTTGTTTTGTTTTTAATTGGAATTCTTCATTGTTCAAAGTATTACCTGAGTCTCCTTTCCCCCCCATTGACCTCTCCCCAGCCATTCCCACTCCCCAGCACATGCCCTCACCCACCTACTGTCTGTGTCCGTTGGTTATGCTTACATGCACGCATACAAGTCCTTTAGTCGTCCTAAAGGTTTTAAAGGTGGAGATTTTAGGGGGTGTCCCAGTGGAAGATCTCAGTAGAATATTCAGCAGCTTTTCAGGTGTGTCCTTTCAGGGTTGGGATATCCACTGACTGACTGGTTGGCGCCAGGGTGTAGGGGTTCATTATTCCACGCAGCTGGTCCTGAGGTCAGCCAGGGCCTTTGCTTGTCTGGTTTTGCTGCCTTTCTGGGCCTGGAGCTGGAATACAGCTGAGGCCTGGATGTTATCTCTAGGGCGAAAGGTCAGGGGGCCCAGGCAGCAAGGCCAGCGATATGCTAGGAGGAAACCGAAGTCACACCCTACAATTGTCCTTTGCTAGACACCTGGGGTGTTCTACCCTGGTGGCCTTCTACACCTGGCCCATCGTCCTTGCTCTGCACATGTCTGACTGCCTGCCACAGTATCGTAGAATATTTTTAGGAGAAGCTGTTGAGGATCATGGCACGTGTGTGGGCTCCGTTTGCACCTCCATTCTCCTTTGGATGTGAGGAAGTCGTGTTCAGGGGGATGTGCAAAAAGCCTTAGGCTTGCGTGAGTTGATAAGCATGTTATGGTTTGTTGTAGTCCAGGGAAGGACTCTAAATATAGAAACACTCTGAGCCAGAAGGTACGCTCAAGGTCATCTGGTCCATTTCCTTCACTACTGAGGAAAGGGCGGAGCCTTGCCCAGGATCACAGGGCCAGGCGCAGGCTTGGACCCCTAGGGGAGAGCTCAGTTTCTCAGGAGACTGTGAGGCACCTCCGGCCAGACTGCTGGCCACTCCTCCAGGAGGATGCTTCATGCTCATGCTCTTCAGGAAACACTTCTTGCCCTAGCGGTCAGGTTACTCTGCAAACCAGCGTCCTGACAGGCCTGTCTCCTCCTCGGCAATGTTCTCTGCGCCTTTCTGTTCCGCCCCTTTGAAAAAGTCTGATTGATTTTTCCGGTAAATGAAAATCTCACTAAAAGGCAAAAACAAAAATCAAATTGTCGCTGTCTTTGTATTCTTATGAAAACTGTGCGGTCACACCCTGCAGCCAATCCTTTCCCTTCTTGTTTCCCCTGGGATTGGGCTGAGTAACAGTGTCTGGGTGTGTATGTGGGCAGACGGGGTGGGGGCTGCGCTGGACAAAGAAACTCCCTGCATGGGTGGTTCCCCGGCCCGGCTAGTCCTCTGACTCCTTGGGGAAGCTTTTCCCTAATCAGATCCCCTGTCCCAGCCCTCGGGCTCCTAACAAGCAGGTCTGAGGAGGGAACCCCTGTTGAAGATGACATCATTAATGGAGTTAATTACAACCACCAACGATGTCATTTTTAAACAGCTCTTACATAGGATTCTGTCATTTAATTTCAGGGTGATTTAAAAATGGAGTGGATGTCATTAAGTTCACTAAATACTGCTCTTGGTTTTAGGCCAACGGAGGTGAAACCAGCAGGACCCTCTTTGAGCCTGACCTCAGTTTTGCCGAGTAAAATAGTTCTGTTTCTGTTGCTTCTTCCTGTAGTAATCAGAGCCCGGGAGGGCATCCCGATGGCGGCCTCGCCACGCCCAGGCAGTGCCCATGTCGGTGAGCTGGCAAATGCAGCCCTTTCCAGGATTTTTAGCGTGGATTGGGTTGAGTCATTGACTAGCTTCCTGACAGCTGGCCCTTTTCTGTACTTGAACTTGTAAATGCTGGTAGGTACTTTCTCTCTTTCCTTTGAGGCAGGAAATAGAGGCTGCAGATGTCACTGCTTGGGCTGCATCCTTGGTGTCTTACAAACCCAGCTTTATTAAAGCAGGACCCATCCCACAAATGCAGGGTGGGGCAGAAGTAGGTCTACAGCTGTGCGTACACACAACACAGTTTCTTCTTGTTATTTATTAATTATTATTTATTATTTATCACTTTCCACGTGAACACTGTAAACCTATTTTTGCCACACCCTATATGTATTGATCCTGCATCAGCCAGGGGCCAGCTCACATCCTGCCTCCTCTGAAGCTTCCCTCTCCTCTCTTCTCCCTAGCTCCTGAATGTATAGATTTGTCTTATGTTCCCTGTGTGTGTGTGTTTGTGTGTGTCCCTGTCCCCAGAGTTCCCAGGGTATGGCCTGCCCTGTCTGTACTTAGCAGGTAATCCATGAACTACTGATGACAAGTTATAAGAGGCAAGGGAAGGGCTTTAGGAGCGTGGGACTGAGGAAGAGAGTAAAAGACGGCTCTGGCCCGTGCTCTCAGTGATTAGAATGTTGGCTCCACGGGTCTCAGGTTCCATTCCTTGTCAAGGGCACATACCTGGGTACCAGGTTTGATCCTCAGGCCCGAGATGTGTCTCTCTCACATCAGTGTTTCTCCCCATCTCCTTCTCTCCCTCTCTCCCCTTCCCTCCCTGTCACTCTCTCTAAAAATCTATGAAAAAAATATCCTCAGGTAAGGATTAACCAAAAAAAGAGAGAGAGAGAGAGTAAAAGATGGTGTGGGGAACTGGGATGAAAGTCTCTGCGTTTGCCTAGTCTAAACAGGCAGCCGTCTTCATTCCAGAAGGGGCTAGACTGCTTCTAGAGGTACAAGCCTGGAAACAGATTCCCTTCTTCACACAGAAGCGTAAGAAAGTTGACAGGTTAATGTGTAAAATTCCACCTGCCTTTCTTGGTGAGTCTGTGTCTGTCTCCTTGAGTGTGTTAACTCTTTCATATTTACTTTCTGCTAAGGATCCTAAGAATAGAGTTGGGAGTTTATGCAGACTTAGACTTCACATACTTACCGCAGTTAAGGATGGAGAATTTTTTAAGAAGGATAACTGCTAGGTGGCCCCTAATCCAAAGAGCTGTCATTTATGGGCTCCTTGTTATGAGCTCGGGATGTCCTATTCTTTATTTATATGAGTGCACAGCAGTGTTGGGAGACAGCCACTGCTGGAGTTGCCATTCCTCAGATGGGAAGGGAGGGACTCGCCTCAGGACACACAGTAGGTGCTGGAGCCTGGATTCAGACTCAAGCAGCCTGACTTCGGTGCCATAGACCAGACTCTGTGTACAGTGTTGACTGTCTTAGACCGTTGGGTCTGCTGTAACAAGATAGCACAGACTGGGTAGCTTGGACACAGTAGGCATTTACTTCTCCGTTCTGGAGGCTGTACGTCGGGTGAGGTCCTATTCCAGATCGCACATGTCTTGTCCTGACATGGTGGAAGGGGCTGTGGATCTCTGCAGCCTCTTATCTAATCCCTCTCATGACTTAATCACCTCCCAAAGGTCCCACCTACAAACACTATCACTTCTGAGGGCTAGGTTTTCAGCGTAAGAGTTTGGAGAGGACATAGACGAGGAAGCACAGCATTTCAGTGCGTGCTCTCCCTGCGAGGTTGGGTCAGCCCTCAGGCCGTGATGCACACACCGTCCTCATCCCTGAAGGGCGCACCTGGTGTGAAAAATGTTTGGTTATGAAACACTGCACATAATGGTTTTCTGGGGTCTGATGAGGTTCAAGGTGTACCATAGGAATCACTGTGCTGGCTTCTAGTAGGAACGATGGGCTAGCTTGAAGGTGGAAATGACCCCTAATAGGAAGTCATGCAAGTAACTGGCCTGTGCTTCCATCTTATCTCTGTGCAAAGTGGAAAATCTAGTCTGGCTGGTGTTCTTTGAGGCGAACCCTGGCTTCAGAAAGCAGCTCTCGGAGGAGGTGGGCTGCAGGGCTGGGCTTTGATCCACAGTTTCCTCTTCAATGTACATGCAGACCAGCTCTTCTGTGGCTGTCGTTAGGCAGCTGACCCTCTGTCTGTCTGACGTGTCCTTGTAAATCTTAGATCCAGGATATCAGTGTGGAGACGGAAGACAACAAGGAGAAGAAATCTGCCAAGGATGCGTTGCTGCTGTGGTGCCAGATGAAGACAGCTGGGTGAGTGTGAGCTCAGAGTCCGGCCAGGGGCCCAGGCCACGTTCCATGCGGTCGTCACTTCCAACGTGCTGACAGGTGTCCCCCCCAACCGCCTCCACTGAGAGGGCTTGTTAACTGGCGAGTGGCTGATAGGCTGACCTTAGCGTGGAAGGAGTTCTGATTTATATTCTGGACCTCTCATCGCCACCATCAGTTTTCCTCTCTTTATTAAGGAAGCTCCAGAGGGCAGTATATCTTGAATTTTAAACCCTGAAACCATGTTTAGGAATCACATCATGATATTTTAAAAAAACACCATTCATGGGTTTTCTCCTCCCTTTTATTTCTGCTGCTTCGGGGGAGTTTTGTGCAGTAACCATGAGAGTACTCTGTACATTATTGCCCAGTTTTCCTTCCGTGTATTCTTTCATTGAAATTTCAGTGCCGATATTTTTTTAGAGAAGCCCATCTTTTTTGTTGCTCACTGAAACTGCCGGGGCTCCTAGGTACTTGCTGAGAACCGATTATGTACCAGGTTGCGTGGGAAATTACTGTCGGGACTGCTTGGAGGACAGATGTATCTGTAATGGCTACGATCAACGATAAACGTGGACACCATAAAGGGGATCAAGTTAGAGATGAACCTTCAATCAACCACAGATACGGAGTTATTAATAATCAAGATGGTGTAGAATGGCTGATTGATTAGGGGTAGATTTCAAACATGGGGAAGTTTTTCAGGGAGGAAAACCTATATATGGTAATACTGTTGTTTTTGTCTTGTGCTTTGTCTTTGCCAGGTACCCCAATGTCAACATTCACAATTTCACCACCAGCTGGAGGGACGGCATGGCCTTCAATGCACTGATACACAAACACCGGTAAACAATTCGGGGGTGGGATGTTTACCTTCTTCTATAGCAGATCTGGGTGACGTTTGATCCTCATATCCATTGCCTTCGATGTTGCACTACAGTGGAAATTCCTGCATTCCATGTGAGGAAAATGTGAGAGAATATGTAAAGTCTCCTAAACCAAATAGACGAGTTCTCTCGTTGTCCTCAGTTCTCCTAATGAACTTTGGAGACTTTATTTAAAAAATCAGGTTTCATTTATTGATGGTTGAATAATATCCTAGAGTTTTATTCCTCTGAGAGGTGACTTGAACACTTTGGGAGTAATAATCATGTCTAACTGGCCACAGGATGTGTTTTCAAGCCGTGGTTTTTGTCGTGTTCCGTTGTCGTTCCACATAGGCCTGACCTGATAGATTTTGACAAGCTAAAGAAATCCAATGCACACTACAATCTGCAGAATGCATTTAACCTGGCCGAGCAGCACCTTGGCCTCACCAAACTGCTGGATCCTGAAGGTAAGGACTCGGGATAACAGGTGGGACCTTCCGCGTCTCTAGCACTGAGGGGTTAATACGAGGTCTGCCTTGTATCTGTTTTATTTGTACAGTGTGCTTTGGAAATTATCCAAGGGAGAGGAGCTTAATTTTGCTGGGAGAATTATTCGAGGATGTGTGCAAAGGATTACATTTGAAAAGGCCTTGAAAAATGGGTATTTAAACATATTCTGAAGGAGAGGGCATGCCAGGCAGAGGTACTTGTGTGAGCAAGGGGTGAGGAAGGCGTGCTTTGGGGACCAGCAGTTCACTGGGAATGGTGTTTAGAGTGACAGTAGGAAATACCAGTGCAAAGGTGGGTGGGGTCCAACAGGTCAGACTTTTTAGAAGGTATTCAGCAGGCAGTGGTCAGCAGCTGTGCTCAAGGAAGAGCACCTGCCATAAGCCCCAGGGAATGGCTGGTAGCTGGCTTTCACCCCAGGGCAGCAGGCAGCATGGGATGGAGTGCGTGGAGACTGAGGGCAGGGCCCTTGTTAGGAGACTGTGCAGTGTTGACTGATGAGCAAGCGTGTAAATGAGGAAGGTGCACCAGGAAAGGGGAGCCTGTGGGTGGAAGAGGGCGTAACACTACCAGCCCCTTTCGGCTGGCTGCTGGGAGGCACGGAATCACGTTCTCTGCGTGGACTTGATCATTCTACTCTGTGAGTCCCCACAGCAAGCCCCAGAGACAGCCAGCAGGGGACGGGGAGTTCACCTGTGTGGGGGCACTTCCCCAGCTTGTAGTTCCCTTGCTGAACAAAATCCTAATTCTAGGCTGCTTTTTAGCATGAGTTATCATAGGCACTTTTTTCAGTTTTGAGAAACATGAGGTTGTTGTTTTTTTAGTGCTGAAGCTTTTTAGATCCTCCTCACTGTGAGCAAGTATTAGAGAGAGGAAACTGTATGTGAGTGAAAGTTTAAAGTTCCTATAAATATAGAACAGGAAGTTTAACTCCCCAAGGGCAGATTGAGGTCATGAGGCTGCCAAGCTGGCTTCTTGCTTGTTTTCCAGTGCATCAGATTCACTGATATGTTCACTACAGGAAGCTGAGATAAAATTATCTTCGTGCTAACCCATTAAATGATTTCTCAATATAAACAGAAAACTAACATTCCTTGGGCCGTGATAAATCTTCATACTTAACCCCTGCCTTACTGTGGGAAGCCATTCTTCCTTAGCTCTAGCTCTTTGATGAAGAACCCTTTATTTTTGCAACCACTATAACAAAATCTTTTTTAATAACTTGCTCATTAGTTAATCTTTCTAATCACTACCCAGTATGAAAAGGGAGTATGATCCCCCGGATTACAAAACAAGGGACTAGAAATGGCAGCTGATGTGATGTCACTGATCCTGTGGGTGTGACCTTGATTATTAGTTGCCCTTACTATTATTAGTAAACCCAGAGAGCCATTAGTTAAAATGTAGGTAAGTTTAAAGAAAGGTTCTGTCTGCTCACTCCTTCCCGGTTATGTCAACATTTTGTGTTTATTGAATTGCATACAAGACTGACATTTTTCTCTTCTTTTCCTCCAATTTGCTCTCTGGAGCACACTCTGATGGGACTGAGCAGACGCAGGAGTTGGTCATAGGGGGTCCTGGTCGGGGGAACAGTAGGTGTGGTCATTGGCTGCCTCGGTGACACTAGGCAGGGAGTTTTCAGCCGAGCTCTGGATCCTAGTGTTCTCATCCTTGTGTGAGAGAAACAACCCTGTCTCACACAGGGCTGCCAGTGGGTAGAAGTGAGGGCGCATGTGTGAAAGTACATTGAAAAAGAGCCTGATCAATTAAGAGTCATCCTATGTGTTCTTCTCTGGATCTAACCGAGTTGAGTACTTCACTCAATAAAGCCAAACGGTGAAGACTTGTTCACTCGTTGCCATCTTCACTCCTTTGTTCCCTCTCTCAATTTTTTAAAATACATTTTTATTGACTTCAGAGAGGAAGGGTGAGGGAGAGATAGAAACATCAATGATGAGAGAGAATCATTGATTGGCTGCCTCCTGCACGCCCCCTACTGGGGATCGAGCCTGCAACCCGGGCATGTGCCCTGGACCGGAATCGAACCGGGGACCCTTCAGTTTGCAGGCCGACGCTCTATCCACTGAGCCAAACCGGCTAGGGCCCTCTCTCAATATTTGTTGATCAACCACTTTGTGCAAAGCAACACACTAGAAATTCTGGAGGTGGAATGACTAGCAAGGGCTTACCAAGAGAGTTCCTATCCTCAGGGACTCAGTCTTACAAGACACATAAAACGTGCATAAATAATTATAGTGCCTGGCGGAAAGTATATGTGTGACCATAAAACGAAGTCCTTAGGGGAAAAGAGAGAGACAGTTGAGTTAGGCTGTAGGGATTAGAATTAGCTGTGGTGGAATGGCAACTTTTCAGTTGGATCATGAAAGGCTAGGAAGAAGGTGATGGAGTGTGGAAGGCCATTTCGGGCAAAGGGAAGTTGAGAGTAAAGGAAAGGACAATGGGAATTCTGGGGTGTGTGGTGAAGAGTCCAGTTTGGTGTAGATATACAGTGCCTGCGAAGAATTAGTCTGTAGATTTAGAAACGTTTAGAATAGTGCCTGGCAATAGTGGAAACCTGACAGATAGTCAATGGATGGAAGGCATAACTCGCAGGTACGGAAAGCGCAGACACTGGCCTGTTCAGTGTTGACCAGTTGTTCCGGGGTGTTCTTGCTGCTTGAGTGGCAGCCCCATGAACACAGCACTGAAGGGAATCTCCCCTCGGTTACAGATATCAGTGTGGACCACCCTGATGAGAAGTCCATCATCACTTACGTGGTGACCTATTACCACTACTTCTCTAAGATGAAGGCCTTGGCTGTTGAAGGAAAACGAATTGGAAAGGTGAGCTCACACCAATTTTATATGTTGTGAGACCTAATTAAGGTTCACGTCTTAATGCACTGCCCGCCACTGAGCTCCTTGCCCCGCCATGAACTCATAAACTTAGCCAGGAGCAGCTTGGGGCGGGCTGTCCAAATGGCAGGCGAGTAGGCAGCATCCCACGGAGGGAGGAGTGGTGGCTTAGGAAAGGATGTGAGGGGCCGTCTCAGACCCAGAAACATACCTCCCCCTAACCTTACCAGAAAATTGGGTATTGAAAATCTGCTTGGGCCGCCTAATGTCATGGGCCTGAAGTCCTCCTTCCCACAGTTGAAAAGGCCCCAGTATTATACTTTTTATTTCTCGTTTGCCTGCCATGTATTTCAAAACACCTCAGACCAGATGACCTTGTTTGTCTTCTCAGTGCAGTAGGAATGGAAAGTTCATGGGCGTTCATGGGACAGGACCACGCACAATAGAGCCCTTTGTGCTTCTCTGGAGATTTGGGAGCTTAGGCAGCAGGAGTCATTGGGACTCTTAACCCCTGTGCCTGGGGGCTGGGAGGTTCCAGAGCCAATTCCAGTTGAGTTAAGATGTCATTGCTCACGAATAATGGCCACAGTCTGAGTGCCTGTTAACAAACGGTTCCTCCGGTTTCCAGGCTCGTGCGGAGTGGCCTAGAACCCTGACCGAGCGCGCCTGTGCTCATAGAGGGTGCGGTCACGTTTTCCTCCCGTCGTGATAACGCCGTCTTCCATTTTTCTAACTCCTCCGTACAGGTGCTTGACAATGCTATTGAAACAGAAAAAATGATTGAAAAGTATGAATCACTTGCCTCCGACCTTCTGGAGTGGATTGAACAAACCATCATTATTTTGAACAATCGCAAATTTGCCAATTCTTTGGTTGGGGTTCAACAACAGCTCCAGGCATTCAACACGTACCGCACTGTGGAGAAGCCACCCAAGTACGATGCAGATGGGGATGCCGGGGGGGGGGGGGTGGGGGGAGGTCACTGCCGTCACAGACCCCTGCTTTCTGACTGGCACCATCTCGTCTCTTAGTGAACGCCTCTCCCCTTAGTGAATGCTACTCCTTTTCATCTGATCTGTGTCGCTCTGTGAGCCCTTTCCAGTAGATTGTGCCACTGATAGATGAGACTCTGAAGAAATTGTGCAGGTCTCTAATTCCTTATCCAAAACTCTGGTGCCTGACGTATTTCAGAATTCCGTATTTTTGGGATTTCAGAGAAGTAGCAGTTGTGTGGATGTGGTGTATCATGATTCCAGTTGGGTGCGAGGAAGTAACCCGTAATCAGGCCCACTAATAGATCCGTAGCAAAATGTGTAAATATTCACGTTGTGTTGGAGAGAGACAGACAATAAATAGTTTTACTGTCCCCAAAAGTTTGATTTTCCACATCTTTTAAGAAATAAGGATTGGGCACCTTATCTCTTGTAGTTCGAAAGTTTTTCCTCCTTTTTCTGAAACCACTCAGTTGTGGATTCCTTGCTGAGGTCTCTGAAACCCATTTATTGGTAGTCAGATGAACTAATTCTTGCTGAATGCATTCAGCTATGCACTCTGAATGAAGTAAGTCTGTCGCCCAGGATTTATGGTCTAAATCAGCGGTCGGCAACCTTTTGGACCTCATGGACCACTGGTTGGCGACTGCTGGTCTAAACCAAGCATGTCAAACTCTCTGCCAGCGGGCCACACGTTTGACATGCTTGGTCTAAACCTTGAATGAGGTGATTAATTAAAGAATGCTATTGGGTGCTCCTAAATATAAATCTCAAGTACAACAAACAACCAATCTCACAAAAAATTTCCACAGCTGGGCACACTTTGAGGTCCGTAATATCCTAAAACTAACCCACTCTGGTTTCTCTAACATGCATTTCGCATAAATCAGACCAGAGATAAATGGCTTTTTAAATTGTGTGGCTGTGTGAAATTGTTCCTTTGCCAGAAGCAAATTAATATTTCCCCTCGAATTGAACAAACTATAATAAATAATGTTTACGGTTGTTTTTTCTGTGCTTAGATTTACGGAGAAGGGGAACTTGGAAGTGCTGCTTTTCACGATTCAGAGCAAGATGCGGGCCAACAATCAGAAGGTCTACATGCCCCGGGAGGGGAAGCTCATCTCTGACATTAACAAGGTAAACCCCTCCCTCTGGTCCTGCGCGGGCCCGTCCTGTAGAGCCCTGGTTCTGTTGCTGGGTTCTGTTGCTCGGTCCTGATCGACTGAAAGGGTCCATCCCTGCCTGTGGAATTAAGGGGCGGGTGTTGCTCGGGAATTGCAGAGGCTCAGGGGATACCTGCGCTGGGCGGACCTCTTGGAGGTTTGGGGAGAATGTTAGATTTTATCAAACCGGCTTGGGTTCTGCCTGTTTACCTTGTTACTCATCTGTCAGAGGCAGTTGACTCAAACATCTTTAAGTTGGGGAAGGGAGAACACAAAACCTTATGTCATGTATCTGGAATCCCCAGAGGTTGGGGCTGGCTCCTCTATCAGAGAAGCCATTAAACGACTTCCATTCTCATGCCTGTTGTGTCTGCAATTAGAGAATTTCACAGGGGGCATATTTCCAAGTACAAGTTTGAAAAATCTAGAACTTTGGTCAGTTGTACCCATTTAGAGTCTTTTAGTTGGAATTTTTTTAAATGTCATGAAGTAAGATGTATCTCATAGAAATGAATGTGATGTGTACAGTCAGTCAGTAAGGATTTTGGGGGAAAATACACAGACGTATGAATAAAAAAACAGTGGCTCTGGGACGGGGCGAATGAGAGTCACAATAAGATTTCTTTCAGAGAAAAGTCATTTATCTTTTTTATAAGATCAGAGCTGTTGAAAATAAGTACTTTGCTTCCTCTCAGTTAAAGTAAGATTTATTATTCAGTTGACTTGCTCCATATCTACAGTGTCTTGTTTTCCAAGAACAACACAGGACCGTAGATTTAGATAAGGGAGAGTGTTCCCGTGAGGCTACACTGAGAGGAAGCTGCTTTTTTCTCAAGGCTCCAGAGAAATGAGGATGGGAACGGGACTTCCCTTCTGCGTCCTTGGGTCTCTGGGAGAAATGCTAGCTGTTGACCGGAGCCAAGGAAAGTGCCTTGGACATGGCAGGAAACCGTTCTTTTTCGCTTCCGTAGGCCTGGGAACGACTGGAAAAGGCGGAACACGAGAGAGAACTGGCCCTGCGGAACGAGCTCATCCGCCAGGAGAAACTGGAACAGCTCGCCCGCAGATTCGACCGCAAGGCAGCTATGAGGGAGACCTGGCTGAGCGAAAACCAGCGCCTGGTGTCTCAGGTTCTGCTCCCGAATTTTTCGAGAAACTGCCCGGGGCTCATCTAGAAACGTAGGCTGTCCCCAGGGCCGCTGGACGGCTTGTCAGCACCCGTATCTGAAGGAGCTGGCAGGTCTCTGCCCACTTCCTGTGAAGGGGATGTTTATACTTTCTAATACACTGTCTCTTCTGTTTATCCAACTTTTTACGGATCTGGAAGCAGCTCAAGCAGTTTGTTTAGAGCCAGTGAGTGTGTGTGAACTGGTCACATTTATGTAATTAAAAAAAATTCCCTCTTTTCCTCAGTCTTTGACCAACTAGTCCTTCAAAGCAGTCAGATGGGTCATGACATAATACAAATGCCATTCTTTTCTGCTTGGCTCCACGTAAGGGATCACCTGCTCCAGGCATGTTAAGCCAGGTGCTAGCATTTGGACCCCTTTGTCATTGAGAAGTTGCTGATTTGCTTTGGGGAGGGAGCATCTGAGAGCAAGCGTGGAGTTTTAAGGGTCCTAGGGAAGGCAGAGACCAGCCCCAGGGTTGTGGGGGGAACCTCAGAGGGTGGTGTTTACCTTTAAGACCACCAAAGACCAGCGTGCACTCAGGATTCCACCTCTATTCTGTTTCTTTGTTCCAATCAGATGGCTTTTTCATTCCGTTTCTCTGTAGGACAACTTTGGATTTGACCTTCCTGCAGTTGAGGCCGCCACGAAAAAGCATGAGGCCATTGAGACAGACATTGCCGCATACGAGGAGCGTGTGCAGGCCGTGGTGGCCGTGGCCCGGGAGCTCGAGGCGGAGAACTACCATGACATCAAGCGCATCACAGCGAGGAAAGACAATGTCATCCGGCTCTGGGAATACCTCCTGGAACTGCTCCGGGCCCGAAGGCAGCGTCTCGAGATGAACCTGGGGCTGCAGAAGATATTCCAGGAAATGCTCTACATTATGGACTGGATGGACGAAATGAAGGTAAAACTCGACGGCAAGGAGGCCAGAGCTGATCCCGTGAGGCCTCTCTTCTCTGGGACCCGCCCACTAAGCCCCAGCATGCGCTGTGCCCCTTGTCTAACTGCCCACTCTGCAAAGCCAGAGAAGGGCCACGCTACCCATGGGGGGAAGAGTGCTCTAGTTTGCTCATCATCTTCTTCCCCTAAGGACATGGGACGGACGGACGGCTGGCCGCGGGGTGGGTGCGGCGTGGCTGCTGGCTCTCAGCTTGCTTGAAGATTGCAAGATGCTGAAGTCAAGGTTGTATTCACTGGTGTCCTGTCTGTTACCTCTTGCGCGCAGGTGCTATTATTATCTCAAGACTATGGCAAACACTTGCTCGGCGTGGAAGACCTGTTACAGAAGCACGCCCTGGTGGAAGCCGACATCGGCATCCAGGCAGAGCGGGTGAGAGGGGTCAATGCCTCCGCCCAGAAGTTTGCAACGGATGGGGAAGGTGAGGATGGGCCATTCCACACGTTACCTGCTAGTCACCCTGACCCACCTTTAGAGAAGCAGATAAGTTCTGTGTGGCAGCGGGGCTTTGGAAGTTACGGCGGGCCACAGGCCATGGGTTTGACATGCTTGGACGGTAGTGGATACATGAGAGTCCATGGGGTGGCCTTCTGAGCCCTTTAACTCTGTCTTGCTTTTCTCAGATGGGCATGTCTTTTCCTTAAATATGTGCTCTTGGTTTTGAATGGCTTGATGCTTGGCAGCGAGACTTTGCCAGATCACACTTGATATGGCTGTGTACCAGCGACCTGGTACGCATGCTCTTAACGTACCATTGCCCCTCTCTCCGGTTCCAGTCAAGACCTTAGAAGGCGCTCTGTTGCCTCATAGCATTAGCCCTGCTAATCTAGTAGCAAGGACATGGGGTGTAGCTTATTGCCTGCACACCAGCAGGAACCTGTGCTAAACTCCGTTGCACCCTAATTCCTTCCTTGGCGTTCAACAGGCTACAAGCCCTGCGACCCCCAGGTGATCCGAGACAGAGTGGCCCACATGGAGTTCTGTTACCAAGAGCTTTGCCAGCTGGCAGCTGAGCGCCGGGCCCGCCTTGAAGAGTCCCGTCGCCTCTGGAAGTTCTTCTGGGAGATGGCAGAGGAGGAAGGCTGGATACGGGAGAAGGAGAAGATCCTGTCCTCCGACGACTACGGGAAGGACCTGACCAGCGTCATGCGCCTGCTCAGCAAGCACCGGGCCTTCGAGGACGAGATGAGCGGCCGCAGCGGCCACTTTGAGCAGGCCATCAAGGAAGGGGAAGACATGATTGCGGAGGAGCACTTCGGGTCCGAGAAGATCCGGGAGAGGATCATCTACATCCGGGAGCAGTGGGCCCACCTGGAGCAGCTCTCGGCCATCCGGAAGAAGCGTCTGGAGGAGGCCTCGCTGCTGCACCAGTTCCAGGCGGACGCCGACGACATCGACGCGTGGATGCTGGACATCCTCAAGATCGTCTCCAGCAACGACGTGGGCCATGACGAGTACTCCACCCAGTCTCTGGTCCGCAAGCACAAGGACGTGGCGGAGGAGATCGCCAACTACAGGCCCACCATCGACACGCTGCACGAGCAGGCCGGCGCCCTCCCGCAGGAGCACGCCGAGTCCCCGGAGGTCAGGGGCCGGCTGTCCGGCATCGAGGAGCGCTACAAGGAGGTGGCTGAGCTGACGCGGCTGAGGAAGCAGGCGCTGCAGGACACCCTGGCCCTGTACAAGATGTTCAGTGAGGCCGACGCCTGTGAGCTCTGGATCGACGAGAAGGAGCAGTGGCTCAACAACATGCAGATCCCAGAGAAGCTGGAGGACCTGGAGGTCATCCAGCACAGGTGAGGGGTGGGGCGCCGGGGCGCCAGCCTGCCTCGCGCTACCAGTCGTCACCGAAGGAGTGACTACCCTCTTGAATTGCCTTTCAGATTTGAGAGCCTGGAGCCGGAAATGAACAACCAGGCTTCCCGGGTCGCAGTGGTCAACCAGATTGCACGGCAGCTGATGCACAGCGGCCACCCGAATGAGAAGAAGATCAAAGCCCAGCAGGACAAACTGAACACCAGGTGAGCGTGAGGCCAGCGGTGCGGGGCGCAGGTGTGCGGGGCAGGGAGGCTGAGGTCCCTGGCTGAACCTTGCTGTCAGGAATTTCCCGTGTTGGGGTCAGTGGCATTGTGGTGCTGATGTCACCGCATTGGCACCTGCCTTGCGACATACCCTCATTTTGCAAGACGTGTGTTTTGGGTGATGTCATTCGGAGCACCCTGGTGCCTGCCCCTCCCCACATCAGAAGTTAGGGCCTTGGTGAGGCATCAAGGAGGCTCCTGTGCTGCCCTCTTAATAAAACAATTTCTGGAACAAGATTTAGTCATGTTGGAGACATAATTGTCCAACGAAAGTCCCGATCATCAAGGTAGACCTTTGTGTCGGTCTAATCTTTCTGTTGAGTAAACACGTTTGAATAGGTTGTGGTGGTGGATGGCTCAGGTCTGAAGGTTACTGTCAGGTGTTGGGTTTGGAAAACGTTGGTTGGGTGTGGCTCAGAGATGAGTGAGATGTGTAGGGCAGACATGGGTTAATTGGCTCTTTGGGGGACAGGCATGTTGTCGCGGCTCATGCTGGAGCTCTATCACGAGCCCCTCGTCCTGCCAGGCTTTTTCCAGCTTCTGTTGCATCTCTGAGCTGCTTGGATAACATTTGATGTCCATCTGCTGAGTGAGATGATTTCCCCAAAAGCATGTAGTCAGAGCGGAGGTGGAGGGGAAGGGCAGCTGTGACCATCCCTGCTAATGCCATTCAGCCACGCGCTGCCAGCGTGGTCCTCACGCGCTCCCTCTGCCGCCCGCGCCCACAGGTGGAGTCAGTTCAGAGAGCTGGTCGACAGGAAGAAGGACGCCCTCCTCTCCGCCCTGAGCATCCAGAACTACCACCTTGAGTGCAACGAGACCAAGTCCTGGATCCGGGAAAAGACCAAGGTGATCGAGTCCACCCAGGACCTGGGCAACGACCTGGCCGGCGTCATGGCCCTGCAGCGCAAGCTGACCGGCATGGAGCGGGACCTGGTGGCCATCGAGGCGAAGCTGAGCGACCTGCAGAAGGAGGCGGAGAAGCTGGAGTCGGAGCACCCCGACCAGGCGCAGGCCATCCTGTCCCGGCTGGCCGAGATCAGCGACGTGTGGGAGGAGATGAAGACCACCCTGAAGAACCGCGAGGCCTCCCTGGGCGAGGCCAGCAAGCTGCAGCAGTTCCTGCGGGACCTGGACGACTTCCAGTCCTGGCTCTCCAGGACCCAGACGGCCATCGCCTCGGAAGACATGCCCAACACCCTGACGGAGGCGGAGAAGCTGCTCACGCAGCACGAGAACATCAAGAACGAGATCGACAACTACGAGGAGGACTACCAGAAGATGAGGGACATGGGCGAGATGGTCACCCAGGGGCAGACCGACGCCCAGTACATGTTTCTGCGGCAGCGGCTGCAGGCCTTGGACACCGGGTGGAACGAGCTCCACAAGATGTGGGAGAACCGGCAGAATCTCCTCTCGCAGTCCCACGCCTACCAGCAGTTCCTCAGGGACACCAAGCAGGCCGAAGCCTTTCTCAACAACCAGGTAACGCGCCTCGTTCCCTCGCTTCCTTCCTCCCGGCCCAGGCCTGGCCGCCTGTAGAAACATCCTGGCCGGAGCTGTTGGTTTAAACACCCACCCCTGTATGAAATGAGGAGGATGGTGTAGAGACATTTCCCCGACTCCTAAGGCAGCGAGCCCGGCACCGTGTGGAGGACAGGCACGGAGAGCCCCGCGGAGCTGTCCTGCGCGCAGTGCGGTGGTTTCGGCTGCCAACAACGACCCCTATGTTCACAGTATGTCCTCATAGTATCACATTCAGTTGTTCAGTTGGCCCCTTTTTTTTTTTTGAATGAACGGCTATCTTCCTTGTTCTAGATGAGACAGGGACTTCGCCCGATGACACACGTCAGAGATTGGAGAAGGAAAAGCAGCTGAGGGTGGTCAGCACCATCAGGGCTGTTGCTCTGTTGTAGAAGTCAGGGTTTGGAAGGTGTGTCACTGTTGCCCTCGTGGCTACGTGAGAGGAACCCTGTGGCTGATGCACAAAGCTTTGCCTACTTTCCTCCCTCCCTCTGTGGAAAAATTCAGAGCATTTAGCCACTTAGGGAAATGTAGTCCCTTACGGAGTCCCTCATTAGGTGTGGCCCAGAGATGAGTGAGATGTATATGGCAGACATGGGTTAATTGGTTCTTTGGGGGACGTCACCACTCTCGTTGGAGCTCTTTCGCAAGTCCCTCTTCCCGTCAAGCTTTCCCCCCTCCCTTACCACTTTTGTTTTGTCAGGTTCTTTGGATTATTTCCCCGTGTAGTGAGGAAGGAAGCAGATACGGGGAGGTGTGGTGCAGCGAAATGTAGGACCCAGGAAGGAGTGTCTCCGTTAATGCTGAAAGTGAGTCGCGGTTCATGACGTCTCGCTCTCCTGTGACTGTTTTCTTTCTCTTTGTAAATAGGAATACGTTTTGGCCCATACCGAAATGCCCACCACCTTGGAAGGAGCTGAAGCCGCTATTAAGAAGCAAGAGGACTTCATGACCACCATGGACGCCAACGAGGAGAAGATCAATGCTGTTGTGGAGACTGGCCGGAGGCTGGTGAGCGACGGGAACATCAACTCGGACCGCATCCAGGAGAAGGTGGACTCTATTGATGACAGGTACAGTGTTCGGGGGCCCTCAGAGGGGGCCTTGCACCCTGGGGCTCTCAGGCACCTTAGTCACTGGCCAGAAGTCCTGGGGACTGTAGGTATAAATTTCCCAGTGGGTGGGGTATGGGCACCTAGCAGAATTTGATCTGCCTATCACAGAAAAGCAGCGAGCAGCAAATGGCTGCCTGAAATTGTGATTCTCGTTGTAAGATATGCACAAGTGTCCACAAAAGAAAGGAAAGCCTGGGACACCAGATGAATCCTTACCCAGAGACTCCTGAGAGCAGTGATGCTGAGTGGCCATCGGGTATAAGCCACGCCCTTCCACCTGATGCGACCCGAGACCTTCCCCGGCCACACCCACATCGTCTGGGTCCACACAGACACCTCGAAGCCTGTCAGGAGGGAGCGGGGAGGGTGGGGAGCTTTGCTGGTCCCAGTACCTGGCAGAGCCACAAAGGAGCCTTATCAGGCCTTCCTGAGAAAATGGGCTTGCGTAATGCTGCGAGGGATCTTTACCGTGGTGAGAGAGAAGGCCCTTTTCCTCTTCTGCCAAGGCGGCTCTACGATTGGTTGATTGGGTGCCCATTCTATTTGTTTGCAGTTCTAACAGTTGTTTGTTTGCAGTTCTAAAAGGTTTTTCTCCCTGCTCGAAGGACTGTTTGACCTTCACCCCTAATTCTCACCCTGCCTTTGTTATTACTAAACGGGGAGGTGCAGGCTGGCCAGTCACTACCCTCTGTTTCAACTGATCTTCTCTGGTCCCAGATTGGGCTGCCTTTAAGAACTTAGTGTGAGATTGATTCATCGAGAAGTCCTTCCTCAAGGCTTCTCTGGCCTCCAAGTACGGTGAGCAGGAGGACTCTGCTGAGGTGTTCCCCAGCTTACCGTACCCAAGAGGGTCTCTCGGGACTCGGGACCGGACCCCCGGGCCAGATTAACTTTTTATGGTTTGGAGGAGAAAGGGAATACTCTCCCCATAAAGCTCCTCCCAGTCTCCTGCGCTGATTTCCTATGTTTGTTCTAAGGATGCCACTATAGAATAGGGTATAACAGGTTAATTGTAATTTTGTGTCTACTGCTTTTAAAACAGCTGCAAAAAAGAAAAATTTCCTCCAACCAAACCCCTCTTAAATGAGTGTGAGAAGCAGGGAATGGGCAAGAGAAAACCTAGAGGGAAAAAAATTTCCCTTCTCCCTGATGTTAAATCTGTCATTATTTTTGTGACCGCCATGCCCCATGCTCCTCCGAGGTAGGTGCACAGGGCTGATTGCCTGACGGCGGGCTTGGCCCTCAGGGACACGTGCGCTCAGGCACTGCCTTGCAACTTCCCCGATTCTGTTGGGAACAGGTGGCTTCGAGAGGACATTCATCAGGCCTCCGTGTGACTTAACCTCCCTTTTGTCCTTGACGGAGAGCTTGGGCTCCTGGGGTCCCAGGACCTCCTTAGGATTTCTGGTTTTAGAAAGAAATGGGAAGAGGATCCTCTCCTATCGATAAGCATAAGAAAGGAAGAGGGCAGCTTGCCATTGGTCAGCTCCCAGGCTGGTGTTAACTGAATTCTAGTTCTACTTTCATGTCCCCAGAGGCCTCAAGATCTGAAAGTCTGAGTTCCAGGTGCTGCAGGCGCACACGCTGAGTCACATCTGAACATTGGGTTCTGATCCCCTGCCCAGAAACATTCTGAGGCTCCCATGAAGCTAGTCTAGAGTGCACAGTCATTATCATGTGCTTGCATTCCAGAGAGCTGGTCAATTACCACCGAGTTTGTTAAAATGAGAAAGTTCTAGAACAAAGACACTGGCTCTTAACAGATGGGGGTGGGGCTTGGTGTGACGGTGGGACCGAGCCTGCTGTCCCAGCCTGCCCCGCCGCTTCCTGGCTCTGATGGAAATTCCAGCCACGGGGAAATCCTGGGAGAGCCAGGACCAGCGCCAGCTCCACTGAGCCAGGCCCCGTCTCACATGGGAAAAAGCTGGAAGTCCCCAGCCCATGTGACCCAGGCACCGGGTTCTGTGCTTTTCCCAAGAACCTGAGTTTAACCCAGCATCTGCCTCATGTGATGAGGGAGCCTCTGAGTCTTGTGATGGGGTGAGAGATGGAAATCGAGCCAGAGATTTAACCTTGCCCCCAAACAAAGAGTGCTCTTAGGTCTGTGGGAAACGACGGCCAAGTTTTATAGACGATCCTTCCCTATAATTAAATCCACGACCCAGCTTTGAAAGACCTTCCTGAGTTTCGCTTCATGAATGATTTCGGTCGCCACTAGTAAACAGTTAGGCCACGCGCACTTCTCTCGAGGGTGTTCTGAGTCAGCAGCATCTCAGCCGCCTGCATCGCTGCGTTCAGTCTGCTGAGCCCATCACTCAGAGGCCATCCTCCCGCCCTCCCCATAGCTCTGTGTCATGTGGACACGGGGCCCCAAGTCACCGTTTAGCTTTTCCTTCTTCGTGGTCCCACTGGTAAGAGAAAGGTTGCCTGGGCACACAGCTGCTGGGCACACCCGAGATCTGATTATCTCAGAAGTGCATTCAGGATTCTGTCTGGTTGTGTTTCTCTCTTAGTGAATCTTCTCAGACAGTGTTTGAAGTTGTTTGTATTCCCATGTTCTGTTGTAACTGCCAGTATAGGTTCTTCTTGCAGCTGTAGTACTTTTGTGAGATGCTGAGGAAGGGAGTGACACGTCCCTTCATTCAAGGGCTTTGACTAACCAACTCAAATCACTTCCTTCTAAGAAATTTGCTTTCTTTTTATCATCTTAAAACCTTCCACAAATAGTGACTGGGACCAGAGGGTGGGGCACTTGAAGAGCTTTTCTTGGCATTCCTCCCCCTCCCACATTTTTAGACGACTTTAGCCCAAATTCACCAGCAACATTAAAAAAGTTATTTGTAACTTTTGGTCTCTGACAAAGGATAGCAAAGAAGTAAAGGGGATTGGCCTTTATTTATTGTTGCTATAGAAACAACAGAATGTCTAAAATTGGGGAGGGGGGACTACTGTCTTTAATTTCATCCCTAGCACATGCCATTTCAGTTTTCACCTTCTAATTGTGCCGTAGAGTTTTATATCGTTGAATTATGCATGAGCTCTTTCCATTTAGCATGATAGAAGGAATATTTTTCTATTCTCGCATTTTGTCTAAGTGATATAAGCATATTAAGGTTTGTTTTCCTGAAGCGTGGAACCCCTTTCAACTAAAGAAATTTAGAATCATTGTATGTGTCTGGCCCATACCTGACGGTTTATCTCCATTCACGTTATCCTGTCGTTCTGCAGTCACTGGCGCCTGTAGGAGCAGAGGGTTTTCCTTTGGTTCCCCAGGCAGATACGGCTGCAGTGCTGCTACTGCCACTTGTTTTGCCAGCACATGTGGCGTGTGGCATTGCTATCACGTGGCATTGCTATCACAATCATTGTATGTGTCTGGCCCATACCTGACGGTTTATCTCCATTCACGTTATCCTGTCGTTCTGCAGTCACTGGCGCCTGTAGGAGCAGAGGGTTTTCCTTTGGTTCCCCAGGCAGATACGGCTGCAGTGCTGCTACTGCCACTTGTTTTGCCAGCACATGTGGCGTGTGGCATTGCTATCACGTGGCATTGCTATCACATGGCATTGCTAGATCTTTCTTGCTCCTCCTTGAGGAGGGCTCTTTAAAAGTCAGCAGCTTGGCCGGGGTGGCTCAGTGGTTGAGCATCGACCTATGAACCAGGAGGTCATGGTTCAATTCCCCATCAGGGCACATGCCCTGGTTGCAGGTTCGATCCCCAGTAGGGGGCATGCAGGAGGCAGCCAATCAATGATTCTTTCTCATCATTGATGTTTCTATTTCTCCCTTCCTCTCTGAAATCAATAAAAATATATACATATTTTTAAAAAACATATATTTTTATTGGTTTCGGAAAGGAAGGAAGAGGGAGAGAGAGATACAAACATCCACTATGAGAGAGAATCATGGATCGGCTGCCTCCTGCAAGTCCCCCACTGGGGATCAAGCCCGCAACCCGGTCATGTGCCCTTGACCAGAATCGAACCTGGGATCTTTCAGTTCGCGGGCGGACGCTCTATCCACTGAGCCAAACCGGTTAGGGCAATAAAAATATATTTTTTTAAAAATGTCAGTCAGCAGCAAGTGCTGTCCGAGCTGCTCTTCTCTTTCATTGTGGAGAAGCAGAGTTTGTGTTCTCTCCCAGCCCTGCCATGGGGACTGGCGGGGTCGGGGGAGAGACCTTGCCCAGGCACATAAGCAAGAAATTGCTTTGAGAATCAGAATGAAAAACTCAGACCTCCCCATCGACATTTTCTTAGCCATGTTCATGCCCCGTCACCCAGTTACAGGTTCCTCGGAGATACGGTCACGGTGCCTAAGATGGGGGTTTGCACACCTGCGAGCTTAGGGTCCCTCCCCCAGCACTAGATGAGGAGGCACCAGGTTTGTACGGCTCATTTGAGTGCGTCCTTGGCCTGTTATGTGGCTTAGACAGGTGTTTTGCTCTCTTTTGCACCATGACTCACTCATTTGGAGGATGCTGAGAGCTCTTGTTTATCTTGTCTCCTTGGCAGAATTGAGAACTGTAAGCAAACTGTTTTCAGCACACAGAGAGGCCCAGGGGAGAGATCGAATTGTGAAGTCTGTGTTTCCAGATTCTCTAATTTAAAAAAAATATATTCTTATTATCATTATAACAGACATAGGAAGAACCGAGAGGCAGCCAGTGAGCTTCTGATGAGACTGAAGGACAACAGGGATCTTCAGAAATTCCTGCAAGATTGTCAGGAGGTACGTCTCCCTCTCACCTCTCCCTTCCTGGTTTCTAGCAAGAGCCAGCCAGCAATTTGGCAGAAGAGCCGCTGAAATAAAACGGAGGCCAGAAATTCATATCACATGATTTCCAGGTGGGCAGTATGGTCATGTCAGTTCTCCAGCTACAACTTACCACTTAGAGTGACTAGATTATTATAATCTGGAATATTATAGGCCAGAGCTGTGCTGTCCATTGCAGTAGACACTAGCCACATGTGGACATTTCATTTTACGTTAATTAAAATGAAATAAAATGAAGAGTGCAGCTCTTCCATCTTCCAGCAGTATTTTGAGTGCTCAGTAGTCACCTGTGGTTGGTGGCTGCCATACTGGACAACGCAGATGGAGAATGTTTCCATCATCTAAGACAGGGGTCCTCAAACTACAGCCCGCGGGCCACATGCGGCCCGCCGAAAACATTTATCCAGCCCGCCAGGTGTTTTTGCCGCCGCTGCCTGTCCTGCTTAGCAGCCGACTCGTCCTGGGCCGCAGTGCGCATGTGTGGAATGTCTGAGGGACAGTGAACTGGCCCCCTGTTTAAAAAGTTTGAGGACCTCTGATCTAAGAACTTTATACCAGACAGTGATGTCCTAGGATAGTCTGTAGCCTAATTAATACTTTAACTGTTTAAAGCAATGTCCAGTCTTTCCAATGGGCTGGAAGGAAGGAACTGGAACTGGCTACCCAGTTAAGAAGCAGAGATTTAAAAGATACATATCAAGTTTCTTATTCGCTTAAGACCTTAAAATGTCCATCTTTCAGCCTCCTTAGATTCCTGTCTAATATGCCAAGAGCAATAAGCCTGACTTCAAACTCTGAGTTTTAACATGTGGTGTTAATCTGTGGCTCTTCTACTACTTTGTGCTCCCTGAGTACATGCATAAACAAACGGGAAACTATGGTTAGCCGGCGAAGAGCGATCTCTCCACAGGCGTGGCTGGAGAGACGCCTCTAGCTGGCTTCACGTGTGTGCGTTCAGGGCCACGTCATCTTTCTCTGGGTGCCAGAGAACAGTGGTGTGGCCCAGGCCTCCCTAGATTTTTAGACTAAATTCCCCCAGAGGCAAGAATGGGATAAAGAATATCCAAGTGAGGCTGTAGGGACCTTGGGGGGGGGGGGGGCGGGGGGGGGGGTGGAGCAGGGTCAAGTGGGATGCTAAGAACGTGGCTCAGATCCTCACAAACACCTGCCATGTGAATGTGTGGCTGTGTGTGAAAGGACACACGGCTCTGCTAACAGTTGTATTAGAGCAGTCTTCCACGTCCATTCAACTGCTGTCTTGCTGTGAATCTGGCAGTGTGCTCCAGCAGCTAAACCTCAAGAAGGAAAGTCCCTAAATTACGCCGTTTAGGGTCTGTCCGCCTTCAGCACCACGTTGATGAATCTAGGTCTCCGGGGAATTTGCCTGGAGCCAGGCAGGCTGAGGACAGGAGTGCGTGCCTCTGCAAGTGACTCGAGCATTAATAATCCATTTGAGTAGACGGCTCATTGAAGAGGCGTTCATGTCCCCGGACAGTGCCCAGAGGAGAGTGATGGGGTCTGAAGCTGGCCGTGTGGCGTTGCACTCTGTGCTGCAGTGAAAGCAAGTGGCCGTTCCGCGTTGGAGGGAGTGGACGGGATCAGGAGATGTGTGCGGCCTGGGCTGTGTGTTCCACAGACGGCAAGTCCCTGTGCAGCCCTGGTGCTTCCCTCCATCAATGACTCGTTTGAACCTCAGACCGTATTTAGGGAGGATGGGGGATCCATGGGATTCCAGGCTCTTGCTTAAAGGGCAAGTTAGTGAGTAAAATTCATGGACCTGACCCTGGTGAAACCTGGGCTGAATTGGAGAAGGTGAATGCCCGGAAATGGGCAGGAGGCTGAGAGGACCAAAAGAACCCTTGGGAGAAACCCGGTTGAAATTTCCAGCCCCTTTTTCCCATTTACATACGGGTGGATTCATAAATAGAAACGTGTAGAAAAAGTAAACATAAAATGATAGTCCCTCCCAGTGCAATCACAGCAAACAGTCTTAGTGAGGCTTTGGATCTTTGTTGACACTTGTTTCAAACTGGCATCCTTGGCTACGAGGAGCCCGCTCCTTACCCCCAGTGCTGGACGTGTGCAGAGAGGGCTCGGCTGGGCTGGTGTGTCCTGCAGGGGCTTGCCGGTCTCCTTGTGACCGCTCTGCCACGTCTCCTGGTTTGTCTTTTCTTCCCTTGAGTCTCACTACGTTAGTGCAGCCATAGTGCCTGCTGGGGGGTGTCGTGTGGTGGTGGAATTTAGGTCAGGTTTGGAGTTTGAAGCACAAGCAAAGGGGTGATGTGTATCATTCTGTCTTTCAGCCTCATTTTAAGCCAGAGTTTCTGAGAATGGAGGTGTTTTTTAAGGAGGACAGTATAACTGGGCGGGTGTGGCACAGGGATAGCAAGCTCCATGCTTCCCTTTTAGCTTAATGTGGTGATCAGAGCATTTTTTCCTGTCCCTTTCCAGCCTGCACAGTGTTCTTTTTCTGCAGAGAATGAATGTATTCTCAAATGACCTTTGTAAATGCCCACAAATAATAGCTGTAGCTCTGATCCCAGAGAGCTGAGGGGGACAGATGACCAGCAGGTTCCACAGACCCGCCTCACTGTGCTGCCTCGCATGAGGCTTTATCTGTAGGGTGGCGTGTTCAGCAAAGAGCAGATTTGTTTATAAGCCTCTGCGTTTTATGTAGCTCTTTTTTTAAAAAAAAACACAACAAAAAACCTCTCGGGTAGGTAGTTATGAATAGCAAAAATATGTGCATGTCCTTGGCCCATTGGATAAATAAATGCCTTCTATTGTATTTAATATCTGTGTGTGTATACACACAAAATACGGGGGGAAATTTCACAGTTTGGTTTCCTTTTAACCTCTTTTCCCCTCGGATTGAAGGGCCATAGTAGTTCAGATTTTAGCTGCTCAGATCACTGGAAAGTAGGTAATTCTTTTTTTTTTTTTTTTAAATATATTTTATTGATTTTTTACAGAGAGGAAGGGAGAGAGATAGAGAGTTAGAAATATCGATGAGAGAGAAACATCGATTAGCTGCCTCCTGCACATCTCCTACTGGGGATGTGCCCACAACCCAGGTACATGCCCTTGACCGGAATCGAACCCGGGACCTTTCAGTCCGCAGGCCGACGCTCTATCCACTGAGCCAAACCGGTTTTGGCAGTAGGTAATTCTTTTAAAGTAGGAAATTTAGTGTCTCTATTATTGTGTAACAACAGATCTGTGGTCCTTGCTTACAAAGGACTCTGAGATTTACTGGTTTTCCCCTCAGTAACGAGTGATACCACAGGTCTCTACCTTTTGCTGTCAATCCCCACTCCCTCCCGTGTGGTGGGTGAGCAGCCTGAGAAAGGTAGAGATGGTGCCCAGCGGTTAGCCCCTTCAGAGCCAGGGGTCCTCCTATGACCCCCATTGCTCCCCTTGGCATCGTTTCCAAAGAACAAGCTTCCTATTTAAGCAAATGGATGGGAAAGCCTTTTCCCGGCAGCAGCCCAGAATACAAGCAAATGGCCTTGGAAATCCTGAGCCTGTGAGGGTGTCTATGGGCTCTAGATGCCATTTCTGACCCTTCGGAGGGAGGGTTGTGAAGGCGTTCAGAGCAGGTCTGTTATGGCAGGGACAGGTGTGAGAGGGGGCTACTGGCGGTCACACAGAAGGGGTGCGGTCCCTGAAGACGTTTGCTTCTGCTTCCGGGCTGACGCTGTATTCCTTTGTGTACCTCCCACCTGGGCAAACAGACGCTCTTCCTGGGTTCGCACGGTGTGTGGGGTAGGAGTTAGGACACTGGCATGGCCAACGGCAGGCAGGCAGTGAGGAGCGGGTGAATTGGGAAGTGTGTCTGGGGCCCGGGGCTGGGCTGACTCCTGGTCTGGGCCTCAGCAGAGAGCTCCCTTCTCAGATCTGTCAGCAGCTGGCAGGCTCTGTGAAGCTTCCAGAGTCCAAGGCCAAGTCGACATGTTGGCCTCAGAATCCAGTCCGGTGAAGTGGTCTTGGTCTGAATACAAGGCCTGTAGAGAAGTAGTGGCTGTAGTGAAAGGGGTGAAGGTGACTCATGTGAAGGAAAGGGCATCATTGAGAGGACATCATCGCTGCCTTGCCCGTAGGGGAGCTAGTTATGTGTGCGTTTGGGCATTCCCATAAATACATCTGTGAAGGGGAGCGAGGAGCAAGAGAAGAGGGATTTTTGTTTTTTAATAACAGAATTAAAAGAGTAACAAACTACCAAGTGGAGTGAAAGACAGTTAACGTGGTGTAGCCAGGCGTTCATGTGGAAGGGAAGAAGGTGGGAGTGCTGAACGGTTGGACAGCTGGCTCAGAGCTCTGGTGCTGCTGGACTCACTGTTAGAGGCAGCGTGTGGAGCGTGGCTCAGGCCCCGCCTCCGTACAGTGGGGCTGCCTGTCATGGCAGGTCACAGCTGTACCGCCAGTGCTTGGCTGTCTATCGACACGGAAACGTGCATAGCGTGCCTCTACAGCATAACACGACTCCTTCCAGGCAGAGAAGGGCTGCTGTCTGTGATCCCAATCTCTGAAACCTTCCTGTTCCGTTTCTCTCTTTTCCTAGCTGTCGCTCTGGATCAACGAAAAGATGCTTACAGCCCAGGACATGTCTTACGATGAAGCCAGAAACCTGCACAGTAAATGGTTAAAGCATCAAGCATTTATGGCAGAACTCGCGTCCAACAAAGAATGGCTTGACAAAATTGAGAAGGTGAGTTAACGTGTCTGATGAGCTGCCGTTTCCGCAGCGAGGAAATGGACTGGGTGGACATGAGCCCCTTTCATTTAGCACATTTCCCAGCACATTTGAGTCATACTTGACCACATACAAAAGTTACACAGTCCGTCGCCCCACATCCAGTGCCTGACTCACACCCAGCAGAAACCCTCCGGCTGGTGCACAGGCCCCGGGCCTTCCCGTGGGTGCTGGGTGTGCAGGTTCTGCTGTGCATCTTATCTGCCGCCCACGATGGGCCTTGCCGTCGTCCATGTATAGGACCGGGACAGAGACTGATTAGTCCAGTCGCACAGAATGTAGAGATGTTACATATTTTTAAATTTCCATATTTTTCTTGTATGAGTACTGTATTCTAATCACTGTAATAATTTGAAATGTATTCTTTCAGCCCAGGGAGATTTTGTGCTGCAAGAGCATAACCAAACGTGAATGTGGTGAAGGTCCCCACCCTCCCTTCTCTTCCTTGACACTTTTTATATTGTTTCAGACTCGGAACAGTTAAAACAATGTGTAATGGTCTTTTAGGGGTGGTGTGGAGGGGATGAAGTCTTAGGTTATTAGCATGACATGCCCTGTTGCCCCAGTTGAAACAGTTGCCATGTGCAATAATCATTTCCTGCTCGTCTCTCATGAAAGCCGGTGCCCAGACTAGGTCATCGTCGGTTTTATCAAGTAGTAACTTCATGTGGAAAAGACTGTGTGTGTGGGGGGGGGCGGCGGTGGGGGGGTGAGGATGTGTGTGTGTGTGTGTGTGTGTGTGTGTGTGTGTGTGTAAATCACTGATTAAATCATCGTAGGTTCGTTTTCCTCTGTGACACTTGTTCTTTAGCCAACTATTTATTTATCACCACGGTGGTTTGTGTTTTCTAGGAAGGAATGCAGCTCATTTCAGAAAAGCCCGAGACAGAAGCCGTGGTGAAGGAGAAACTCACGGGTTTACATAAAATGTGGGAAGTCCTTGAATCCACCACCCAGACGAAGGCCCAGCGGCTCTTTGACGCGAACAAGGCTGAGCTCTTCACCCAGAGCTGCGCGGATCTGGACAAGTGGCTGCACGGCCTGGAGAGTCAGATTCAGTCTGATGACTACGGCAAAGACCTGACCAGCGTCAACATCCTGCTGAAAAAGCAGCAGGTGAGCGGGCAGGGCAACCGCCTACGTGGACTGTTTCTGTTTTACTGCCATAGTCCTCACTCATCCACAGCCATCCACCCTCGATGTCAGTGGTTCCCAACCTTCTGGCCCTTTAAATACAGTTCCTCATGTTGTGACCCAACCATAAAATTATTTTCGTTGCTACTTCATAACTGTAATGTTGCTACTGTTACGAATCATAATGTAAATATCTGATGTGCCGGATGGTCTTAGGCGACCCCTGTGAAAGGGTCGTTCGACCGCCAAAGGGGTCTCGATCCATAGGTTGAGAACCACTGCTCTATGTGAAGGGATTTTAAGCCAGCACAGTGTTAGCTCCCATAGCATATGGGGCATTTCCAGAACCAACTGGAAAGAAACAACATCAGTAGAAGTATTGGGTGTTTGTGCACGGGAATACTCTTTTTATCATCATCATTTTAGTTGATGGATGGTCCCACCGTTTAACAGCTGAATAAATATTCATTTCATTCATTTCTGCATGAACTGAATGTAAATTTATAAATACATGAAGGAAGGTATTCATGCTTGCAAACTTTGCTATATAACATCTAGATATATGTGACAGTTATCTGAGTGGTTCAGGGTGCAAGACATTTGCCCCATAATTAATTCTTTTGTTTCCCCTGTTATTTTCCTCCCATTTCCTGGATAAACTTAAATGTTCTCCCAAATTTCAAAATCCTAGAAAGGGATTTTTTTTTTTTTACATCAGCCCACAGAGTGGAATGCCCATGGATAGTTTCACGCATGTTAGGAAACACTTTTTTAGACTCTCCGCTGTATACATTTATATTCCTCAACCTTCCTTTTTTGGCCAGTGCCCCAAACAAACATTTCATAGGACGGTCTGTTTTCTGGCCTCAGATGCTGGAGAACCAGATGGAGGTGCGGAAGAAGGAGATCGAAGAGCTGCAGAGCCAGGCCCAGGCCCTGAGCCAGGAGGGGGAGAGCCCCGACGAGGTGGACAGCAAGCGCCTCACCGTGCAGACCAAGTTCATGGAGCTGCTGGAGCCCCTGAACGAGCGGAAGCACAACCTGCTGGCCTCCAAGGAGATCCACCAGTTCAACAGGGACGTGGAGGACGAGATCGTGAGTAGACCCTCCTGTCCGCCTCCGGGCCTGGCCTCTCTGGAGCCAGGGCTCCGGCCTCTTGGTGGGTCTCACCGCGGCCTCGTGGGTGAGCCGAGCTTTCAGGGCCGACGTCATGTACATTCTGAGGGTTCTTTCCCTGCTCACATGAAATGCAGCTCCATTTTTCTGTCCAGTTTTTATAAAGATATTTTCAACTGTCTTTTTTTTTTTTTTTATTGATTTCAGAGGAAGGTAAAGGGAAAGAGAAACATCAGTGATGAGAGAGAATCATTGATTGGCTGCCTCCTGTACACCGCACAGTGGGGATCGAGCCCACAACCGGTCATGTACATTCTGAGGGTTCTTTCCCTGCTCACATGCAATGCAACTCCATTTTTCTGTCCGGTTTTATAAAGATATTCTTGAGTGTCTTTTTTTTTTTTAAATTGATTTCAGAGAGGAAAGTAGAGGGAAAGAGCGATAGAAACATCAGTGATGAGAGAGAATCATTGATTGGCTTCCTCCAGTACACCCCACACTGGGGATCGAGCCCACAACCGGGGCATGTGCCCTGACCGGGAATCAAACCATGACCGTCTGGTTCATAGGTCGATGCTCAACCACTGAGCCACGCTGACCAGGCTTGAGTATCTTAATGACCCAAGAACAGTAATTTTTTGTTTAATCCTCACCTGAGGATATTTTGTCCATTGCTTTTTAGAGAGAGAGAGAGAGAGAGACATCGATGTGAGAGAGACACATCGATTGGTTGCCTCCCACACATGCCCCAACTGGGGCCAGGGATGAACCTGCAACCCACATATGTACCCTGACCGGGAATCAAACCCGGGACCCTGCAGTGCACAGACCAACGCTCTAACCATTTAGCACACCAGCCAGGGCAAGAGCAAAAAAATGAAAAATTAAAATTAAGCATGAGGACTCAGTAAATTGGGCATTGAGGATGGGGCAAGATTTGGGAGCCAGTGCGTGCCCCGTGTCGGAGCAGGGCGGGCTCCTCCACAGCCTTCCAGGAGGATCGAACACACTTCCTCTCACACCCGCTTCCCTGCTCTTCCCTGCCGTACTTGCTCACGTCAAGTATTTGTTCTTTGCGCGGCCCTGACCACTTGTTTACAATTCTCCAGCTGTGGGTTGGAGAGAGGATGCCTCTGGCCACTTCCACGGATCATGGCCACAACCTCCAGACCGTGCAGCTGTTGATAAAGAAAAATCAGGTAAGCATTTCTGCTCGGGTTCCCTCAGTCTGGCAAATGCTGCTCCCGTTAGAAGGCGGAGAGTGGGAGAGAGTCTGAAGGCTGGCGCGTGCCCCTTGGCCCGCACGGCTTGGCATAAACAGCACGCTGTTGCTGTTTAGCAAACCTTGGTGTGTGTTCCTGCTCCCACAGACCCTCCAGAAGGAAATCCAGGGGCACCAGCCTCGCATCGACGACATCTTCGAGAGGAGCCAGAGCATCGTCACCGACAGCAGCAGCCTGAACGCCGAGGCCATCCGGCAGAGGCTCGCCGACCTGCGGCAGCTGTGGGGCCTCCTCATCGAGGAGACGGAGAAGCGGCACCGGCGGCTGGAGGAGGCGCAGAGGGCCCAGCAGTACTACTTCGACGCGGCCGAGGCCGAGGCGTGGATGAGTGAGCAGGAGCTGTACATGATGTCCGAGGAGAAGGCCAAGGTGAGAGGGTCCAGCCCCCCAGGGAGGAAGCTGGACGCACCCGGCCCCTCTTCCCCGAGCTTTTTGCTGATGGCCATGTCTTGGTGGAACATCTCATTGCTGCCTTTGCCTGTCAGGGGGCACCCTGGTGCATAAAGGTGGCTGGGATTCTATTGTCTGAATCCTGGCATGTCATTAACAATGGGTCG
>NW_005371410.1:10441838-10447119 GCF_000412655.1 Myotis brandtii | reverse complement strand
TTTGCAACCATTTCCAGGCTCCAGAATGCTGAGAGCCCGCTTGTCTGTGACCCTGTGAGGAGTCGGCCTCAGCACACACTGGCTGTGCCTGGGCTTCCTTCCTGCTCAGAGGGTCTCAGTCATCCCCTGGCCTCACGTTCGTCCTTCACACAGTCTAGTTCATGCTGACACTCTTTTTTTAAAAAATATATTTGTATTGATTTCAAAGAGGAATGGAAAGGGAGAAAGATAGAAACATCAACGATGAGAGAGAATCATTGATCAGCTGCCTCCTGCACACCCCACGCTGGGGATCAAGCCCACAACCCGGGCATGTGCCCTGGCCAGGAATCTAACGGCGACCTCCTGGTTCATGGGTTGACGCTCAACCCCTGAGCCACGCCGGCCAGGCCATGTTGACGCTCCTGAACTGCTTCTGTGTTCCACTGCCCAGGTCTCGCTGCTGGGCTTTTCTTTCTCCAAGTCTTCCCTCCGGCCCCACCGCGTGGCATCCGGCCTCCGTTAAGGTGGTATTGGGCCTGAGGGGACGGTGGTGGCCTCTCTCTGCAGGATGAGCAGAGTGCCGTTTCCATGTTGAAGAAGCACCAGATTTTGGAGCAGGCGGTGGAGGACTACGCGGAGACGGTGCATCAGCTCTCCAAGACCAGCCGGGCCCTGGTGGCCGACAGCCATCCTGAAAGGTGATGCCGTTTGTCCAGGCGAGCCCGGGCTACCAGTTCTCCAGTGAGGGCCTCTTGCTTCACCCGTGCCCAAGCTGCGGCTGGCGCTCATCTGAGTAACTGGCACCATAGAGCTTTGAGAAGCATCTTGATAACAGACCAGTAGGCCTATGCTGCGTAGGAGGGTGAGCTGTTAGGTAGGACATGGCTCTCGTCAGTGAACTATCTCCTGGTCAGGCCCCTATTGAAAGACCATTGGTGACCGGAGTCAGAAGTGCAGAGTGATTTGCACAGGTACATTATCAAAGCGCCTACCGGTGCGTTGAAAAGGTCGTCATTCTAGGAAGGTAATTTCTAGTC
The DNA here is from genome assembly GCF_000412655.1 of Myotis brandtii. Lineage (NCBI taxonomy): Eukaryota > Metazoa > Chordata > Mammalia > Chiroptera > Vespertilionidae > Myotis > Myotis brandtii. The sequence goes on along the minus strand of NW_005371410.1, from coordinate 10,446,100 downwards.
CTGAGAGGAATGGGTTAGTGTGATTACTAGTAGTCGCTAGTAGATAGAAGTAGACCTGTTAAGTAAAAGGGCTCCGGGAAGAACCAAAGGATACCACCTCCTGCCTCACACACCTCTAGTCCTCGAATGCCTTAGCAATAAGAAGATAGAAGAGGTGCGTGTGGCACTCCCAGCTCTATGCCAGGCTCCTGTGTTAACTCCAGTGGCCGTCACTTTAGGTTTTCTGTGTTTGTAGCTGACTCAGGAAAGGAGGAATAGGCCTTGTGCGTTACCCAAGGCAGGTTGGAGAGGGGGTCTCTCGGGTGTTCATGCCCAGGATTCCCAGAAGGTGGCCTTCCCGGCGTCCAGGGACAGGCACCAAGAAGCCGCGTCTCTCTGCTTTCCTGTTATAAGACAGTCATTCTGGGGATAAGGAGAGGAAGGAGGGGTGCAGTTCACCCAGGGCCCGTGGGGAGCAGCAGGGCAGGGCCTGCCCTCCTGGCCAAGAAGAGCGCACAGCCCAGAGAGGTACAGGTGTGTGCCATTCAGGGGTACCGCCTGTCCCTGGGCAGAATGGTACCTGAGAATGCGGGGCGGCTCCTGGATTTTGCATTAACTTTTAACATCAGAGGAAATCCTGACCTGCAGAGCCAACAGTACAGTCAGAGCCTCTCCCTCCATCATGTCAGGTGGCCTTGGGCCTTAATTACGTCTTGTTTACAGGTTGGCTCTTCTTGGAGTTGAAGTCAAACTTGAGAGTTTTATTTTATATTTTAGTCTAAATAGGTTAACCAGAGCTTCCTTCCCACCCCATTTGTTTTCTGCCTCAAAGAAGTTTGACATTTAAGTCCTTCTCCCCCACCACCTTCCCCCTTTCAGTGAGCGCATCAGCATGAGGCAGTCCAAAGTGGATAAGTTGTACGCGGGTCTGAAGGACCTGGCGGAGGAGCGGAGAGGCAAGCTGGACGAGAGGCACAGGCTGTTCCAGCTCAACCGGGAGGTGGACGACCTGGAGCAGTGGATCGCAGAGAGGGAGGTGGTCGCAGGGTCACACGAGCTGGGGCAGGACTACGAGCACGTCACGGCAAGTACTGGGGCAGAGCACGGGCGGGTGTGCAGTGATCCACGGGTGTGATTGGCCGTCTGCAAGCAGATAAAACGCCCTGTACGCCAAGGTCATGGGATTTCATTTCTACTCTGTGTTTATCACTGGGTGACTTTGAGTTGGTTGCTTAACCTCTCTGTGCCCCTTTCTGTGGAAGAAGGACATGGAGCCGGTGCCTTACTCGGGCTCCAGGGAATGAATGGGAAGGAATTCCGGTTGATAACAGGTCCTAGAGCTAAGACCTGTCGCCAGGTCATGCATACTCCTTGTTTCTTTCCAAAGGACGTTCGTGTGATCAAGAAGTAAAATGTCCACAATAGTCTCACTGATTTCTTTACGCTCATCTCTGTTTCAGATGCTGCAGGAACGGTTCCGGGAATTTGCTCGGGACACAGGGAACATTGGGCAGGAGCGCGTGGACACAGTCAATCACATGGCAGACGAGCTCATCAACTCGGGCCATTCGGACGCCGCCACCATCGCCGAGTGGAAGGACGGGCTCAACGAAGCCTGGGCCGACCTGCTGGAGCTCATTGACACACGAACCCAGATCCTCGCTGCCTCCTACGAACTGCACAAGTTTTACCACGACGCCAAGGAGATCTTTGGGCGCATACAGGACAAGCACAAGAAACTCCCCGAGGAGCTGGGGAGAGACCAGAACACGGTGGAGACCTTGCAGAGAATGCACACCACGTTCGAGCACGACATCCAGGCCCTGGGCACTCAGGTGGGTGGCGGAGCCTTCCGGGGGGCGGGGCAAGGGGCGGGGCGTTTCTCTTTCCAGAGCATCTTTGTGCATCTCTGGGAATCTCTCGCTGTTCCTTGACTCCAAAACATGCCTCAAAGAGTGGCCTAAGTTAAGTGCGTGTGCATGCACGCGCGCATATGAAAACGCTCCATTTATTTGGGAGAACTTACCAGTCCGAAAGTTCTACATTTGCTGCATTTGCAGACATTGTTAGAGGCACATCCTCGTGATTAAAATAAGCCAGATGCACACACAAAACATTTGCAAGTAATAGACCTTCTCAACAAGAATTTGTATCATGTTAGCATATCTATCCAGAATCGTTTCCAAAATAATACCGTGTTATTTTCCATCAGCCAGGGTCTGCGTTACATGACACAGAAGGAAAACCAGGTTCTGACCTTGTCATATGCCTGGTGTCTTCCCCAGTGTGAAATGCTAACACTGAGACTCTGTTTGAAAGGTGCTCGACTCAGCGATCACCATGTAACAGTCTGAGTCTGTAGGAAACTCACTCTGATCGCTCCCTCATCTCTGCAGTTTCTTGTTCAGTCTTTTAGGTGGAAAATAAATTGTGTCCTTCCCTCCTCCCCCCAGATTTCATGGTCCTAGAGAAGAAGTCATTTTTATTGTAGATACTAGCCCTCCGTCTATTGGGGGTTTTGTTCTTGTCTATTAAGAGCACATTGATTAGCCGAACCGGTTTGGCTCAGTGGATAGAGCGTCGGCCTGCGGACTCAAGGGTCCCAGGTTCGATTCCGGTCAAGGGCATGTACCTTGGTTCCGGGCACATCCCCAGTAGGGGGCGTGCAGGAGGCAGCTGATCGATCTCTCTCATCGATGTTTCTAACTCTCTGTCCCTCTTCCTTCTTCTCTGTAAAAAATCAATAAAATATATTTTTTAAAAAAAGAGCACATTGATTATATAGTGTAGGGGCTGGCAAACTTCTGTAGAACTTGGGGGTTTTGTTCTTGTCTATTAAGAGCACATTGATCATATAGTGTAGGGGCTGGCAAACTTCGGTAGAATCCAAGATAGTAAATCTTTTCAGCTCTGCGGGACATACCATTCCTGTCGCGGCTACCCAGCTCTGCGGTTGCAGCGTAAAGCAGCTCTGCGGGACATACCATTCCTGTCGCGGCTACCCAGCTCCGCCGTTGCAGCGTAAAGCAGCTACAGACAGTGTGGAAATACGGGGCATGGCTGCGTGCCGGGGCGTCCTTATTTATAAGACAGGCAGCCAGGTTCAGCGTGGGCCGACCCTGATCTGGCACATCTGCCTTACCATTCTCTTGTGGGCTCTGGGGTTTGCTCTGTGGAGGGACCACCTTCCCTGCCTTTGTCTCACTTGCCCTCGATTCACCCCCTTCTAGAAGCAGAGGGGGTCACAGCTGAAGCTCCCGGCAGAAGTGCTGCAGCTTTGCCTCCACGGGGGTGGATGGTGTTGAGGGGATGCTTAAAAGAGATACATGGAGCGGCCTAGGGTCTGCGTCATGCAGAATGTAAAAAGGCCCACTGTGCGTTGGCTGAGTGCCAGAGCCTCCCGGATATTTTCATGGCTGTATCAGGCCCTCTTGTGTGGAAGGGTCCTCATGCATTAACCAGTGCGTGGACTGTATTCCCAGTCGTTTTGCTTTTGCAGGCAACACTACAGTAAATAACCTTAAGTGCATTTCATTTCCTAAGTGTGCAAGAATGTGTAGGGTAAGGTCCCCAAAGTGAGGACCTAGAATCAAAGTTGCTTTTCTAACTCTGCTGCTGCTGCCATTCGCCTCCTATAGGAGCTGTGGCCGTTGTCCTGTCGGTAGGGAACTAGCTCACTGGGGGTAAATCATCCAACTTGAACTAATAGATAACAAAGTACAGTATCTCTGTGTGGCCTCTTTTTATAAGGCCCATTGGCGTTTCCTGTTTTTGCAAAGAATTTGACATTTAAGTTTTGAAATTTGCCTAGTTAAAATTCTACCTTCTTTGACATTAGCCTGTTGTTGTTTTTCAACTACATTAGATGCTGCATTTTTATGTTTTTCAAGTTGAACGGTCCCGTTGTGCGAGCTCTTAGAGATGACACATAGATTGTTTTCAGCAACATCAAACAGCCGTGGAAAAAGTTGTTCTCAAAGTGCTCTTCCTGGCAGTTTCTCGTGATAAAAACATCGTCTTTACCCTGAAGACGAGTGTTTTCTGCATCATCCTTACATCCCTGGCCACCCCCGGGGGACCGTGCTGTGGCCTTTCATTGGTTCCATCATTTATGCAGAACTTAATATTGTCCTTCAGTACATTTCTAGTGCCCTTGGGGTTGGTGACGGATCTCCCTGATGAAATTGTGAGCTTCTCGGGGTCGGGGGACCCATTGTGACTTGGTGTGTAAACAGAAGAGTGTGGGGTGCACGTGTGAAGGAAGTGTGGGGTGATGGAGCCAA
>NW_005371410.1:10423080-10441799 GCF_000412655.1 Myotis brandtii | reverse complement strand
CCCCCCCCCCACTCCCCAGGTGAGGCAGCTGCAGGAGGACGCGGCCCGCCTCCAGGCAGCCTACGCGGGTGACAAGGCCGATGACATCCAGAAGCGGGAGAACGAGGTCCTGGAGGCCTGGAAGGCCCTGCTGGACTCCTGTGAGGGCCGCCGGGTGCGGCTGGTGGACACGGGGGACAAGTTCCGCTTCTTCAGCATGGTGCGGGACCTCATGCTGTGGATGGAGGATGTCATCCGGCAGATCGAGGCCCAGGAGAAGCCCAGGTAACACGCCAGCTTCCTGGGCAGGAGATCCAGCGAGTGGCCCTGGGCAGTGTGTAGATGGGATCTTCCTGAGAGAGCTGGGGCCTTGCCTGACGCTTCGAGGCCAGAGCAGGGTGGGGAGGCGTGTGGGGGGAGCCGCACTGCCTCCGCTGCCTCCCGCACGCACTGGCCGAGGAGTGGGGCCCAGCGCTGGCAGGCCCACCCCGTTTCTCCCTCCACCTGCCCCCACGTTCCACACCCACCCAGGCTCTCCTGCCCTTGGGCATGACTAGCTCTGCCTCGTCATTGACATGAGGGGGCTTTTCTGAGTTCTTTATCTGTCTGTTAGATTAAAAACCACTCTGTCCCTTTCATAGACAATTGCTGGAGGAGTCTCTTAACCCTGCATCTGCTCCCATGGTGTAAGATGATTAATATTTGTTCTGTATCTTCCCTTTGGCTGTCTCATGCAAAGCAGTGAAGAGAAGCTCATAGATGAACAAGCAGGCACATAGCTTCCAGTTCACCCCTGTCAGCTCCAGCCCCCACCTCACTGAGCAATGAGCCACGTCCCAAGAGAAGAAATACATGGAATATAATGTGTTCGTGGGTGTAAAATATATGTATTGCACATATAATGTATATACTGTATTTCCTAGATCAGACTCCCAGGCTTAGGTTCTGGCTCATGAGAAGCTCTCGGCTCCACCAGCCATTGGTTTCTGAGCTGGTCCCGCTCTGTGTCTCCGTGTCCAGAGAAGGAGGGAGATACCAGCTGCTCTTTTGAACACACATGTGCTGAACCTTTGGCAGCTAACTCACTGGGGTACGATTGGGGACACACGTTAATGCTTCTGTACCTTCTTGAAGAGTCTGAATTGCATTTCACAGTAAGTTTGAACAGAAATCCAGTGGTTTTTCCAGCATCTGCCTGGCAGCCATTGTGAGGTACTCAGGCGCTTGCGCGCACACACACACACACACAAATGAGAGTACACTTAGCTGGTCCTGAATTATACTGTCATCGCACTTTAGCTCCTGTGACTCAGACTGTGACTCAGACCTTCAAGGTAAATCGTGCCGTCAAGCAGTTTCCTTCTAATTAATTACGTGTTTTGAAACCAACCCATTTATTTGAAAAGCTTGATCTCCTAAAGGGGGTATTATTTGTCCCATTTTAGGGATGTGTCATCTGTTGAACTATTGATGAATAATCATCAAGGTATCAAAGCTGAAATTGATGCTCGTAACGACAGTTTCACAACCTGCATTGAACTTGGGAAATCCCTGTTGGCGAGAAAGCACTATGCATCTGAGGAGGTAGGGTGCCCTGTTTCGGGGTCCCAGGGTGACTGCAGCTGTGTTAAGATGTACAATGACTTTATTTTGTGAGTATGTATGTACGTGTGTGTATGTATCCACAGAGAAAAATGCACACGTACATTTATATATACATACGCACATACTTATATATATTTCAGAACTTCTTGCTTCTTTCCTGTGTGTGTAGAAAACAATTACTCAGGCTGTGGGCAGAGCCAGGATCTCCAAATCTGAGGCCCAGCAGACAGTGTTTGAGGGCCCCAGGTTGAGGTTTCGGCCTCTCTCAGCTTCATCAGTACTCTTCCCGGGTGACCCCTTTGCATGTGCCCTCTTGCTTCTTTCCTGTGTGTGTAGAAAACAATTACTCAGGCTGTGGGCAGAGCCAGGAACTCCAAATCCGAGGCCCAGCAGACAATGTGTGAGGGCCCCAGGTTGAGGTTTCGGCCTCTCTCAGCTTCATCAGTACTCTTCCCGGGTGACCCCTTCGCCATCGCATGTGCCCTCCGATCCCTTTGCTCCTCAGTGGCGGTTGCTACTTCCAGTTAGGATAACAGTAGTACAGAAGTGGCTGGTTAGTCTGTGTGTGGTCCCTTCAGAGGCTTGGAAGTTCCCAGAGAGGTCAGGGCTTGGCCCCTTGCTGTCCCTCTCTCCCTCCCGAAGTGTTTGCCTAGGGAGCCCCCGAGGCTGGAGGGACTCAGTGCAGAGCTGGCCTCAGGACAAAGCCGCTCTGGGAGAGCAGGCCTTGCTCTCCACCCTCCTGCTGCCTCTGCTCTCCCAGGGCCCACGTCCTTAGGTGTTTCCTGGCTCAGTGATGGTTTTGACAGAAAGTGTGTTTTTCGTGTGTGGAGTGGCCTGTCAAGGGGAAACCAGGAGGATGTGGTCCATTCTATTAAGATGTCCCCCTGGTGCTGCTTTTCTCACAGATCAAGGAAAAGTTACTGCAGTTGACGGAGAAGAGGAAAGAAATGATTGACAAGTGGGAAGACCGATGGGAGTGGTTAAGACTGAGTAAGGACATACTTGGTTTTTCTCTCTCTGCTCTTTCTGGGTGTCCCTTGAAAGTATGTGAATTTATTTTCCTGCTTTAGTTGATTTGATGTGATGTTATCACTTAATGATGTTTGGAATTCTAAACGCTCCCCTTTTTAATGCCCTATTTCATCATCCGTGCTAAGTACTGTTCAGTAGTTCCCTGAGGCTGTTTTTCTTCACCTCATGATTGACCTCCTGTTGTGAGTGGGGTTTGGGTGTTCTCTGGGAACAGCATGGGGAGGGCAGAACTGGGTGTCCCTCTGGGGGAGTACAGAAGGAAGGTCCCCCCACTACCCACGAATTATTACTGCAGAGTCGAGGAGGTAGAAAGTTGGCCTGATTAGGTCTTATATTTGGTGCTCTTAGAAGGGCGAGGACAAAATAAAATAAACGTTAATAACTGTAAATGTTTTACAGGGAGCTAGGCATTATCCTAAGTGTCTCGTCGGTTTTTCTGTATTTACTTCCCACAATGACCCACTGAGATGGACTCTCCTCTTAATCTCTTTTTATAGAGGAATATGTGAAATCACAGAGGGCATAATATACAGTATTGGGAATAACATTTAATAATTGGTATGAGCTCTTAAACAGTAGCCCAACTCAGCATTATTTGCACACGTTGCCGTTCTGTCTTTGGGCTCTGGGCCCTGTCCTGGTGTTATTCCCACCCTCAGACCCCAGGGTTATTCCGAGAAAGAGAATCCAAGGGCCTTTTCTAAAAGGTGTGTAAGAGACCCAGGGAAGCCACCTCACCCTGTTGTGCCCAGAACCCTCTTGCGAAAAGGAAATCCCACTTGTGACCATTCTTTGGATGAGGATTTGCTGTACACTCTTAGAATTCCCAGGGCAGGTTCAGTGTAGTTCAGCAAAACCCCTATTGCACCCCCTGTGGAGTGGGCTCCAGCTTATGTGGTGAGGAGACAGGTCTCTGGTGCAGTGGTGGCACCTTTTCCTTGTGGCCTGGTTGGGGGCTACCAGGATGACAAAAGGAGACAGACACCTGGCAGTTCCTGGGGGGCACGGATGGATGCTCCCTGCAGTCCATTTTTTACCTGCGTAGCCCCGAGCATTGCTGCTGGAGATGTGTGAAAATTAATGTCCACCACAGCACAGCCGAGGTCTCACCTGCCTTGGCACAGCTGCAGTGGACGTCACACTGTTTCCCTAAGTGCGGAGGGACAGAACGAATAAGGCAAAAGCCTTAGCCCACATCATCTCCATTTTGTATAAAACCCCCATTTCCCCCCCGCCCTCTCCCCCCCCCCCCCCCCAATAAAAGAACTACAACCCCCAAAAGGGTGCTAGGTTGCTTTGTGAATGCCTGCTTCTTCGGGCATAGTCTGTCTGATTGTATGTAGACTGAATTCCTTGCAGGTTTATCTGAGGTTTATCTCACTCGAGAAGGCTCAGTGAGCAGAGAGCACCTTCAAGGCCTGGGCTGTCTGGTGTGGTAGCCACTGCCCACAGGTAGCCTTTGAGGACTTGAAACGTGACTGGTCCAAACTGAGGTGTATCAGAACTCTAAAATACACCTCAGATTTCAAAGACAGAAGAAAAGATATCAATAATTACTTATATTGATGACACGTTGAATATGATAACAATTTGATATGTCAGTTTGTCTAAAATACGCTTTTGAAATTAATTTCCCCCATTTCTTTTCAATGTGGCTACTGGAAAAGTTAAGGTTGCATGGGTAGCTCACTTGACATTTATTTAGACAGCTCTGATCTAGACTATAGACGGGTTGTGCAGGCAGCTGCCAGCAGAGGGCAGTGCCACCCCTGGCTGCCAGGCCCCCTGCTGGCCCGTACTCATTCTCGGTACCCTGTGCAGTTCTGGAAGTCCATCAGTTCTCGAGGGACGCCAGTGTGGCCGAGGCCTGGCTGCTCGGACAGGAGCCATACCTATCCAGCCGGGAAATTGGCCAGAGCGTGGACGAGGTGGAGAAGCTCATCAAGCGCCACGAGGCTTTCGAAAAGTCTGCAGCGACCTGGGATGAGAGGTTCTCCGCCCTGGAGAGGCTGACGACGGTACGTGCCGCCGGGTGCCTGGCCTGTTGGTCACCCTGGCAGCCTCTTTTCCGAAAATGCTCGCCTGCTAGACCCGGGAATTCACATCATTCCTCTGCTTCTCAAAGCAACCAGGATCTTCCTGAAATGGGTGGCTATCTTGGTTCAGAACCTGGGGAGACTCTGGGGCCCTCACCCCTCCATCATTTCCTAGGCACCTGGATTTAAGGTCGCTTCTGATAGCTTCCTGCCTGGGAGTTGACGGATTGGGGTTTGCTTTTCTCCTTTGATCCGTCTTTTGTCCTGTGGCTCCCAGCAGCTTGGGTTACCAGGGAGCATAGCCTTGCAGCTTCCTTCAGAATTTCAGAATTGGAATTCCCATCATCCCAGCTTGATCCTAGACCACTGAAAACCTCACCGTTCCCGAAAATCTCTCTGCCAACATAAAGGCCTTTAATAGGGCCTGTTCATTGGTGTTTCCTCCCCCAAGACACTTGCACTCCTGGTAGAAAACCGACTATGGCAGGGGTCCTCAAACTATGGCCCGCGGGCCACATGCAAATACAAATATTGTATTTGTTCCCGTTTTGTTTTTTACTTCAAAATAAGATATGTGCAGTGTGCATAGGAATTTGTTCATAGTTTTTTTTTAAACTATAGTCCAGCCCTCCAACGGTCTGAGGGACAGTGAGCTGGCCCCCTGTTTAAAAAGTTTGAGGACCCCTGCTTTATGGTTTACAAAAATGGTGCTCTTTCACTCCAATTTTTATGTGTTTGGGTTTTGGCTGAACACCAATCCCTGCCACGCACAAGCAGCCTGAGAAGCCCTGCACCGTCTCAGTGGTGTCTGAGCTCTGATGGGAAGCCAGCATGGCCCTGCTTCCTAAGCCAAGTTGAGAGCTGCCGGTTTGTGTAGAAACTGGGCCTAGTGTCCCCAGGGCATACAGACAACTCCTGGGAATTCTGCCAGCCCCTGCAATGGACCTGTTTCATCACTCGGATCCCGTTTCCTGTCGCTTGGACTTGTGGCTGCAGTTCTGTGATCCTAATGCCATTTTGCTTAGGATGTTAGAGCCACTAGTTGGCCATTGTGACCCAGGATAGAAAAACTCAGCGTCCAGGACTTCCTGAGTTCATCTAGAACCCTCTCCTTAAAAGAGGCAGAGCTCGGGGCTCTGCTGAACGCCACCTTGTTCTCTCTCAGTTGGAGCTACTGGAGGTGCGCAGGCAGCAAGAGGAAGAGGAGAGGAAAAGGCGGCCGCCCTCGCCCGAGCCGAGCACAAAGGTTTCTGAGGACACCGAGTCCCAGCAGCAGTGGTGAGTCCCGGCCCGGCCCTGGAGCCTTAGCGTTAGCGGCAGGTGAGGTGCAGGGAGGAGCATCTTTTCTAAGCCTGTGTGTGCCGGCCTAACCCCGTGTCCTTCCTGTTACTTCCTTCTGTAGAGCTTTTAGGGTCTGTGTAGGCACCCCTGGCTTGTCCAAGGTCACGTTGCTGTGTAGGCGGCAGTAGGGGATATAGACAGTGCCCTCTCTACTGCCCATAGGTGCTCACACGAGTACACACACACACTCAGAATTCCCATAAGATTTCATGGAGGGAGTGAACCACCCAGATTTCTTGCCAGTGATTTTGTGGAGATGCTTTTTGAAAGTTCTGGGTGACTTCCCATGAAGGACAGAAATCACTCTGCTTCCGAAAGTCTGTTGTTGTGCCGTGGTAAGAGCTCCGTGATAAACCCAGTGCTGCCTTGTGGGGAGGGTGGGCCTGCAGTCTTCCCGCCCCGTCTAGAGTGGGTGTGAAACACTTAGAAAGATTTTAAAAGAAATCAAATTGTGCAAAAGAGGGTTGCATGTGTTTTTCGAAGAGAAAGCCTGTAATAAAAGTGACTGATGTTCTCTCCATTCTTTCCTACTGTTATCTCTTTCCCTCTTCTCCTTTTCTTCCCCCTCCCCTGTCCTCTTTCCCCCTTCACCCAACAGGGATACTTCGAAAGGAGAACAAGTTTCCCAGAATGGGTTGCCGGCTGAACAGGGATCTCCACGGGTTAGTTACCGCTCTCAAACCTACCAAAACTACAAAAACTTTAATAGCAGACGGACAGCCAGTGACCAGCCATGGTCCGGACTGTGAAGTTCACTACCATTTGTCAAGAACCACTCTTTCCAAATCCTCATGGTTTGACCATTTGGCTTCCACTTCACCCACAGTGTTACAATTTTACTTAATTCATAGCTTTCCGCGGTTTCATATTTGTTTGCGTTTAATTCATGTTTATTTGAGTCTTTTAACTGATGGGATGCTCAGTTGCCTTAAAGCAACATACTTATTTTTTTTGTTTATTTATGTGAGCTTTTTACTTTATTGAGATTTTACAGCAAAAGCCTTACATGAGTAATTGCAATTTAATGAGATTACAGCAAAATGAAGAAGAAAGCTAGAATCCGAAAGGTATGGCATACCCAGTTATACTAACAGGGTGCGGTACTGCACTATATGTAGCCCCTTTACAGATGTTATTAACCTGCACTAGTTTACTGGTAATTAGGAAGGCCCGTGTATGCGGAAGGAGACTTTAAGTACTACTAAGATTAAAACCTAACGTCAGCGGTGTGACATTCCATGGAGGGTGCATCCATTTATTGAAAACGACAAGGAAAGAAAAAGGAAGTTGGATCTGCTTGGGAAGCTGTTTGAATTTTTGGGTGCAGCATCTCAAATGTTTGAGACCCTCGTATTGTTTATTACTTTTTACAAACCAGTTCCTCCCTTAACATTTTTCTGCCAAGTCCTGAGGTGAGAACTCCAGGCTTCCTGGCAGTGCCCGCCGAGGGCGGTGCGCCCTGGCCTCGGTCACCCTGGGCACCACCGGGATGCCGCAGGTGACCGCAGTTCTCAGCCCGCCTCCCGGACTTCCAGGCCTGGGCCCTCAGCCAATGACTTCAGGCTGTCAAACTGTTTCAGTTTTTCCAACAAATGGAGCAAAAGCCATTCTGGTTCACCCTGATTACTTGAACGCTGCCCGCGGTGGACCACCCCTAGGAGCAGTTGCAAGCCTCCTGGCTTCCGAAGTCATGTTAGCGTCTCTGTAGACAGAAACTCCATTGTATGTCTCGTTACGGATTCACTTTTCATTTTCTGACGAAAATGACGTTCTTTGGTGGAGTTCTCTAATAAGGAGTCTTTTAGGAGGGCATTTGTCAGACCACCAGCAGGGACTGAAAATGTTTTAACGGGGATTCTGTTCCTTAGGAATAAACGCTAATGAAAGAGGTGATTTCCTGGTACTGATCAAGACAAAACCAGATCCATGTGACAGCACAGCCTCACGAGACATTCACTTGCTCGTTTGCCATACTTAGTGTTAGTGGAATCAGAAACCTGTTTTGATATGTGTTCTCCATGAGTTAAGTCTAATTTGTCTTTTCATTTCATGATGCATGTCTTTTTTTTTTCTTTTGTCAGGATATCATATAGCATCTTGTTTGTTTTTCCTTATTTCTATGTACATACCTATCTACTGTGATTGTAGATGGGTATATAGATAGATGCCAAGCTTCTTATGTTCTGGGGTAGTGTGCACCATTATTGGGTCTCTGCCTTAATACACACCAAATTCCATTGTAGAGAAGAGCCACTGCTTTATCGTTGGTCTTGTAGGGAGCCCTGACGTGTGTTTCTGGCTCCAAAGTTCATGTGTCATTGACCTATATGTATATGTGATGTTTCCATATATATGTTTAAATTTTGTATCATCAGGACTAATGCCCAATTTTATGCTTTTTGTATTCAAAAGACCAAAAAATAATAATAATAAAACACACACAAAAAAAAACAATGACAACAACCACATAAGCACACAGGAAAGTGGTGCTATGATGTTTTTGGCATGTGTTCTGTGACTATTTTTATCTAGGTTTTTAAATTGTAGCTTGCCAGAACAAATCTTTAATTCCAATTGGACTGGATTGGAAGGAGAAAAAGCCTTTTCATTCTTTTGAGTTATGGTGCAGAGACTCAAGTTAATGAACTTGAAAATAGTGTTGCTTCGTGCACTTAGAAAACCAATCGGGTGTTTCTTGTGCTACTAGTTGTCACGTTGCATTTGTGTTCCCCTTCTGATTTAAATATCTCAGGTGTACCAGCCACTAAAGCACTGTGGACTAATCGCTAAAGCGAAGCAACAGGGGGGGCAGGGGGAGGGTGTGATCACGTGTACCCACTGTTTGGTCATAGCACTATGATTTGCTTTTGATGTTTGTCTCTAGTGGTGTGTTGTCTGTTGGCATGCTTAAGCACATGTCCATTAAAATTCATTTTGTTCCTTTTATTTTTCTTGTTTTCTTGTTGGTTAGTGATTCATTTGCATAAACATTAATTATCTCTGCATACTGGTTTGGGGTTTTCTCTTTCCTTCTAACTCCAAAGAAAAAAATTTTTGCTGCAGAATCTCCTCCCCTCCCCGAAGAGGCTTCCCCGGCCTTCCCCTGGAAGTCTGACCAAGTCCAATAAATTGCAGCCCTTTTTTAAGTAAACTTCTCTCCGTCCAGGTCATCGCTGTCACTCGCAGTTTTGGAGTCACACCTGCAGCACTAATTTTTTTTTAACCTGATTTCTATACACACTAACTCCATGTCTCCCTGGACTCACGCCTGGCACAGGCCTCCAGACCAGACTCCTCCTTCCTCCCCCACCGGAAATTCCCCGGAAGCACACACAGAACAGATTTGTCAACTTCAAAGTCCACTCACTGTCCTTTGACTCGGGGTTTTGGTTTTTTTTGTTATTTCCCCTCCTTCATCTCTCCCTTCAGGCGAAAGAGAGAACTACTTAAATAGCCGCCTGCTTCATAAGCAGTGCCCACAGGAAGGCCAGGATAGCCACCGTACACCCCCATCCCCCCCATGCCTTTCCGCCCTAAGAATCCATTTTCCATATCGCTCTGCGGGTGGAGGGTTCCAATCAAAAACACCCTTGAATCGCATAGCCTCTAATCTCCCCCTAAGCCCTGAGGATAGTTTGTGTAGACGGAATATCAATTTGAGGCTCCCGCCCACGTGGACGAGACCGAAACCAGAGGTCCCGTTCCTGAGAGTTGACACATCTGAGTGGTCAAGCCGTGGTGGCCAGTCTACGTGTATCCCGTGGAGGGTGTCGCTGCTGGTTGGGTGTCATTTTGGTTCTGGGCAGCTGTGGTGGGGGACATAGCTAATGACCGTTGCCATTGACACCTCCATGTCTGTCCGTGTACGAGGGGAGCCAGGTTGTCTGTAATCCACTAAAGTGTCAGCCACACCCAGCTTTAGTAACTCGCTAATCCCACGCCCTGGGCGTGTCAGCCAAGGGCGGCTACAGGTAATGGTACACAGTTGATGGCACGCAGGCCGAAAGCGATAATGACCCGAGAGAGACCCTACGGCATTTCCCAAGCCGCAAAGCCATGAGGGTTACACTAGAAATGCGCTGGGGAAGGAACAGCTCCCGAAGACGTCTCCCGCCTGAAGGGCCAGAGCCGCTGGAAGCCTGGCTGTGCCTGGGCTTTCTCGTCTCAGTGCAGCAAGGCACCGCGATCCACCAGCACGTGATGGGGAAGGCCCTGGTTCTGTCTTTGTTTGGGGGTAAATAGCCGTGTGGTGTTGAGTGACTGTGATTGGCTTTTCCAGCTCCTTTAACACAAACTACAACCCACTCACGATACAACTCCGGCAGATGTGGTTCCATTGACGTTTGTTGACTTGCCTCATTTCCTTCCAGCTCTTAAGTTCCAAAGTCTAACTGGGATGGTAGCTGTGAAGTGCATGATTGTCGTCCTAATTTCTGCATGTGTTTATGACGATGTATTTTTGGGGGGTGAGGGGGAGGAGAGCCGGAGAGCATTTTCAGAAGCGGAAGGTCTTTCCTGTCTTACCTTGGGGGAATGCTGTGTAGTTCTGATAGAGTTGTCTCTCAGTCTGTTTGTGAATGCCCTTTCGCTTACACTTCCAGCCCTCCTGGTGGCGTCCTTGGTTGTAAGGTGGCTGCTGTATAACGTCCACTCTCTCATATTTAATACGTGTGATTGTGACCGTTGTCCTTTTGTTTTAAAGTAACCATGAGAGGAAATGGATCCGAGTTGCATTAGAGAAAATGGATTGATCAGAGGGGAGAGTGCAGTAAAACTCATACTGGCATTTCGCTTTTCTCATTTCCCTCAAGCGGGCGGGCATTAATCCCTTCCCACCTTCTAATGTCCTTGGTGTCCAGCTGGCTTTGTGGGATGTGCAATGGTTTTACTGTACTGCCTCGATCTGTGCCAGGCATTTATACACAGCCACGTGTGCGAGTCGGAGCGTATGTGGTTCCCCCCCCTGAGTCACGGGGTTAGCTGAATAGCCTCTCCGCTGTCCCTAGATGGCAGACACGGCGGACACGAGCGACATGGTCAATGGCGCCGCAGAACAGAGGACAAGTTCCAAAGAGTCCAGCCCCATCCCCTCCCCCACCTCCGATCGCAAAGCCAAGACTGCCCTCCCAGCCCAGAGTGCCGCCACCCTGCCGGCCAGAACCCAGGAGATGCCTTCCGCCCAGATGGAAGGCTTTCTGAACCGGAAGCACGAGTGGGAGGCCCACAACAAGAAAGCCTCCAGCAGGTACAGTGGCGAGCGAGGCGGGGAGTCAGCCCGGTAAAGGCCGGGGCGGGTCCACCTCGAGTGGAAAGGGGAGTGCGCGTCGTTCGCATAGTTGATTTGTGCGTAGCTTCCTGGGCAACATGTTCTCAGGACGGGCCCTGGAAAGGGGGAGTAGAGCGCCTCGTATTCGCTGAGTAGGAAGAGTTGTTTTTTAAGAAAATGTATTTTTATTGGTTTCAGAGAGGAAAGGAGAGGGAGGGAGAGATAGGAACATCAATGATGAGACTCATTGATCACTGCCTCCTGCATGCCCCACACTGGGGATTGAGCCAACCACCTGGGCACATGCCCTGACCGGGAATCAAACCGTGACCTCCTGGTTCATAGGTCGACGCTCAACCAATGAGCCACGCCGGCCGAGCAAGAAAGAGTTAATATGCATGGAAATAGCAAAATCAGACCTCAGTGGCTCATCCTGAGAGGGACTGCTAGGTTGCGGTTGAGGCTTCCCTGAAGAGAAATGATTTCATTATAGTTTTCCTCATTGTGGGGTTTTCAGAAACAGTCACCATTTCCCCTGCCTTATCTCCATAGCAGTCTTTGTACTTATCATCTCCCAATAGACCTACTTTTTATTATCTCTGTTCTACAGGTGAGGAAAGTGAGGCCCTGAGAGGTTAAGAAAGCGCACTCTCTGTAGAAAGCTAGTCAATGACACCCCTGGGGTGTCACTCACATCCGACTGCACAGCCCGTGTGCTTAACCAGTAAACGCAACTGCCTGGGACCGCCAGGTGCACGCGGTACAGGGTCCCTGTTGGGCAAGGCAGTCCATCCAAGAGCTGCCACCCACATGGAGAACAACACTGACTTAATACGTGTAGACGGCTGTAAAGCCCCGTGTTCTAATAAAGTCAGCGTGTTATCACAGGAGAAAGGCCACCTTTTTCTGATTGACCCAAAGGTTCCCTACTCGCCAGTGGCCCTGGGCCTGCCCCCCCTGGGAGGTTGCCAACCACGTAGAGTGAAGCTGAGGAGGAAGAGCAGCTGAGGAGAGGCAGGCCTCCCGGGAGCCCGGCCGGTGCCCTTTGCCGCAGGCGGGTGTCACCGCAGAGCGCAGACGCCAACCAGTCTTGCCCGTCGGAGCCCAGAGGGCCCTTGCTGAGTAGCACCGTGTGTTTTCCCCCAAATCCAGAGAGAGGAGTCGCCCTCAAACACCTACCACCGTAGGAGCATGTGCCCTGCCCAGGAACCCCCAGAGGCATTTTGTTCCATTTGTTTAGTTTTAGCAGGATTTAGGCGGGGCTTTCAACAGGCAGTCGCCGCACGTGGTATGAGGATCATGTTCATATTCATCAGACTCTTAGTTCTCGATGGGTGTGTGGTGTCGAGCCTTGACATTCCTTTCTTTATTGCTCAGGTCCTGGCACAATGTTTATTGTGTCATAAATAACCAAGAAATGGGTTTCTACAAAGATGCAAAGACAGCTGCTTCCGGAATTCCCTACCACAGCGAGGTCCCCGTGAGTCTGAAAGAGGCCATCTGTGAGGTGGCCCTCGATTACAAGAAGAAGAAACACGTGTTCAAACTCAGGTGAGAGTTGGGTGTGTGTTTATTCTCACTCGGGGGGTTGGTTTTCTTAGACTCTGTGATCTCCGCTGCAATTTAAAAAAAATCACCAACCAAGCGACACACGGGTGTGGCACATGTAGGGGTCCTGGGGGCTGGCTAGTTGCCAGCTTCCCCGTGGTTGGTGGCGCAGCCGAACGTCACTGTTCCCTGAGAGCAGGCGAGCCCCTCACATTTCACATTTCAGGGAAGCTTAGAGAACTAGCTTCCCCATCTTTTCCGCTTCTCTGGACTCAGGAGCTGCTATTCTTTGCTCTGAGTTACCTGTGGTGGAAAGGGGAGGCGGAGGGTATGGGCCTGTGCCTGTGCCTGTGCCTGTGCCTGTGCCTCGTCCCCGGGATGTCAGCTGCCCCGGAACTGTCTCGCTCCACGTGTCCCTGCCCTGCAGAACCCCTGCACGTCCCCACAGTGGATCCAAGCCCAGAAGCTCTGCGTGGTGCTTGCAAGTGGGCAGGAAAACATCGTCTCTTTTAAAAATGTAAAAAGTATGTGTGTGAGTGGTTAGGCTGTTAGTTCGGTGCTTCTCTGACCTGCTGCTGTGGGATCTGACAAGCTCTGGGCTTCGGTTACGGGAGTCTCTGTGTCTCGTGCCAGCTGGACTGGGCCAAGGACTACAAATGAGCTTCAGACGGTGTGGCTCCCTGAGCTCTGCTGACGGGCCCTGGAGCTTCGGGGCGCGGAACACTGCGCGCTCTGAGACGGGCATGGGCAGCGGGCTCCCCAGCTGCCTCCCTCTCTATACGCTGTTGGTGCAGCTTCAGAGGGTTGGGGCATTGGCAAGGGCACTGGCCCTCCGCCCCTCCGACAGTGCCCCCTTCCTCGTGACAGCCGTGGAGCAAAGGAGTAAGCCCTCCAAGCCGGCGGCTTCTCGGCCTCACAGGGATGGCCTTGCAAGGACACTTCCTTCGCTCTGAGAAGTGCATAAGAAGAGAAGTCTCAGAAACTATCTCTGTGTGTCTATTCAGAAGCTGGTACTTGTTTTTTATTATTTTTTAATATATTTTTACTGATTTCAGAGCGGAAAGGAGAGGGGAAGAGAGATGGAAACATCAATGATGAGAGAGAATCATTGATAGGCTGCCTCCTGCACGCCCCACACTGGGGATCGAGCCCGCAATCCGGGCATGTGCCCTGACGGGGCATCAAACCATGACCTCCTGGTTGATAGGTCTATGCTCAACCACTGAGCCATGCCAGCCAGGCCAGGAACCGGTACTTGTAAATGTGAGGGATGCAAGCTTAGAAGCAGAATTTCAAAAGGGCTTATAAATTTTAAAGAGCTTTCTCTTGAATTCAATTTAGAGTAGTGGTTAGGCACCCAGGTGGTCTTTGCCACAACTAAGCCAGGTGTTGCTTCATTTGGACTTTTTAAAGTAATCCTTCCAGTGGGTTGAAACGCCGCGTTGACTGTGTAAATTATATTAGCTCAACTATATGGCTTTTTGATGTCCAAGGGGCCCCCACCTGGCCTGTGCGCGTGTCAGGCGCGGTTGGTGTTGTCTGCACGGGCGTTTCTGGTGTGATTCCTGTGCCTGTTTGTATCCCATGGAGGATATGGGAGTTGGGGGATGTTTTTTCCTTGTTATATTGTGACTTTCCTTTCTTCCTTCAAATTACAGACTAAATGATGGAAATGAGTACCTCTTCCAAGCCAAAGACGATGTAAGTTTCTAAGATTCTTTTCTCTCGAATACGTCATGATTTGAAAGTAGCGTGATAAGCTCTACTTGTAATGTTCGTCATATAAGTAATGGCCAGTGATGGCGCCTGGCGTCTGGTCTCCATGGTCACTAACACGGGAGGGTGTTCAGTCCTTGTGTATCTAGGAGGCAGGGAGTGCCATCTGTCCTTGCCGTGGGGGGGGCAGCTAGCGCAAGGTCCTGAAGTCCACCCCCCAGCAGGTGAGGCACAGTGAGGTGTCCCAGTCAGGAGCCTCCCGATGGCACCCCACTGCCTTCAACCACCTATTTCATGGCTGTGCTCCACCTCGGGGGGAGAGAGAACAGCATGCACAGTGCTTTAAACTGGGAAAAGCTTCCGTTAAACTTACAGTCTTATGTGTCAGATACATTACAATTTTAAATATTTTTTTTTATTGATTTCAGAGAGGAAGGGAGAAAGAGAAAGAGAGAGAGAGAGACATCAATGATGAGAGAGAATCATCGATTGGCTGCCTCCTGCACGCCCCACACTGGGGACTGAGTCCACAAACCGGGCATGTGCCCTGACTGGGAATCTAACCATGACCTCCTGGTGCATAGGTTGACGCTCAACCACTGAGCCACACCAACTGGCAAATAAAATTTTAAAAGGGGGGCAACTACTAGAGGGATAGATACCTCACAGATGGAGACCAGACTCCCAGCTCCTCCAAGGTCATGGGGCCATATACTAGAGGGCTGACCTCAGGCACTGTACACCGAATTCTCGTGAGAGTTGAACCATGGTCACTCCATGGTCCTGACAAAGCAGAGGTTCCTTTGGGAGCTGCTTGCCCCTGAGTCAGCCCTGTTCCCAAGCCTCCCGACTGACAAGTCTCGGGCGGTCATGCCGCTGGAGCGAGAGCGTTTCGTGCCCATCCCTGTTAGCTGAGTCTCCCCCTTGCCTCCTCCTCTGTCCAGGAGGAAATGAACACATGGATCCAGGCCATCTCCTCTGCCATCTCCGCTGATAAGCACGAGGTGTCCGCCAGCACCCAGGGCACGCCAGCATCCAGTCGGGCGCAGACCTTGCCCACCAGTGTCGTCACCATCACCAGCGAGTCCAGTCCCGGCAAACGGGAAAAGGACAAAGAGAAAGACAAAGAGAAGCGGTTCAGCCTTTTTGGCAAAAAGAAGTGAACTCCTTCCCTTCACCTCCTGCCCTTCTCTTACCTTTTCAGTGAAATTCCAGCATGCAAGCTCAGAACCAACACATTACTCTCTGTGCCTAATGTTCCTCAATGTGGTTGATTTTTTTTCTAATTTATAGAGCATTTCTGGGGGTGGGTCGGGGGGAAAATACACCTAAATACTTTATCTCCAAGTTACAAAAGTTTGAGGTGCAGAGGGAAGACCAGATTTTTTTAATGAAATTATATAGATTAGATCTCAATATTTAAACTGTTCCTCAATTTTGTGAGGCTGTGTTGGGAATAACTCGCCTCTAGTGCTGTTGGTATGCAAGGCAGCGGTGCTTAAAACAATATTTCCTGTGCTCTCCAGAGACACAATGTACCAATGTCCTGACACCATTCTCTGCCATTCACTCCCGTGGTTACCTTGAGTTTTGACTATTAGAAGTGCCCGCGATGGGACTGATGCTGATTTAGGCAGATCGTGTCCTAGGATCTCGCTGCAGCCTTAGTGCAGCTCCATGCTAACTCTACAGACCAAACCGTGCGTATCCGGCAGCACTTACTAACCCACGACATGCGGCTTTTCTGCATCACCTGTGACGACGGTCAAGAATGTCGGTATCCAAGAAAGGAATAGAAAACTGATACTGTTTTAAATAATCTGTAATTTCAATTTTTTTTTTTTGCTGAAATACATTATATTGTATGTTTGAGATAATTCTAGTACAAAGTATAATAAAACTAGATGTATAATAAACCCTTTAAATCATTGGTAAGTGTACAAGTGGAACTGAAGCATTTACTGGACAAAGTAATGTTACTCTAATGGTTACCTGCTCGTGCGTGGCCACACTGTGTTATAATTTGCTTCATTACCTTGCTCTTTGATACATAGTGTGCATTTCTCTGTCACTGTAACGGTTGTAATGACAAATTTTCATCCTACTGCACAATCACAATGGCATCGATAGGAATGAACTCCAGAGGCCGGGCCTGAGCAGGAAGGTGGTCACTCGGGCCCGGCGCTCAGTCGTATGACCTGTACCTCTCAACTTTTGCCCTCTCTGTTAAATATATGCTATGTCATTAAATGCTTTTAAATCTAGCACGGTGGGTAATGGTTGTTTTTTCTCTCCTGCGTACACGTGGCAAGTGGGGGAATTGCAGGACTCGTTTTTTGCATTCTTGTGCTGGACTGGTGTACCAGCTTTGAAAACTACAGGAAACAGTAAAATCTATGGAATGCATGGCAGCTGCACATCTAGGTTTTTCTTTTATATATATAAATTGGGTGGGGGTTTTTTTATTATTATTGATTTCAGAGAGGAAGGGAGAGAGAGATAGAAACCTGAGATGAGAGAAAATAATTGACCGGCTGCCTCCTGCACGCCCCCTAGTGGGGATCAAGCCCGCAACCCGGGCATGTGTCCTGATCGGGAATTGAATCATGACCTCCTGGTTCATAGGTCGACACTCAACCATTGAGGCACGCTGGCTGGGCCACATCCAGGTTTTATCTTTCGTTATAGAGGAGTTACCAGAGAGCGTGCTAAACGAGCTCTGACACAGGGGTTGGCCAGTTTGTCCTGTAAAGAGGCAGAGACAGTAAATACGGTAAATGTTTTCGGTTTTGAGGGCCACACTCTGTTGCAACTCCGCTGTTGTGTAATGCACAGGCAGCCATAGGCTATGTGAACCCCTGGGCATCCAGCCCACTGCTTGACCCCAGGCCTGCAATTAGGTTTCTTTAAGAACCTCTGGTTTCTTTTAGTCTGAAATGGCATTCTGAAACCACACTCATTGCTTCTCACTGGGTTGGTCCTTGTTTCTAGGCATGTCGGTACTCAAATGCAGGATTGCGGGGTCTTTTCAACTTAACATTTCCTGAATCATAATCATTTTCACTCAGAATCGTGGTTCTCAAGGCAACAAGGGGCATAGAATGAGAAGATCCTATAATTACTCATGCTTTATCCCATATTACAACTAAACTACGAATAGCAATACTAGTACCATCACTGACATAATTACTGAGAACAGTTGTTGATTTTTTATTAACCTTTTTTTAAAATTTTGTGATCATGTAGACTCCCAAACGGTTATAAGAAATAATTTAAGCCTGGCCAGCGTGGCTCAGTGTTTGAATGTTGACCTATGAACCAGGAGGTCACAGTTCGATTCCCAGTCAGGGCACATGGCCCGGGTTTCGGGCTCGATCCCCGGTGTGGGGTGTGCAGGAGGCAGCCAATCGATGATTCTCTCTCATCATTGATGTTTCTATCCCCCCCCCCCTTCTTCTCTGAAATGAATAAAAATACATTTAAAAACAACAACAAAAATAATTCAAAATACCCCTGACCCAGTTTTCTCCAGTGGTAACATCTTGCAAAACTATAATATAAGATCCCATCGACGTTGACTCAGTCAAGCTGCAGACCGTCTCCATCACCACAAGGATCCCTCCTGCTGCCCTTGTATAGCCACACCTGCTTGCCAGCCTCACGCCCTTTAGCCTCTGACGGCCACCTGTGGGTTCTCCTTTGTTACAGGTTTGTCCTTTCAAGAATGTTGTATGAATAGAATCACACATGATATAACAACCTTTGGGGGTTGGCATAATTCTCTGGAGATTCATCCAGGTTATAGGTGTGAATGTACCAGTCTGTTTAACCATTCACTTACTGAAGGACACCTGGGTAGTTTCCAGTTGTCTATTACAAAAGAGCCACTATAAACATTTACTAGTGTGTGCCGGTCTTTGTGTGAACGTAAATCTTCATTTCTCTAGGACAGAAGTGCCCAGGAGGGCTGAGAATTCTTAAAAACATTTTTGTATGTATTCTCCCCTTCTCCCCACTTTTATGTCATTTCACTGTATCTACAATGTCTGAGCAAATAGTTCTTTCTTCTCTCCCTCTTAATCCTCATGTAGTCTTAGTTCTACAAATAGGTGCATATTTAATGCTCCCCAGTTTTTATGGGGGGTTTCCTAGTTCCGGTCTGAAGCTCCTCCCCTTGGTGGTGTGTGTATATAACT
>NW_005371410.1:10398211-10423068 GCF_000412655.1 Myotis brandtii | reverse complement strand
GATCAAACACTGAAAGTGAAGTGCTCTTTTGTTGCTTTCAGGACTGAATAAAGATTCCCTGAGGGAGAAATAAATGTGAGCTTCACAGTATTCCAAGGTTTAGACCAGGGGTGGGCAAACTTTTTGACTCGAGGGCCACAATGGGTTCTTAAACTGGACCGGAGGGCCGGAACAAAAGCATGGATGGAGTGTTTGTGTGAACTAATATAAATTCAAAGTAAACATCATTACATAAAAGGGTACGGTCTTTTTTTTTTTTTTAGTTTTATTCATTTCAAACGGGCTGCATCCGGCCTGCGGGCCATAGTTTGCCCACGGCTGGTTTAGACCCACTTTAAGAGCACAAGCTGCCCTAAAAAAATGACAGTTTTTCAGCTTTTCTCTTTAAAGGCTGAGGAAGAATGTGACATCCTGTTTGGAGCTTTGGGTTTTTGTAAAAACTCAGCCCCTTCTGAAAGAAGGGATCCCGGAAATGGAATTGGAGGGACCTGCTCTCTCTAAAGCAGCGGTTCTCAACCTGTGGGTCGCGACCCCTTTGGCAGTCGAACGACCCTTTCACAGGGGTCACCTAAGACCATCCTGCATATCAGATATTTACATTACGATTCATAACAGTAGCAACATTACAGTTATGAAGTAGCAACGAAAATAATTTTATGGTTTGGTCACAACATGAGGAACTGTATTTAAAGGGCCAGAAGGTTGAGAACCACTGCTCTAAAGGAAGGTTCAAGATGTGTGAACCAACGACCCTTTCACAGGGGTCACCTAAGACCATCCTGCATATCAGATATTTACATTACGATTCATAACAGTAGCAACATTACAGTTATGAAGTAGCAACGAAAATAATTTTATGGTTTGGTCACAACATGAGGAACTGTATTTAAAGGGCCAGAAGGTTGAGAACCACTGCTCTAAAGGAAGGTTCAAGATGTGTGAGAAACTGAGGCCCCTCTTCCATGCTGTTTGGCCGTTTTCATCCAGAGGTCCCTGGGAACAGGGCCGATGGGGAGAGGGAAGTTAGTGGGTAGAATTATTTGGTCGAGTTCAAGAGCCTCGTTTTGGCTGTTTTCTCTACGGAGAGCTTGAAAAGCTTCCCCAGGAACGCCCAGATTTATTGGGCGCCTGCGCTGCCTGGGTTTCAGCCATAGAGGTGGTTTCTGTTAAGGGCCGGTCAGCTGCACAGCAGGAAGAGGACCCCGGGCCTCAGGAGCTGAAAGGGCCCCCCTCGTCTCTCCTGCCCGCCCTGCTCCACTGGGAGCCCGGTCTTTGTCTGGTCACAGTGACAGCCTCGTCAAGGCCTCCAGAGCCCCTCACCCTTCACTCCTCCCTGCAGATGGTTCTTGCACTTTGGGGACCCATTGTGTCTGGGAGGGGGAGTGGAGGAGGCAGGACAGCAGTGGAGTTTCCTGAAACGGATTCTTTAGCCGGAAAGGGAATTTTCTCTTACAAAAGCCCAGAGGGACTTTCTCCCAGTTCTCCCGGGTGGAGCATCCGGCATTCCGGGGCCTGGGCAGAACCCAGCCTCCTGGGGAGGCCGGCCTTGGCCCCCAGCATTTCCCTGGAGAATCTGCTCAGCCTGCTGCCGCCACTGTGGCTTCCCTCTCTCTGAATTACTTCCAGTGCTGCTGTTCTCCAAGCTTTGGTTTTGTGAGGGGAAAAGGCTCTCAAGATTTTAACCTCCCACCTGGGGCCACAGCCTTAGTTCAAATGGCCAGAGAGCGTCCGTCGGAACAGGTGTTGGCTGGGGTTCAGGCCAGCCCCACCCTGCTGCCATCTGCTTCATGTCTGTCACCTCTCTGTCCTGTCTTCCCTGGGCGCAGTCATTTCATCACTTCATCCAGGGTGCGCAGCCTCCTCTGGGGAAGGAGCGTGGGGCTCCCAGGCTGGTCAGAATCACGGCTCCTCCCCCATCCAGCCAAGTCAGTGTCCTCTCCTCACTCCTGCAAAGCACCCACTGAGCGCCAGCCACTCTGAAGCAGCCCCTTACGTCCGTCTGCCTCCTCTGAGCCCGGGTCTAATTATCTAAAGGAGGTTGAAGAAATGAGGTGCGGAGCGCCGCACCCCACGAGCCAGTTCCTTCTCTCCCGAGGCCAGGAAGAGGCTCTCTGTGTTTATTTTTCAAAGATGATTTCATTAGTCTGCACAGTTCAGTAACAAAACCCACATCCAAATGGTTTAAACAGAAGAGGTTGTCCGGCCGCACAGCTGAAACAGGCTGCGTTTCAATGCTGATTTGCGGCAGAAGTGCTCAGCCTCATCCTTACCCAGCAGGTGCTCGCTGGCCCCTCGGCCCGCCCTGCTCTCCGCCTGCCCAGCTCTCAGGCCGATTCGGCCTCAGGCTGGCTCACTTCCTGATGATGGCGCTGCTTCCTTGTGTAGGAGGAGTGAAGGGGGCGCCTCCTCCCCCAAACAGGACAAAGCCCTGAGTTTTGCTCTGAATGGATTAATTTAGGTTTGGCATCCCTGAACCACATCCGTACAAAGGAAAGCACCTCAGGGAGCCAGGGTGTCCTGGTCTATGCAAACCACAGGCCTTTGCAGAGTAGACGCAGGTGGGGATGGGCCCCAGTGCCCAGTGTCCATCACTGGGTGAAACTGAGAAAACCACATCAAAGAATGACAACATCAGGCTGGCTTGTGTGCTAAAGCCCTCACCTCGTGTGTGTGTGTGTGTGTGTGTGTGTGTGTGTGTGTGTGTGGTGGAGGGGAGAGCACTCAAATGCTGTATATGTGACATGAAAAGTGCTGGCCCAAAGGAGGGGGGGGATTTGAGAAATAGGGGAGGGGGGACTTTTCTGAAAGAACCATTTTTTCTTTGAAAAGGAGAGATGGTGGTGAGAAGAGTCTCCTCTTGGAGTCAGGCTTGAATCTCTTTACATTTTATTTTTTAATTTAAAAATATATACATATTATTGATTTCAGAGAGTAAGGGGGGGAGAGAGAGATCAATGATGAGAGAGAATCATTGATCGGCTGCCTCCTGCATGCCCCACCCTGGGGATTGAGCCCGTAACCGGGACATGTGCCGTGACCGGGAAACACCCGTGACCTCCTGGTTCCTAGGTCAACACCACTGAGCTGAGCCGTGCCGCCTGGCTCTCTGTACAAGTTAAAGCACATTTGCTATTGTATTCAACGTTGCCCCTGGGTTTTCCCTCCCAGGTGCTGTCTGCAGAGAACAGCTGCGGGTTACCTGTTGGGAGGCCTCTGGGTCTGGCCCCCTGGCCGCCTTCTGCAGGGCTCCCTCCTGCAGCCCTCACTGGGGCCGCTGCAGACTCTACAGCTCAGCGGCGAAAGGAGCTCAGGTGGGAGGCCATAACTATGAAATAACCAAATGCTTGTCTAAGGAACTGAAATTTTTCTTTTGAAATAAAGCCCTCCAAAAGGTGCTGACATCTGTTTCTTTGGGGAAGCCCTGTGTGCCCGAGTTTATGGCTGGAACTGTACTTGGCAGAGAGACAATATGTGTGACCACCCCCGCCCCCAGCGCCCCGCCCATGAGGGAGCAGCTCGCTCTTCACTCACCACCCCGTTTCTTACAGTTTCCATCACTGGCAGGAGGTCAGATTACCCAGAGCAGTAATGACTTAAAAGGCCACGGTGTCCCATGTGCCTGGGCTGGGGTGCCGGGGCAGGCCCAGGGCTGCCAAAGCAGCAGAGCCTGGCATTCCTCCGCCAGGAGGGGAACGGATTTAAATTCCATAGAACATTTGCAAAGACAAACCTGTCCTTAAGTTATCTTTTTTGCTCTGACCCTTGGGATTGACGTCATTTCTCCATCACGGTTGCGTCTCTGGGAAGCCGCCCGGCTGCGGACACATAGCAGCTGGTTCCCTCATGACCCAGCTCCTCGGGATGTAGGGCCAGGGAGGGCCCGTGTTCCCTCCACGGCTGCCTCATCGCACTTGGGGCCCCTCCAAGGGGACGCCGTTTCTGCACCGGCTGTGACTGAGCCAGCACGTGCCGAGTTCTTACTGTATGCACAGGTGCCACCTGTACTTTACACGTGGTAACTCTTCTCTCCTCGCAACGACCCTGTGAAGTAGACACTTGTCACGGGGTATCGGGATAGCTGAGTCCAGAACTGTCACTGCAGGGGACAGGAGGCAGAGAGCCACGCCGGAGGTGGCAGAACCAGACCACAGCGCCGAGTTCTGAGGCTTTGCCAAGGTCTGGCTGACCCCGTGACCGGCCTGTCCCCCGGCATCACCCCCGTTCCGCTGTGTTCTCTTCAGCTTGTGAGAGGGTGTGTGCCCAGGACCTCAGCGGTGTAAGTGGCGGTGTGAGTGTGAACGTGCCCCGTAGGAACAGGGGCGGGCCAAGCTGGGCCCAAACATGCCAGAGGGGCTGCTGGGAAAGAACCAGCAGCGGTCCAGGGATGGGGCTCTGGTTTTACGCATCTCCACCCTTTGTTCTCTCCAGGTGGAATGACTCTGTCTTGCCAAGGACAACAGCCTGGGTATAACGTCGTGTGCTAAGCACTTGAGTTGCGTTATCTTGCCCGGTCCTCATAGCAGCTGTGTGTGGTAATGGTTGCCTTGATTATACAGAGGAGGACACTCAGGCATAGAGAGTTAAGCCCTTGTGTCAACAGCAGCTGGGGATTCGAGTTCTGACACGTCTTTGCAGAGGCCATACTCTCAGACTAAACCATCCGCTGATGTCCCTCACCTAGATTCTTCCCCTGCCCTTCTCTGGGTTGAGAAGCAACTGTCATGGAGCCGGTGCCAGCCAGGAGGGGGTCTCAGGTGCATAAACCATCCCCCAAAAGTGGGCTTTTAGGGAAAGGACGACCATGGCCAGTGCCAGGTCCACTCTCCAGCCACACAAGCCTGAGTTCAGTCACAGCTCTTCACCGACTCTTCGCACCCATGTTACTCTGTGTGCAAGCTGAGAGATTGCTCTCAAAGGCATGTGCAGTGTGACTGGAGGGTGGCTGGTGCCTCATTCAGACTTGCAAACCTGTAGCTGCCCAGATGTGGACTTGTCTACATGCTGAAGTCCTTTCGGGATCAAATCTAAGACCAGATAAAGAGCACATGGGACACATAACTATTCGGAAGGTCGAGAAGAGGGAGGGAGGGAGGGAGGGAGGGAGGGAAAGGTGGAAGGATCCTCCTCCGAGCTGGGTGCTGTAGCCTCAGAAAGGTGACAAAATGAACCAGGGCTCAGCACAAAACCCATGTCCGTGTCTCCTTCACCCACAGGAGGTGAAGACAAGCTTTGGGAGCTGATGGGCTCCAGCCGAGAAGGTCAGATGTTCACTCCAGCTCCCGGAACGGGCCACTGGGCCCCTCTGTCCTCTGACTTCTGTGGTGTCTTTGCTCTGATGTCTGAGTCTCCCCACTGTGCATCTTAACTCCTTGGCTGTCCTTCCCTCATGTGCAAAATCCTACACAGTTAAACATCAGACTACTTCTTCTGTGTAGTATTTCCACTTAAATTTACATCACAAATATTTTGCCATGTTGCTCACGGGTTGACGCACCATCAGTTAGAAAAACGCCCCCAAACGCTGGGTATTTAGCAATAAGGGCATGCCCCGCCTTGAGGCTTGGGTTCCTCAAATGACAGCCTTTCCAAGGGCAGTTCTCTTGGGGCAGACACTCCTTCGGTAGGCCTCTCCCAGGTTCTATTCTGCTTTAAGGACCTCCCTCCCTACAGGGCACACACCTGGGAGCCGTCTCGCCCCACCTTTGTGGAAATGTCCTCTCAGGATGTGTTGCCCTCTCTGCTCTGACCTCAGCCACCCTGACAGTTTTGGGAACTTTACATTTCAGGAAACTGGTAGTGGGTCTTCACCCCTTCACTCCCCAAACATCTCCCGTGGTCCTCATACAGGTGTTATCCCCAGCCCAACACTTCAATAATTTCTCTCTCATACAAACACACGTAAGTTTCACACCTGGCCTCATTTTCTTGGGAACTGCTAAGAACAGGCTTTGCGTCATGGTTCTATTACCCCTTCCCGAACAATACATCCACTTAGCTACTAGCTGTAAACAAGGGTAACAGTCTCGTAAACATGACTGTTTTTATTTTGGGCCAGCTTTGCGTTCCTTTGACCACCGACGAGGGTAAACTCTCTCTACTAATGCTTGACGTTTCCTTTTCCTTTTGAGAAAATTATCTGTTCATACCTGGTTCACCGAGGCTCTGAGTCACAAGCCACAAAAAAACAACTGTGGCCAATTTAACAGAAAAGGAGCTTATTAAGAATCTCCAGGAGGGCCGAGCACCAGGCTTAGCGTGTTTACAGCCAAGAGCGGAGCCCAGAGTCCTGCGGCAGGATGGGCTCCCTGAGGTCGCCACTGCGCGCACCCCCAGAGCGCCCGCCCGGTGCGGCAGGATCCGCACTGCTGGCTGGACCACAGCGGATCAGGCAGGCCCTCTCCTCCTCCACGGTACCGGCTCCATTCCAAGTCGTGCACGTGTGTACCATTGGCAGCCTCAGCCCACGGACCTCCTCGCCGCCAGGGAGGTTGGGAAAAGGACCCTGAGGTGGGGCCTCAAGAGGCGGTGGATGCTGCAAACATAGGAGCAGGGTTAAAAGCTGGTGGTTGTATTAGCTTTCCTTTGCCGCCTTAACACGTTAACCATAAACTCATGGCTGAAAACCACACAATTTCATTCTCGTAGACTTCTGTAAGTTAGATGATGGATGCATTCCTTCCCGGAGGCTCCGGGGAGAATGTTTTCCTGGCTTTTCTGGCATCTAGAGGGCCGCGTGCCCTGGCTGGTGGCTCTCTTCCTCCAGCTTCCAAGCCAGCCCTAGTGGACGCCATCCTCACCGCACACCCCTCTGAAGGTGTACGTCTCCACCCGCTTTTGAGGACCCGTGTGACTGCACTGCACCAGCCCGCACAATCCAGGACAATCGCCCCATTTTAAGGTCAGTTGATTATCAAGCACAAGCAATCCCTCTTTGCCATGGGATGTAACGTAGTCCTAGAGTCTGGGATTAGGACCTGGAACTCTTTGGGCGAGAGGGTCGGGGGTGGGCATTATTCTATCACAGTTGTCCAAAAAAAATAAAATAAAATAAGAATAAAAACATAAAAATCACGACAAATATCCACCACAACTTCTTTAGCCACGTATTTATTGAAGCCCGTGATTTGGTTATGGATTGAAATGCTTTCTCTAGATTGTTGACCTTTGTCAGCTGTACAGAGTGAAAATATGTTCCCTAGCCTGCTGTTTGGTTTTGGAATTCAAAAATATTTCAATATCAGGATCCATTCTCCACTCCCTCCTTTGTGACTTCATTACTCCAATACTGTCATCTTTCATAAATCTAAAAACCTGGTTATTTTGTGATTTTTTTAAAAATATATTTTATTGATTTTCTACAGAGAAGAAGGGAGAGAGATAGAGAGCCAGAAACATCGATGAGAGAGAAACATCGATCAGCTGCCTCCTGCACATCTCCCACTGGGGATATGCCCGCAACCCAGGCACATGCCCCTGACCGAATCGAACCTGGGACCCTTCAGTCCGCAGGCCGACGCTGTATCCACTGAGCCAAACCGGTTTTGGCGTGATTTTTTTTTAATACAATGTTTACACTTCAATCAATTCTTCTGAAATTTATTTTGATGTTCTTTACCAGGAATGCCTGTAACTTCATTATTTTTCCCAATTTCTAGTCAGTTCTCTTAGTACTATTTAGTAAACAATGATCACTTGTCCTCTTTCCAATATTAGAATTTAATACCCGATTTTTATTGAGCATCTAATATTTATTAAATACCAGGTACGGTTAACATTATTTAATTTTCTCTCATAGCAAAACCAAAAAGTGAGCCCAGGCCCATGTCTGTTTTGTTTACATTGAATCCCCTGTACCTAACTGCCCAAGCCTAACACTTGGCAGGCACTCAATAAGCATGAGTAATTATAGGATCTTAATTCATACTGATATTAACTAATTAGTTAATTAATTAACGGAGAAGGGAAAATTCTCCCTTATAATAGAAATTCAACAATAAAAATAAAAGAAATAGTGGAATTAGAAACTCATCAGTGTTGTCCAAAATACTGGGTAAGTTTCATGACAAACCATATATTTATATAGTTTCAAAGTGTCTTTCTGGATGTTGCTTATTAGTTATAAAGAAGGAAAGTAGTAACTTCATCGTTAAGAATCTTGGGCGCCCCATTAACCAAGCCATCAAAATTAGCACCACTCGATACTGGGCAAACCAATATTATGGGCCTCCTGCTATGCACTGAGGACACAGCATCCTTCCTGTAGCATTCCTGCCAAAAATGCACACCCTAAATCTAATCGTGAGGAAGCATCAGACAATGCCAGAATGAGGAGTATTATACAAACTTGCTGGTCTTTACTCTTTGAAAATGTCAAGGTCAAGAAAGGCAAAAAAATGGTTGAGAAACTGTTCCAGATGAAACTTGATGACTAAATGCAATGTGTGATCCTGGAATAGATCCTAGACTAAACTGTGAAGGTCATTATGGAGACAGTGGCGGAACTTGAATATGGAATGTGAATTAGATAATAGGTTTGAATTGATCGTGAACTTTCTGTGTTTACTATTGGCACTGTTCTTATGTAGGAGAATGTTCTTGTTCTTAGAAGAAGAAGAAAAAACCTGAAATATTTAGTGGAGGATTCTGGTGCCTGAATCTGTTTCCTGTCATCAGAATATTGTCATGTTGTCATCAGGTTCACCTTCCATGCACAGAATGGAGCTGGGATGTCACCAAGGTCCCAGAGCAGGTCGTAGGCTTTTGTGCCCGCTTGCTCCTCGACATTGATATGGGTGGCAGAATTTGATCTCAGGCTTACTTTCATTATAATTTTGTAGGTTACAGGGGAGACCATAGTTATTATTGTGAATAACCAAATCATTTTAGATGAATTTGCAACAGCTGCTAAGCCTGTGGCTAGCCAGGGGGTGGCCATCTCGGGGAGCTCAGTGCTCCATCAGGAGGGTCCTGCTCCCATCTGGGTGGGCTAGCCACTGCTTCTTTGGGGTGTCCTCCACCACTGCTGGTGGCAGAGCTGGATTTATCACAAAGTGAAGGATGCTGGTGCTTCATGACCTCTCACTCAGGCCCCTTTCATGGCCCTGTATCTGGTTTTGTATTCATCATGTTATGCTCTTTTTTCCTTAACTCCACCCCCCTCCCAAATTGTAGAAACTTCAGGCCTCCCAAAATCTGCTGCGTAGTTTAGATTTTGACCGCAGAAGGCTCTGAGTTGGGTCAGAACTGCACTTTAAGCTCCAAAGTTACGCTACACCAAGCATGTCAAACTCGCAGCCTGCCGGCCGCAGGTTTGACATGCTTGCTCTACACAGAGCTGGAAATTGACTCCCCATTCTGACCTGGTTTAAACGTACATGCACATTGTCTATCCCAAAGTTCTTTTGTTTTTGTTTTTGTTTTTAATCCTCACCTGAGGATATTTTCCCACAGATTTTTAGAGACAGTGGAAGAGAGAGGGAAATACAGAGAGAAATATCAATTTGAGAGGAACACATCGATTCGTTGCTTCCTGCATGCGTCCCGACCAGGGCCGGGATTGAGCCTGCAACTGTGAGACATGCCCTTGACCGGGATAGAATCTGGGACCCTTTGGTCCACAGGCCAATGCTCTATCTGCTGAGCCAAACCAGTTAGGGCCCAAGGTTCCTCAACAAGAGAAAGTGATAACATAAGACACTCCAAAAATAAAATGTATTACAAAAATAAAATGCGACCCCAGATGTGAATATAAACCCCTCTTTCATGACAAATTCTCAGGGAGAAATGACCGTTTCAAGGTAAGACCTACTTGCATGTTCAAATCCAAGACAGCAAAGTCCAAAGGAATTTAATTTAGAAATCAAATTACCTTGCCCTGGTGAGTTAAAGTTCAAATACATCAAAGTCTAAAATTGATCAAATCCATATTTCCTCCCACCCCCGATTTCAATGGGCTCTGTCTCAGGTAGAGGGGTGTGGCAGCTCCAGCATCCCAGGTTTGAAACAGTGTTCTGGAAGACAGGAGGTCCTGGGGAGCAGCAGGAATGAGCAGATAGTCTGGCGCATGCCTTCATTCAGTGCATTTACTGTGTGTCTAATGGTGCCATGCACCATCATGCTCTGTGGTGAGCAAGGCAAGCAAAGCCCTAGCCCGAGGCAATGGGGCCTGTGCCTCCCCAAATGCAGTGTGGTCAGGTTTGCTCATAGCTTGGAGGAAGAGCAGGTATGCCAGGACAGGACTTCGATTTGAATTAATTTCTCCCCAGGTAAAGGGGAATGACAGTTCATCCTAATTTTATACCAGAGCAAGCCACAGAGAGAACAGCCATCTAGGACAGTGATGGCGAACCTATGACACGCGTGTCAGAGGTGACACGCGAACTCATTTTTTTTGGTTGATTTTTCTTTGTTAAATGGCATTTAAATATATAAAATAAATATCAAAAATATAAGTCTTTGTTTTACTGTGGTTGCGAATATCAAAAAATTTCTATATGTGACACGGCACCAGAGTTAAGTTAGGGTTTTTCAAAATACTGACACGCCGAGCTCAAAAGGTTCGCCATCACTGATCTAGGAGAAGGGGAAGTGGGGCAGGGGGCAGGAGGGAGGGAGCTGTTGGTTCAGAATGCACAGAGAAGAAAAGCCATTGAATCCTGGTTTCCTCTCCCTTCCAGACACTAGGCTGTGTTGGCCTGAGGGCTCCTCAGAGAGGTGTGCCACTTACATCTGACACTTATTTTCAGGGTAGGGGTCCTTTATCACCGCTCTTATCCCACTTTAGTTTTACTTCACGATTTTAAAAAAATAAATTTAAAAAAAGATCCTTTTCTGTCATCCACCTGCTGCTTCTAGGGCACAAGTCATTTTCTTAGTCTTCACCAGCTGTACTGAGTCGCTTTGAAACTCCCAGCACTTTCCTGGCCTTGCTCCGTGGAAGTGTCCCTGCTAGTGCGCGTGTGCCACTCGACATTCACCCTCTGCTCAGCTGCTGCTCCATCCTGACTTTCTGCTCACCGGTCTTGACTGAGAAATGAGAGTTTCAAATACATGCAGCTGTTCACGTCTTAGGGTCCTTTCTCTTCACCTTTGTCCAAGGATGGTGATCCCGAGATGGGTAACTTCTCCACCAGGCCTTCAACAGCTGGAAGGCAGGGAGTTTCGGCCATTATCAGGGAAAGTCTGACTTTAGATGCGGAAGCAAACACAGAATACAGAGGATGGATTCCAACAGCCCTTTATTTTACCCTTAGGACACCTATCAGTCCAGACCCAGGCTTTCTCAGTTTCCCTCCCTCTTCTGCCCCCGCCTAAAAGTCCTCTCAGTGTTTTTATCCCCTGACCTCCCTGCAGGTCTTCTTCATTGTAATAGAGCGCCCTGCTACCATCTACCTGCATCCTTGCAGTCAGGGGCTTGGGCAGGTGGCTGCTCCCATCACAGGCAGCTCTGTGGACCAGGTTGGCTCCTGGGGTAAAACAAAGAGAACCATGTGTATCTGGAAAAGACTTGCAATGATGAGGACAAAGAAGGACCTTGTTTCTTGGCTGAGATGAAAGGAAGGCAAAATGGGTATCTCCATAGCAGCACTAGGCGATAAATCCTCAAGAAGCCCATTGCTGTGTAACAAGCCATCCCCAAACAATGTAGCTAAACAACGATGTGTTATTTCTCATTATTCATTTGGCTGTCTCAGCTGCCCTGGGAGGACCGTCTGCTCCCTGCTGTGTGCCTGAGGCCACTCACGTTGTTGCATTTCGAGGGTGCTTGGTTGGAGCTGGAACGGCCAAATGGCTTCCACTGGGCCTTTCACCCTTCAGAGGAAGTAAGCATTTCAAGAGGCCGCACCCCCACATGCAAGTCCTTATTAAGCCTCTGCTTTCACCGCACTTGCTCATGTCCCATTGGTCAAAGCAAGTCACATGGCCAAGACCAGACTCAAGGGCACGAATTCTGGGAAGTGTGTTTCATTGGCACCAAAGTAACAACCACACTATGTTTTTCCTCTCATATTTTGTTTGAAAGGATGGGCTTACTTCCCTCTGACAACGTTACTAGTAAGCAAGTGAACCGTTAAAATAAGTTCCAGAGGTCACACAGGTGAAGTTCCTCTAATTTCCAAAAACAGCTCTCAAAAATCTCAGAGTGCCGCTGAGTCACATTGATTACAAAGGTAAAACGTGGAAACTGCAGTATAATTTTAGAAAGTATCAGCTTGCCCTGGCTGGTGTGGCTCACTTGCTTGAGCGTCAGCCCATGCACCAAAGGGTTGCTGGTTTGATTCCCAGTCAGGGCACATACCCAGGTTGTGGCCTCAGTCCCCAGTAGTAGGCATGAAGGAGGCCGCTGCGCTGAGTCACATTGATTACAAAGGTAAAACGTGGAAACTGCAGTATAATTTTAGAAAGTATCAGCTTGCCCTGGCTGGTGTGGCTCACTTGCTTGAGCGTCAGCCCATGCACCAAAGGGTTGCTGGTTTGATTCCCAGTCAGGGCACATACCCAGGTTGTGGGCTCAGTCCCCAGTAGTAGGCATGAATGAGGCCGCTGATTGATGTTTTTCTCTCTCCTTCTCCCTTTCTCTAAAATCAATTTTAAAAAAACTTAAGAAAAAGAAAGTATCGGCTTATCCAGCTCACGGGAAACAAGCTTTCCTATATTGATGGGTCCTTTGACTCTCCCTGCCCAGGGTTCTTAGCCCGATCTCTGCTCGTGGCCTCGGACTTCTCTGCAGGTCCTGCCATCAGGCTGGGGCAGGGGGACGCTGGGTGTGGGTGGATGGTAGAGTGCCAGCCCTCATTGCTACCAAGGGCTTGAGTGCCATTGAGAGTAAGCAGACTGAAATGAGAAATGATTCCATCAAAAGCAAAGCTTTTAATTTCAAAAGACTACTCCGTGTAGAGGTTAAATCATTCATTAGCTAAGAGATGCTAGCAAGAACATGGGACAGTTTAGAAGGAAAAACAAAACCAAAACAACCAAATCAACAGACTAACTTAATCTCGACCAGCTGGGAACAGGCCGATTGGTTGTTAATAAGGAACATTATTTTGACAATTTAAAAAATTAATGACAATAGAAAGGATGGATGTTGAAAGAACTGCTTCAATCCTGACAATTAGCAGTATCCAGAAGGAAAGGCAGATGAGGAGAGTAGTAAAACAAAACCAGCATCTGAACAAGTAGGCTGAACTTGCTCATTAAGGTTGTATAATTTGGGAAATGGTGCTTATTTTATTCTCTCTCTCTTTTAAAAAAAAAATAATTAGAATAAATGCTGAAATAGAAACATGGATTGGGGTATGTAAAAATCTATTTAAAAGAAGAAATAGGTGGTAAAAATGTGTCCTTCTGCGTAAATTTGCTTTATGTACTTTTTAGTGAAAGTGAAAACTATACAGATTCAAAATGGCAAACAGAATGGAATGATTCATCAATCACATAATTTGATTGAATCAAAAACTGAACAATTTGACATTTTAGCAGCAAGATAAATATATTCAAATTAGATCATACTGTTTAGCCCTAAAAGTATTGTTTTCTCTTGTCTGGGATTGGCCAATACCAAGAATCATGCTTCTTCATATAATATGGTGAAATAAGTGTTTTGATGAGTCTGTCCAGAAAGCATAGTCAAGGGCATGTTGGTGATTTGGTGATGACTGCAAATTTATTGAATGAGCAGTGAGTGCCAGGAACTGTGCTAAATGTTTTGCATGCTTATTCTCAGTTAATCATCATCCCCATTTTACAACTGGGGAAACTGAGACAGCCATAGTATTAAATCACGTGTTGAGTTACATGTTTAGTAAATGGTGGAGATGGGATTTGAACCAAGTAATTTGACTGGAGACCCAATATCCTACTAATTTCAGAGCTGTGTTAAATAAGGGCTGGAGTGAGTAAACCTGGGAGTTACCGTAGCAACCAAAGAAAGGAACTTGAAGGGTGGTTGACATATTCAGCTCCATATCTATCGGCAACACCCACTTTCTTCTTTCTACTCAACTGTTTTTTCTATTGCTAATTTTACAAAGCAAACCAGCTATCCAAATACCCTTGAAACTGACAGGAGACTAGAAAAAAATCTAATCCTGTAAGTATCATTTAATTGTACTTTTTTCCTTTTAGATTTAGTAAGGAAATCATTTCTGAATAGGTTGATCCCTTGGGACACAAACCAAGATCCTGTTTTAAAGACATAGTCCTATGTTGCCCTCTTGTGGAAGAGATAAAAATCTCCTTGGGCTGTCAATTTTAGCACCGTCATGATTCAACCTATTTATTATGTACAGAGATAAATGCAGAATTAAAAAAACAAATTTCATGTTTGAGACATCCCAGTATTTCAAGAGGATCTAAAGACCAGACCCCAGGTTAGAGAAAGAAGTATATTACGAGTCTTACATTTTAAAAGAAAATTTGATGAAAAAGAAACTCTTCATCACATTGTAATGTATTGAACTTTTGTGTTTTGTTTTGTTTTTGTAAAATACACCTTTAACTACAGCCCTTGCTTTCTGAAGGTTTGTGGTCAAGGAAGAAAGGACAAACTGCATCTTTCTAAGGCTATTCCTGTTGCTGTGGAGCCCTCTCTGGTTCCTTTGGAACATACTTAGCTTTTGCCGGCAGGACCCTATCCCCAGTAAACACCCAGTAAACACCTAGTTTCTGGCCCATCATAGGCACGCAGCAAACACTTGCCATGTTGATGTTTTCCTTCTTGTGTCCTATAACTAATCAACTGTTGCTATATAACTGTGCAGATAACTCTGTTTTATCAATGAGTGAAATGAGATTTCTCCAAGGCGAGTCAGTTTCCAGGATTTTAAAATAAAAAGTCCCTTGCTTTTCACAGGGCCTAAAATTCCATTAGAACAACTCACCTTTTTAAGTGTTACCCTTCAAGCATATCCTATTAAAATGTTCACACTTTATAGGAACATTAACCTCGTGCTGTTAGGTCTAAGTTTGACTTGGTCAAGGGCAGCCTAAACCCTTGGGTACTACAGGGATCTTGAAAGGTGACCGGTTGAGTTCTGGAAAGAAAATATTAGAATTTCTCTTATGGTCTGGCCGGCATGGCTCAGTGGTTGAGCATCGACCTATGAACCAGGAGGTCATGGTTTGATTCCAGGTCAGGGCACATGCCTGGGTTGTGGGCTCAATCCCCAGTGTTGGGCATACAGGAGGCAGCTGATCAATGATTATCTCTCATTATTGATGTTTCTGTCTCTCTCTCCCTCTCCCTTCCTCTCTGAAGCCAATTAAAAAAGAAAAGAAAAGAAAAGAAAAACTATGCTAACACCTAGCCCCGAAGCCACGATAATAACCGTATTCTGGTCTACTCAGGTCTGGCTTCCTCTTCACCTTAATCTCCTGGTCACCCTCTTGACAAAGGGCTCTCACCCCAGCACCTCTGTGCTGAGAGACCTCCCTGAGGAGTTCTCACTCTTCATATTGACAAATGCTGATGCTGAGTCCATGTTTAGTGTGGAATCTCTCTCGTTGATCTTTGCAGAGGGCTTTGCTTACCTCCCGTCATACTCATTCATCTGAAGAGTGGTTTGGCTTTTAGAAATCGCTGAGTGCTTGTCCATCAGGGTTCTGTTGGCAGGCTGTGTTCTCTCTGCTCAGTGGGGAGAAGGAAAGATTTTATTTTGCTACCTTTTGTGAGAAGAGTCACTTTCTTATAGTAATGACAGTGATAATCATGGTCACATGTACTGAATGCTTTCTATTGGATGCAAGGCACCCGGCTTACCCCTCATACTGGTGTGGGCAGGGCCTGAATACTAAAGGAGGCCATTCCATATGTCTACACACTCAAAAGTTAGATATTGAGCAAACTGTCTATTAAATACTATGCATAACCCATGGACACAGACAATAGGGTGGTGTAGGCCTGGGGCAGGGGGGCCAGGGCAGGCTAGAAGGGGTCAATGGGGGAAATAGGGGAACATATGTAATACCTTCAATAATAAAGATTTAATTAAAAAATAAAATAATTTTATTAAATATATACATACATACATACATACAATGTTCTTTCCTCTTACCTTGTCAAATGTGGCTTCACAACAACCCGGAAGAAGAGGTTCACATGTAGAAATCTTAGATTCCCTCGAGTTCCATGCCCGAATGTGTCAGTGTGAGAAGTGGCCTCCAGGCTGCTTCCCTTCCTCCCACGTCCTACTGTGTCTGCACCATGAGGGGCTTTGCACACATGTTTGTGGACATTTGGCCCATACATCCAAGTACATGCCCTCCCACTTCACAAATAGCCGGCCCTTCAGGTCATCCTCTGACCTAGGAGAGTACACTCCCACAAGCAGCCAGAAGACAGCCAGGTCATTCCAGGCTCTCAGATACCTGGATGGCCCAAAAGGGAGGATGGGGTGATGTGTCCTGGGTGGGCATGTCCCCCTGATCCTACAAAATCTTCGCTCTATAAGAAAAAGGAACATCCATGTGGGGCCCTAGATTACTTTCTATGTATTTGACTTACTCAGTCTTTACAACAAGTCTATGAAATAGGTACCATTTAACAGATGGGGAAGCTGGGGCTTAGGGAGATTAGGTAGCCTGTCCAAGGCCAAAAGACTACTAAGTGGCAGAGTTATTTTATCTTTATTGAGTAGAGAATATAGAGGAACTCTACCTTCAATAAAAAATGTTTTCCTTCTTGTGTCCTATAACTAATCAACCGTTGCTATATAACTGTGCAGATAACTCTGTTTTATCAATGAGTGAAATGAGATTTCTCCAAGGCGAGTCAGTTTCCAGGATTTTAAAATAAAAAGTCCCTGGCTTTTCACAGGGCCTAAAATTCCATTAGAACAACTCACCTTTTTAAGTGTTACCCTTCAAGCATATCCTATTAAAATGTTCACACTTTATAGGAACATTAACCTCGTGCTGTTAGGTCTAAGTTTGACTTGGTCAAGGGCAGCCTAAACCCTTGGGTACTACAGGGATCTTGAAAGGTGACCGGTTGAGTTCTGGAAAGAAAATATTAGAATTTCTCTTATGGTCTGGCCGGCATGGCTCAGTGGTTGAGCA
Organism: Myotis brandtii; assembly: GCF_000412655.1. Taxonomy (NCBI): domain Eukaryota; kingdom Metazoa; phylum Chordata; class Mammalia; order Chiroptera; family Vespertilionidae; genus Myotis; species Myotis brandtii. The sequence goes on along the minus strand of NW_005371410.1, from coordinate 10,406,010 downwards.
TCGACCTATGAACCAGGAGGTCATGGTTTGATTCCAGGTCAGGGCACATGCCTGGGTTGTGGGCTCAATCCCCAGTGTTGGGCATACAGGAGGCAGCTGATCAATGATTATCTCTCATTATTGATGTTTCTGTCTCTCTCTCCCTCTCCCTTCCTCTCTGAAGCCAATTAAAAAAGAAAAGAAAAGAAAAGAAAAACTATGCTAACACCTAGCCCCGAAGCCACGATAATAACCGTATTCTGGTCTACTCAGGTCTGGCTTCCTCTTCACCTTAATCTCCTGGTCACCCTCTTGCCAAAGGGCTCTCACCCCAGCACCTCTGTGCTGAGAGACCTCCCTGAGGAGTTCTCACTCTTCATATTGACAAATGCTGATGCTGAGTCCATGTTTAGTGTGGAATCTCTCTCGTTGATCTTTGCAGAGGGCTTTGCTTACCTCCCGTCATACTCATTCATCTGAAGAGTGGTTTGGCTTTTAGAAATCGCTGAGTGCTTGTCCATTAGGGTTCTGTTGGCAGGCTGTGTTCTCTCTGCTCAGTGGGGGGAAGGAAAGATTTTATTTTGCTACCTTTTGTGAGAAGAGTCACTTTCTTATAGTAATGACAGTGATAATCATGGTCACATGTACTGAATGCTTTCTATTGGATGCAAGGCACCCGGCTTACCCCTCATACTGGTGTGGGCAGGGCCTGAATACTAAAGGAGGCCATTCCATATGTCTACACACTCAAAAGTTAGATATTGAGCAAACTGTCTATTAAATACTATGCATAACCCATGGACACAGACAATAGGGTGGTGTAGGCCTGGGGCAGGGGGGCCAGGGCAGGCTAGAAGGGGTCAATGGGGGAAATAGGGGAACATATGTAATACCTTCAATAATAAAGATTTAATTAAAAAATAAAATAATTTTATTAAATATATACATACATACATACATACAATGTTCTTTCCTCTTACCTTGTCAAATGTGGCTTCACAACAACCCGGAAGAAGAGGTTCACATGTAGAAATCTTAGATTCCCTCGAGTTCCATGCCCGAATGTGTCAGTGTGAGAAGTGGCCTCCAGGCTGCTTCCCTTCCTCCCACGTCCTACTGTGTCTGCACCATGAGGGGCTTTGCACACATGTTTGTGGACATTTGGCCCATACATCCAAGTACATGCCCTCCCACTTCACAAATAGCCGGCCCTTCAGGTCATCCTCTGACCTAGGAGAGTACACTCCCACAAGCAGCCAGAAGACAGCCAGGTCATTCCAGGCTCTCAGATACCTGGATGGCCCAAAAGGGAGGATGGGGTGATGTGTCCTGGGTGGGCATGTCCCCCTGATCCTACAAAATCTTCGCTCTATAAGAAAAAGGAACATCCATGTGGGGCCCTAGATTACTTTCTATGTATTTGACTTACTCAGTCTTTACAACAAGTCTATGAAATAGGTACCATTTAACAGATGGGGAAGCTGGGGCTTAGGGAGATTAGGTAGCCTGTCCAAGGCCAAAAGACTACTAAGTGGCAGAGTAAGGATTACAATTTGGGCAGACTGGCTCCAGAATTTTTTCTTCTGAACTGAAAGGGTTTCCCCATCACACCATTCCATGGCACTTTCTGTGCAGCACTATGAATCCCTCCTCCCCACAGTGGAACTCAGGAATCGTCTGTTTGACTCTACAAGCACTTGATAAAGTTGTTGTTATGGACTTTCCTCGTTCTTGGCATCACCTGAGCCTCCTTTAGTAGTAAAATTAAGGTATCTCTAAGATACTTTCCAGCTCTAGAATCCTGTGATTCTTAAAGGGAGATTATTACAATTTCCTAAGCCTGAACAATGTTCTAGAAAGTATATCTGAAGGTAACACAAAACTACTAAAAATTAAGAAGTAGTAATAATAATTATTGTTATTGTTATTACAGGAACCTACCTACCATGAGACCAACACACATATTTAATGTTTTAAAACACAAATTAATATCTTCTATAGGAACCTCCCATTACTCTTACTAGGAAACACTGCACAGATTTTAGAGAAGGCACATTACTTTGCCTATGGGTCCACTTAGGAAGAATCTGTAATGATGTTAGATTTCAGTGATCCAGATCTGACAACTAGATGTTACCCCTATTATAATCGACTTAAAACATTTAAAATGTATTGAAAGCAACATGTTGTTAGCTATATGACTGATTTTTCATTCTCTCTCTTTGAGATTAGAGGCCTCATTTAAGAGTTTGAATAGGGGCTTTATTATAAGCCACACTATGACAAAATTATTACCAGGAGCACACAAAAAAAGAATTATTTACCAGGGCTAATGTTTGCATTAGGAATGTCAAATGAAGTGCTGAAGTTGGAGATGCCTGTGCACTGCATAGAGTCATAGCGGTTACACCTGAAAGACAGACTCTCTGGGTATCTAGGGATACTTTTCAGAATGGGTTCTTTTCAAACGTGGGTTAAAGAGGCCTTTTCTTACTTATCTGACCTGGTTATTTTATCTTTATTGAGTAGAGAATATAGAGGAACTCTACCTTCAATAAAAAAAATCATGGAAACTTTTCATTGTTTTGATCTTCTCTTAGACTGTAGTGTCTACTACAACTCAATAGATAGAGCGTCTTTATCCTTTGTTAAAAATGTTTGACAGGAGATGGGGAAAAACACTTTAAAAGTTCTTTTCTCCACAAATGACTGATACTTTCTCATTCCCTTTAGCCCTAGCATTTTATGTCTTCCAATGTGACTGGTATAGTTTACCCAAAGTGGTTAGTATTCCTATAAAAACATTAAACTTAGGATAGCTTCTGTATAATAGACTAACAACATTAAGTTTAATTTAAAAATTAATCTTTCCTTCTATGAATAAGAAATAACTTCTGCTCTAAAAATGACTGGCATGTAAGGAATCAAATAGAAAGAAGTGATTAGTATGATAATATATAGGAAATCAACATGCAGCAGCCAAGTAAAATGAGTCAAACTTTGTTATTTTTAATGGCTTTATTGAGATACAATTTGCATACCTCATTAACATAGTGTTATGAGTTTTACTCTTGCTTGTCAAGATTGCTTATTTCCAAAGGGTATTATTAAGTCTTACTTTACACTTTCTTCAAAAAGAAGTTAGTATATACTGCCATTTGGTAATAACATTTGTATAAAGCTTTGCAAATGAACTCTTTGCACACATATATTCTGTTTCATTCTCACAACTATCCGGGTGAGGCTTGTTATACTTTATTGAATGAGTGGACTAAGATCAGAGGTTTAGTGATTTGCCTGAGGTAACACTGTAAGTGGCAGGCCCACAACTTATTCCTCCAGCTCATTTAACTAAAAGGGCAATCTGGGGTAGCATTAGTTATATTAAAGATAACTGAGAAAACGAACATATCACATTACATCCATTTCATTTGTTTAGGAGACTCCTTTCAGATACTCTCACGTTTTCTCAGGAAAATGTCCCTTTCTCTCTGGACCAGTGGTTCTCAACCTTCCTAATGCCGCGACCCTTTAATACAGTTCCTCATGTTGTGGTGACCCCCAACCATAAAATTATTTTCGTTGCTACTTCATAACTGTAATTTTGCTACTGTTATGAATCATAATGTAAATATCTGATATGCAGGATGTATTTTCATTGTTACAAATTGAACATAATTAAAGCATAGTGATTAATCACAAAAACAATATGTAATTATATATGTGTTTTCCGATGGTCTTAGGCGATCCCTGTGAAAGGGTCGTTCAACCCCCAAAGGGGTCGAGACCCACAGGTTGGTGACCCACAGGTTGAGAACCACTGGTCTAAATGCTTTCCTGCACCTACTCTTTTATTCCATAAACTGGTGTGGAACACGCTTTCAATTTATCTTTACTTATCTCAAGTCTTTCTTTATTTCCTATTTGCTCCATGAAGTCTTTCCTGACTTATTATAGCTGAAAAGCTCCCCACTGCTGAATTTTTATTTAGAATTTATTGTCTCTATGTAACTCATTAGCACTGGCTTATGGGATGGCATTATTATTACGTATTTTTAAGAAATATGTTTTTATTGATTTTTTAGAGAGAGAGAAAGGGAGCAGGACAGAGAGATAGAAACATCAACGAGAGAGATGGCTGTCTCCTGCATGCCCCTACTGGGGATCGAGCCCGCAACTGGGGCATGTGCCCTGACCTAGAATTGAACCGGTGGTCTCTTGGTTCCTGGGTTGACATTCAATCGCTGAGCCATGCAGGCCGGGCTGGCATGGCATTATTGATCATCTATATTTTTGCTTACGTCTCAAATCTTTTTCAGACCATGTTTTTTGCTTATTTGTTGTTGTTGCAGTGTGCTTATCGGCTAGTTCAGTGCCACCTCACATATTTGTAGATCCCGTTTCCCTAAGAAAGAAGGATGAGACCAGTTCACACCCACTTCACTGCTGCAGGCAGCAACTGCTTGTCCATACTCTGGCACTTCTAATCTTCCTGATGCTTTCCTACCACTCAGAGAGCTGTATTGGAAGCTTGGGGGAGTTAAAGAACGGAGTAAGCGATTACACTGAGAGAAGGGAAAGGGAAAGGACACGCTCCAAATGCCCCTCCTATCACCCTTTTTTGCAGTCTTTGTGTCTCAGGGATTTTGAAGTGGCCACATTTGAAAACAGCCTACTTCTACAATACAGTGGAATTCATAGTTCACTCCGAGTAAGAGAAATGTCCCGGCTTCTGCGTCAGGGCCAAGGTTGGTGGTTCATGGCTTTAACACCTTCCCACTTACAAAGTCTAGTTACCCTTAAACTAGGGGCTCAGTGCACGAATTCGTGCACCTTGAAAGGAACTGTGGGCCATGAGGCTGCGGTGGGCACAGGGGCGGGTCTCGACCCATCCTCCATGCCCTCGCCCGGCCCCTCCTGCCAGCAGCCCCACTCCCGCCACTGCTGCCGCTCCCACGCACTGATGGCACCGGCCCCACTTGCACCCACTGACAGTGTGGAGCGACGGGACCGGCACCAGCAGCAGGTGAGAATGGTGGCTGCTGCCCTCAGTTGCCCCTCAGGAGTAGGGGGAGGTGGAGAAGCCCTCAGGGGTGATCTGGGCCAGCAGCTGCCACTCACACCCGCTAAAGGTGCCATGCAGTTGGGGTGTGAGCAGGGCCAGCGCCGGCAGCAGGTGCAAGCGCCGGGCGGGACCACAGCGCAGGAGCAAAGAATTTTCAGTAACCACCAGAGGCTTGCCCTGATGACAGCAATCGGTGCCCCACCTTGGTCTGGCACCCCCGCTCACCTGCTCCACCATCCCACTGTAGCCGACACCGCCATGTTCCATGCTTTGCTGCCTGCTGCTGATGTTCCGCGTGCACCCCCTGGTGGTCAGCGCACGTCATAGCGACCAGTTGTTTGGTTGTTCTGCCATTCTGTCTATTTGCATATCAGGGTTATATATATATAGATTAGAGGCCTGGTGCATGAAATTCGTGTGGGGGGGAGGGGTGTCCCTCAGCCCGGCCTGCACCCTCTCCAATCTGGGACCCATCTGGGGATGTCCGACTCACAATCCGGGACTGCTGGCTCCTAACTGCTCGCCTGCCTGCCTGATTGCCCCTAACCACTTCTGCCTGCCTGCCTGATTGCCCCTAACCACTCCCCTGCCGACCTGATTGCTCCCAACTGCCCTCCCCTGCCACGACCCGCCTCTTCCACTGAGACCTGCCTCCTCCGCCCCACATGGAGCCATGGGACCCCCAGGCCTCACCATGCAGAGGGCCCGCTGGGCCCCGCCTCCGCTGTGCACACAGCCATCTTGTGACAGCCATCTTGTGAGGGCCATTTTGTGATGTTGTGAGGGCGTGATGATCACTTAGGCCAGCGGTTCTCAACCTGTGGGTCGCGACCCCTTTGGGGGTCGAACGACCCTTTCATAGGGGTCACCTAAGACCATCGGAAAACATATATAATTACATATTGTTTTTGTGATTAATCACTATGCTTTAATTATGTTCAATTTGTAACAATGAAATTGGGGGTCACCACAACATGAGGAACTGTATTAAAGGGTCGCGGCATTAGGAAGGTTGAGAACCACTGACTTAGGCTATTATTAGTATAGATACCCAAGTCCTCTAACTTAGGAGGCGGCTCATGGGAAGGCGCTGGTTCTTACATAGCATTTTCTTTACACCTGGCAGACCTGCAGTTTAACAGAACAAAACCCATTTGAATAAAAAAGAAAACTGAAGTGGGAAATAAATTTGGACTTGAATCAGCTATCGTAACCCTCAGGGATTGGTGCAGAAGAAAACTCTTGAGGTGGGCCGTAGAGATGGTCTCTACTCCAACGCCATTGCTCTTTCCATAGATGCAAACGCACGCACGCGAGCAGGCCACCTCTGTCAGCAGGGAACGCTGGGCGCTGGCAAGGGGTCGCCCCAGGTGCTGCTGCCTCTCCTCAGTGGGAGAACCGCACGTGCCGTGGGTAGCGGCCTCACTGCGGCCCCCTCTGGGCGCGAGGAATCCTGGGACTTGTGGCCTGGCTGCGCGAGCTCCCCGACTGAGCCGGCGTTCAGGGGACTACACTTCCCAGGATGCATCGGGGAAGAGGGCAACCTGAGCCGGGAGAAGGAGGGGCGGCCCCTGAGCCCTGGTGCAGCGCCGCGGTTTCCAAGTGCGGCGATCTACCCTAGTAACCCACCGCCAGGGTTCCCGAAAGCGGCTCTGTGGCCCCGCCTCCTGAGCCCGGGCTGGACGAGGAACCTGTCTCCACTGCGTCCAGTGACGAAGCCCACCCTCGGGTGCGGGAGGCGGGGAGGGGAGGGCAGGCAGAGGATTTCGCTCGCCCGTGGCGGCACCGGCTCGGAGCAGAGGTTAGAGGCGGAGAGAAGCGGGGATGCTCTGAGGGAGAGGCTGGATCGGGTGTGGGAGTCCCGCACGCCACCAGGGCGGCAGTGCTCGCGTGTGTGCGTGCGCGCGCGTGCGTGTGGGGGGCTCGCGGTCCCCAGTGTTTTCGCGGGCGTCCCCGCCCCACGCTGGGCTAGAGGTGGGACCCCGTAACTAGCTAGCGCAGACCTTCCTGGGGAGAGGCACACGAGTTTTTGCCACTTGTTAATTATTTAGGGTTTCTTTTGACCTGGAGCATTAGAAGGTAAAGCGCTCCTGCCAACAGCTGCACTAGTGTCTCGTTTCCTCCGATTCACAAAAATCTTTTATGACGCTTGCAATTGGAGTTGGTGATTAGTAAGAACTGCTAAGTTCTTTACGGTGTTCCCGGCCCAGAGAGGGTGCACGGAGGATATGAATTTTAAGCACATACATAACAACTAATTGGAGCATCTAAAAAAAAAATGACCACTGCATATTCGCCCTGGCTTCATGGGGAAACAGCAAATGTTCTTTCAAATCCTATCAGCAACAACCAGCCAGCAGCATTTAGGTCATATTTCATATTATTACGGAGATGAATTTGCGGGGGGGGGGGGGAAGAAAGGAGTAATTGACAATTAAAAAAAAACTTGTAGTTTGTGGATAATTTTCTTGGACTGGGCGACTTACGCAAAAAAATTGTTTCTTTCTCCCTCGCTCTTGCATCTCGGATATAGACCGTCGGTTTCGGATCCGAGGATGGTGATGGCAAAGCTTAGCCGCGTTCCGTGTCAAATCAAAGCCGTCACAGAATAAATCCCGCCGCCTGCCGGGAAGCCCCCGCGCACTGCAAACTTCAGGGAGAGAACCGGGTAATCAGTGCTCGGATATGCGGATCCCTGCTTTAAGAGGCGGGGTGACCCCCCCAAGAACCCGAAGCCTGCAGGTGCAGTGAGGCC
>NW_005371410.1:10346431-10397850 GCF_000412655.1 Myotis brandtii | reverse complement strand
TCGGCTTATCATGGCGGATCGGACGGCTCCCAGCTGCCAGCTCCGGCTGGAGTGGGTGTACGGGTACCGGGGTCACCAGTGCCGCAACAACCTGTACTACACGGCCGGCAAGGAGGTGGTCTACTTTGTGGCTGGGGTCGGAGTGGTTTACAACACCCGCGAGCACAGCCAAAAATTCTTCCTGGGACACAACGACGACATTATCAGGTAAGAAGGGGGCCTGGTGGAGGTGGCGGGGCGGGGTGGCGTGTGGAGGTTGGGAGGGCGGGGAGAAGGATGACCCCCCGGGCTTTCCTGGGGTCAGACCCGGGAGCCCCGTGGAATAAAGGGTTTTCTCCCGGAGCCGCATGGAGTAGCCGAAGGGCTGCTGCTCTGAAGCTAGGGCGGCAAGAGGGTTGGGGTGCAGGTTGGGAGGGAGACTTCTCTGTATTCCTAGGAGGGCTTTGGATCTCTAAGGAGTTGAGTGTTCGGATGCTTTTTTCGTGTTCGTTCTTGCTACAAGTGGAAGCATCCTGGGTAACTGTCAAACACGTCTCCTTCCTTCGCTAACTATAGGGAGATGTAGGACCAATGACCTGAGCTGTGGGTATCATCTTTGGGAGGTTTCTCAGGAGGTTCCTCAGCAAGCAAGAGGACTTAAAAAAAAAATCTAAAGGAAAATTTTGCTACAGGTAATTTGGAATCTTCATCCCAGATGCTTTGACACTGGGAAATTTCTTCTGCAGTGGGTGGGGAGTTTGTTCTCTGATATTCCCCTTGGCAGTATTTTAATGCCTAAAAGCTTCTTTATACACCAAATGGATGCTTCCACAACATCGCTGAGGTCGTAACAGGCTGGCAGCTGCTGGACCACAAAATCCTCCCAGTCAGCCCACAGAATGACCAACATCTGGTAGCGGATGGCCAGGACGGATGACAAGAACAGGACGGGATGCACAGCCATGTTAGGGGTTCTCCCTGTGAATTTGTAGAGGAACCTATTTTGGTGATTAGCCCTGTCCTTCCTTCCTTGGACCAGCCGCCTTGCCCTCCAGCCCTTGTCAGCTTCTTGCCTGACCAGAGGTGTGGTCCAGATGCTGCTCACAGGGAATCCCGTTCAGCCACGGGCGGTTAAGGAAGATTTCCATGCTATGGGAGCCTCAGCCCACAGGAAAATGACTTGCTCAGGGTGGACCACAACTGACAGACCATATCTGAACCTTCCAAGCTTGTGTGCTCATTGGTGCGGAACCACTTCCATCCCACTTTCAGGATATTGCCCCTTGTGCTCCAAGTTTGCCTTTCGTAATGAAGTAAATGGTTAAGTGGTGGAATGTTAATGATCTTAATTTCTCCCTGGGAGAAATTATTTTAAAGGCTAGCTCCCCTCCCTGCCTTGAGTATTGTGCTTATTCCGGAGCCTCCCCCGCCCCGCAACTCTTACCCCCCCTCCCACCACCTTAATATTGGAAGGTATAGTAAGATGTAGTTTTTTAAAATCGTGACTTTTAGAAGATGAGGATTTTAAGTACTAGGAGCTCTATTGTTCTCAAGATTTGGTGGAACGAACGTAAAACTTCCTTCATGTCACATATGACAAAACAGCTTTTCTTCTCTCCCGGAAATGGCAGTGGCTGTGATTGGGGCATCCCTACTAGTTCTGTCCTGGGGATTTTGCTTTTCTAATTGCCAGGCTGATTATTAAAGGCACAGGTGCAAGCGATTAGCAGTGACTCGTGAAAAGGTTAGATGTTTAAAAATGTAAACCCATTATGTTTTTGCTCTTTCTTAATGCAGTGCTTTCCATTACACCATCAAAATAAGATGCAGTCCTTTGGGGGAAGGGAGAGAGTGGCAATTAAACAGACAATTCCCTGAGGTTAAATAATATTTATGTGACAGTTCACTTAACTACTTTGAGGATTTGAACTCCTAACCTAATTTTTCTATAATAGGGAAGAAATTAAATGCACTATTGAAATGGAAGGTGGGCCCTAACCGGTTTGGCTCAGTGGATAGAGCATCGGCCTGCAGACTGAAGGGTCCCAGGTTCGATTCCCGTCAAGGGCATGTACCTTGGTTGCGGGCACATCCCCAGTAGGGGTTGTGCAGGAGGCAGCTGATTGATGGTTCTCTCTCATCGATGTTTCTAACTCTCTATCCCTCTCCCTTCCTCTCTGTAAAAAAATCAATAAAATATATTAAAAATAATAAAAAAAATGAAAGAAACTGGAGGTGGGAAAAGGGTGGAGTTGCAGTAAGTTGCCGTTGTGATTGACAGCTGGACTAGTGGGGATGTAATGATATCTGGCTTAAAGAAACGCTCAGATTTGAAGAAAAGATGAATGAAATGTTTTTGTATAACTGGATTTGCAGGGAGCCCCACCTGATGAAGAGAAAACAGTCAATTTAACTTCTGGTCTATTTATTAAGGTTGTTATATATTTACACTGAATAGTGACATAGTAGTAAGCATGCCTTTGGAGAAAGGACTTTATTGCTAAATGTTCCATATTTGGTTGGTCTGAGTATGCATAGGTGAGCAGAATTCTTTAGTTTGCATGTATGTCTTTGTACATAGGAATAAAATTAACTCCAACAGGTTAAAAAACACAAACCACAGATCATTATGCAAGTAATAGCTGCAAAATTAGAATGTTTATGCTTTTTAAAATTTTGCTTTATCTTATATATGTAAATCTTTGTTTTTATCCTGCCAAATTGTTTTCTAAAACAGCCGAACAGTTTTATCACCACACCAGCATTGTATCAGAGTTTGAATTCCTTCACATCCTTACCAACACTTGTTATTGTCTGTCTCTTTGATTATAGCCATCCTACTGGGTGTGAAGTGGTATCTCGTGTGTTTTTTTTAAATCCCTACCCACGGATATTTGTCTATTGATTTTTAGAGAAAGTGGAAGGGTGGGGGGGGGAGAGAGAGAGAGAGAGAGAGAAACAAACATCGATGTGAGAGAGGTACATCAATTGGTTGCTTCCTGCACGCATCCCTACCAACCAGGGCTGGGGATCAAGCCTGCAGCCAAGGTACGTGCCCTTGACTAGGATTGAACCTGGGACCCTTCAGTCTGCAGGCCAACACTCTATCCACTGAGCTGAACCAGCTAAGCCATCATGTGGTTTTAATTTGTATTTTCCTAAAGACTAATAACATTGATCAGTTTTTATGAATGCATTTATATATCTTCTTTGGAGAAAATGTCCATTCAAATCCTTTGCCCATTTTCTATTTGGTTTATTTGTCTTTTTATTTTTGAGTTCTAAGAGTTCTTTATATATTGTTAATGTAAGTATCTTATCTGAATATATTATTTGCAAATATTTTCTTCCATTTAATGAGTTGTTGTTTCACTTTCTTGATGGTGTCTTTTGAAGCACAGCAGTTTTAAATTTTGTTGATGTTCAATTTATTTATTTATTTTTTGTTGCTTATCCTTTTGGTGTTATAGCTAGGAAATCATCACCTAATTGAAGGTCATGAAGATTTATTTCCGTGTTTTCTTCTAAGAGTTTTATAATTTTAGCTCTGACATTTAGGCAGGTGATCCATTTTGAGTTCATTTTTATATATAGGGTGAGGTAGGGGTTCCAACTTGGTTCTTTTGCGTGTGGAAATCCAGTTGTCACAACACCATTTGTTTAAAAGACTATTCTTTCCCCCATTGAATTGTCTTGGACATCTATAGCCTTTGAATTCCTCTAGCAGGGTACCCATTCCTCTCACATAGAAAATACTGAACATTTGGGGACCTAGAGATGGAAACAATCATTAAAAAGTTTAACCCAACCCTGGCTGGTATGGCTCAGTTGATTGAGCGTTGTCCTGTGCACTGAAACGTCTCTGGTTGAATTCCCAGTTAGGGCATATGCCCAGGTTGCGGGCTTAATCCGCTATTGGGGTGCATGTGGGAGGCGGCCGATCGATGTTTCTCTCTCTCTCCCTTCCTCTCTCTCTAAAATCAATAAAAACATATTTTTAAAAAATGATTAACCTAAAAGTAATAGAAATCCGAGGCTTTAGTTTCTATCCCATGTTTGTGAAGATGCTGTTAGATCCTATGAAGGATATATAGATTTTTGTATATTTAAAGAATGTAACCAGTTATATTTTGAGGAGCCAGTGCAGTGTTTAGTCACTGCTAGCTTAGGGACCAGCAATCGTTTATATACCTTTGTTTACTCCCAAAGAGCCCTGCTTTTTAAGAATGAATTTACAGCCTTCAGCCTTGCTGCTGGAGACAGATGAGGGGGTGGAGATGGTATAGAAAGCAGAGGGTGTGGTCTGAGAGGGTGTCCCTCAAACTCTACTGCGTTATCAGTCAGTTCCTTTCTTTCCCCAGTGGGAGGCAGGCACCTGGATGGCCACAACCCAGGAATTGTAAGATTCCAGGATTGCCATCTAGTTCTCTGCCACTCCCTTTCCCATCAGCATGAAGGAGGGAGTGGCAGGCCAGCTCTATCTCCCTGAAGAAAGAAGCTTTCTCTGGACTGGCCAGAGATATGAGGCGGAAATAGAAATAGGCTGGTCTGAGAATTAGTCTAAGTCTATTGAGAATCAGTGTAAGGCACAAGGATCATAAGGTGATGAGAATCTTTTGGAACTCGATCATAGGGAGGACTATGGCTGGCCTCTCAGGCACTGCAAGGTAAACAGGCAACTGGTCTTTTTCCCTGTTTCTTTTTCTTGCAAGTGTTCCTATGTATCACAGGGATTCACATCTCTGCTTCTCTCTGGATAATATGCTTTTATTTTCTCTGACTGCAGACTAGCTTCTTATCTTAATGATCTATTTTGCACATAGACACACACACACACACACACACACACACACACACACATATCTATCTTTGCCTTCAGCACACATGACCATCCAGCTTGGTCTTAAAAAACCAACTGAGTTGATCTTTTGAGCCTTAATTTAAAATGGATCATTAAGTTAAGAAGCCACAAAGATTTCTTGAGTGTCCTATGTGTCATGCACTGTGCTAGGCACTGAGGACCCAACAGTGAACAATATGTACCTCCTCTCAAGGAACCTATAAGGGCAATATTCATAAATGAGCCGCTGGATATGGTGTCTTCAGTTCTATCATGGTTAGCCCAAGATGTCTGAAAGCCTCAGGACAATGCCTAGCCCATTCATGGGAGTGGGTGGCAGTCAGAGAGGACCCTCTGAAGAAAGGAGCATCATTAGATTATTTAAACTCTGGGCTGGTCACTTGGGCTGCAGTGTAGATAATGGATTGTTGGAGAGAAAGTCTGGAGGCACTTGAAATAATCCAGGTGTGAGATCATTATGGCAGTACGCAAGGAAAGTAATGAAAATACTCTGGAGATTCTAGATTCCTGATGATTGTTTGGAAATAGGGGTGGAGGAGAAGGAAGGTGTAAGGTAGGGTCAAGTTTCTGGTTGGATGGTGGTTATCATTCACCAAAATAGAATGGGGAACAGGTTCAAGGTCAGGGGGTGATAAGTTCAGCTTTGAACATATTTAGATTGAAATGTCTGTGGGACATGCAAGCGGTGATTATACATTTATATGGGTCTTCCTGCTCAGGAGAGCGCTGTGGGAGTTGTAGTGAGAGTGTTAGGAGTGAATGAGATAACCTAGACAGCTTATGGAGGAAAGAGAAGAGGCCAGGGCTAGCATTTTTAAAAAAATAATCTTTATTGTTGAAAGTATAACATATGTCCCCTGCCCCTACCTCCACCCCAGGTCTTTACCACCCTATTGTCTGTATCCTTGGGCTATGCATATATGTATATAAGTTCTTTGGTTGATCCCTTCCCACCCCAGGGCTAGCATTTTGAGGAAGATGAACTTTTAGGAGATCAGCAGAGAAAGAGGTGCTTGTGAAAGATGGGACCAGTCAGAGGGGTAGGAGGAAAACCAGAAGAGTGCAATGTCCTGGAGGCCAAGAGCAGAGAGGGCACCAAGGAGACCTTCAACAGTATCCATAGGAGGGTATATACTAGCAGCAAGGTAAGTCTGGAAAGTGCCCTGTGGATTTAGCAAGGAGAAGGTCATTGATGAATTGCTTTTGCTACATGAACGCTGGGAATTATTATTTTCCTCTGGGTTGTACTTTTATCTGGGTTTTAAACTTTGTGTTATAGCCGTTAGAATTCCAAGGGTCATTTTCTTTTAGCTTCACTTTTCTTCTTACAGCCCCTTTATATATTTTGCTCATGCGCCAGTGCGTTTTATGCTGCAGTGATAGTAAGCCGTCATCTCAGCTTAATGACTGATCTCCAGCCGACTGTAGCTCTCTTTTTTTCTGGACAATGAGAGACATGGTGACCAAGGTTGCTTCTTGGTAAAAAGCCTTCCCGGTCCATTATTCTGCATGCACAGCGTGCACAGACACAGTCACGTCGGCCAGGCCACGTTCATCCATGTGAGAGCCTGGCCTGCTGACAGTGAATTCACAAGTCATCTTTCTTGTCCTGAGTAACATTCCGTTTTTCAGCCTATATGGTAAACTGTAAGGAAGAGATATGAATTCTTGAATGTTTTATAATTATTTTCTTCCCAGAACGTCGCTTGGGTTTTTATGTAATCTATAGGAGAAAAGTGAGAAGATGTTCAATTAAGTAAACCTGTTCAGTGCTTTCTGTGTAAATGACAGTGCTCAGGCCACAGCGATGACAGTTACCCACGCAGGAGACATTGAGTGCCTGCCACTGCTTCCCTCTTCATCTCCATCATCCAGTCAGCCCCAAGGACAGACGGTCACGTCCTCTCTATCTTGCTGCTTCCGCCCTGGTTCATAACCCTGTTAATTTTTGTCTGGATTAGTAGGGTAGCCTCCTAACTAGTCTTTCTGCCCCACTGTCACTCCCCTGGTCAATCCTCTCTTTGAAAAACTGGCTAAACATTAAACAAACACAGATTTATGAGCCCACTCCTAACGATTCTGATTCAGTAGGTCTGGCCATAGCCTCCCAAAATCTGTATTTAAAGAATTTCCCATAGAAATATAGATAGGTGTACACACACACACACACACACACACACAATTTTCTTTCCCTGTCCATTGAGAGAAGCGACAGTGACACACCAAGTACCCAGAACTTTAGAATGGTTTCTAAATTCCATTCTTCACACAGAAGGATCAGAACTTAAAAAAGCTTATTCCAGATGAGGGGAGGGGAGGCAGGGAAAACACAAAATGAGTCTGGAACAGCTTCTTGTGCTGGAAAGGACAGCAGTGCTAAAAGAACAAGGGAGATATCATAATCACACAAGGGCCCCCTTGAGGGGACGTTCACTGGCCACCTCTGGGGTAATTTGAGCTTGAATTACAATCCTTTGAATAAAATAAAAAACCATGTATCTATAGCAGTGGTTCTCAACCTTCTGGCCCTTTAAATACAGTTCCTCATGTTGTGACCCAACCATAAAATTATTTTTGTTGCTACTTCATAACTGTAATGTTGCTACTGTTATGAATCGTAATGTAAATATCTGATATGCAGGATGGTCTTAGGCAACCCCTGTGAAAGGGTCGTTCGACCGCCAAAGGGGTCCCGACCCACAGGTTGAGACCGCTGATCTATAGTGACATCAATAACTAATGGGAAGAAGAGAAATCTCTTCCTTGAGTAGAAGGTCAACTATTAACTATAAATGGAATGATGGAGTTGGAAAAAATCAATGGATGTTATAACTTGTGGTGAAAGTTTGTGAAGGAACATGATATTTGCTACAAAATATTTATTAATTACAAAGGACAAACAATAACTACATTGGCGAAACCTGGCAGACACCACCTTAACCAAATGACTAAAGTTAACATTCACAATAATGGGACAAACCTTTTAAAAAAGGTTCCCCAGCTTGCATCGGTTTGGCTCTGTGGAAAGAGCGACAGCCTGGGGTCTGACTGAAGGGTCCCAGGTTCGATTCTGGTCAAGGGCATGTACCTCAGTTGCAGGCTCAATCCCTAGCCCTGGTCGGGGTATGTGCGAAGGCAACCAATCAATGTGTCTCTCTCACATTGATATTTCTCTGTGTCTCTCTCTCTCCCTTCAACTCTCTCTAAAAACCAATGGGAAAATATCCTCAGGTGAGGATTAACCAAAATAAATAAAAAAATAAGAAAGGTTCCCCAAGTGGTCCTGAGTTCCGGAATCCCTGAACTATGCCAGCACTGGGATTAGCCTTGGAAAGTCCAGTTCTGATCTGTCCCTGCCCTCCTTAAAAACTCCCGCGGGCTGTATTGCTTCTGGAATGGGCTTCACACACTTGGGCATAGCCCTGCCCTGCCTTTTTTAATATATATATATTTTATTGATTTTTTTTTTATAGAGAGGAAGGGAGAGGGATAGAGAGTTAGAAACATCGATGAGAGAGAAACATCAATCAGCTGCCTCCTGCACACCTCCCACTGGGGATGTGCCCGCAACCTAGGTACATGCCCTTGACTGGAATCGAACCTGGGACCTTTCAGTCTGCAGGCCGACGCTCTATCCACTGAGCCAAACTGGCTAGGGCCTGCCCTGCCTTTTTGCCATCATCTCCTGCCATAACCGTGTTTCTTCGCCCTCCCCCACTTCTGCTCCCATCGCCTCATACTCCCTGCAGTGACTGCACCTGGTCTGGCTGCTTAGAATGCCCTGCCCAGTCTCTGGGGGTAGAGTCATGCTCTCCAGAGGCAACTCCAGTGAACTGTCTGCGAGCTCTCTCTGGTTTCTTGAGGCTGAGTCAATGTCTGTTTCCTCAGTAAACCCTACAGTGTTTTCTCCATACCTCTCTTATGGCACTTCTCCCATTATGCTCTGATTTCCCATTTGTGCGTTCCCCACCCCTCTCACCCAGCATACCACCCACTCTGTGTTCTGCAGGCACTTTATGTGGTGGAAAGAGCTAGGGCTTCAGAGCCAGGCAGACTTAGGTTAGAATCTGATTCTACCACTTATTAGTTGTTACCCAGCCAGCCTCAGCTTCTTCCTCTAGACCTCAGATAGGTTACTGTGAAAATTCAATTAAATAAAGCATGTAAGGAGTTTTGCGAAGAGAGTTAAAGAGAAATAAAGAAAAAGAAACCTCACTAGGCCCTAAGTCAGGGGTCCTCAAACTTTTTAAACAGGGGGCCAGTTCACTGTCCCTCAGACCGTTGGAGGGCCGGACTATAGTTTAAAAAAAAAAAACTATGAACAAATTCCTATGCACACTGCACATATCTTATTTTGAAGTAAAAAAACAAAACAGGAACAAATACAATATTTGTATTTGCATGTGGCCCGCGGGCCGTAGTTTGAGGACCCCTGCCCTAAGTTTTAATATATATATATATATATATACATACAAATATTTTACATATATATTTTTTCAACCTGTAATTCTGAAAAATTCAGAGGTATAATCACATAGCTAATAATTCACAGACCCAGCTTTGAACACATTTCTATCTGACCCCAAAGCCTTTCTCTTTCTGTTACATGGAAGCTATAAACCAGGAAGGAGAGACAGAGAGAGCCATCTATATATGTAAAAGCCTAAGCGACCGTTATGACTGAAGGACTGGAATGACCAGATGACCAGTCCCTATGACGCGCACTGACCACCAGGGGACAGACGCGTAATGCAGGAGCTGCCCCCTCGTGGTCAGTGCGCTCCCACAGCCAACCTCCTGCTGGCCAACCTCCTGCAGTCCCTCCCACCAGCTGGCTGGCCCCCCTGATCGACCCCAATTGAGGTGGGCCAGCCAGACACCACAAATTCATGCACCGGGCCTCTAGTACAATCATAAGAAGCCTCTTGTGAAAATGTTAAACTAGAGTCACAGTCTCAACCCCATTCTTGGGAGTGGGGTGGTGGTCAGAGAACATAATTCGATGGAGACCCAGATTAGATAGTCTCTTCTATGGATGGCCCCAGCATGGATGAGGGTGAGACTCGTCTCACAGGTATTGATTGAGTGCCGTCCAGGAGACACTCCTGGTGATTGCCATAGGTGAGAGATGAAAGGAGAGCAGGTGACCTGATGGGCTTAAGATGGAACCTGGAGCCCTCCCAGTGTGGCTCAGTGGTTGAGCATCGACCTATGAACCAGGAATTCACGGCTTGATTCCTGGTGGGGGGCGTGCAGAAGGCAGCCAATTGATGATTCTCATCATTGATGTTTCTATCTCTCTCTCCCTCTCCCTTTCTCTCTCTGAAATCAATAAAAACATATTTGAAAAAAAAAAGAAGATGGAACCTGGTATACACCCTTACCTTTAAGTCAGAAGAGAGCAAAAGAAGCACAAAGGGCCCAGAGGAGCAGAGACACAGAGGAAGTGAGAGAATGCAGGGACTTGGAAGGCAAGAGAGGAGTCGATGTCTGTCTGTGCTATGGAGAGGCAGGTGGTGAGGGGTCCATTGTGGAGCCCAGCAAAGAGATGGACCGGGATTGGGAGTTAAAACAGATCAAGGGAAGAGCATTGTCATTCAAGTAGTGCAGGGGCAGAGCCCAGATTGCAGAACAATGAGTAAGGATGAAAATGTGGAGGCAGTGGGAAAGTGTTGGGGAAAACACTTCTTTTTTAAAAATTTATTATATTTTTGAAATATATTTGTATTGATTTCAGAGAGGAAGGGAAAGGGAGAGAGAGGTAGAAACATCAATGGTGAGAGAGAATCATTGATTGGCTGCTTCCTGCACGCCCTGTACTGGGGAACGAGCCTGCAACCCGGGCATGTGCCCTGACCAGGAATTGAACCATGACCACCTGATTCACAGGTAGATGCTCAACCACTGAGCCACACCAGCCGGGCACAAAACACTTCTTGATAGCTGGAAGATTTGAGTCGCCTATTCTGGGAGATTAAGTGCCCTCAAGATGCCATCTGTTCCAGTAGGGAATATGAATGAAGGTGCAAGTTGAGCAATTGTGTCTCTTACTCCCCAAACTATCCTTAATCAAGAGGCATATCTGCTTTAATGCAGCAACAAATCAGAGGTTTGAAAACCCACCTTATTGTTTTCCTAAGAACAAGCTTGTGATTTTAGCTGTTTTTTTTATGACTGATTATTTCTTTTCAAAACTTACACAGTAATCTGTTTAAATGCCTTCAGGAGGGAAAACAACAGAAGAGGGAAAAGAAAGGAAAACAGGTTATTTTGTCGTTGCTGTTAATCCTTGTAGACTGACTGTTACACACTGCAAAAAATTATAGGCTCAAATTTCACATAATTCAGAGCTTAGTTTTTTCAGAGCAGATTTTCTCTTTAAGTGATAATATTTGTTTGTTATTTTATAGGTAGAAAATGATGATCTGTTTCTAGGTATATTTAATTCCATACGTGTTCCAGTTTCATCGAACCCTCTCCTGAATCTCAGAAGCTAATTCAGCAGCTAGCATTTTCCTTTTGGGTGCCACAAAAAAAGCGGAAATCATATTCCCAGCAATAAATCAATGAAAGCATTGAGCAGCAACATACCCCCAGTGGTGACACAGAGGTGCCATGTCCAGGAGGCAGTCTCTAGAAGACATCCTAGAATGGATCCAGGTTTTCAGTTGCTGGATGTCTAAGTGACTTTTCTCTTGTACTGTGTGCATGCCAGAGGCCGCATGTTTTCTACAGCCTGTGCTCATATGGCGTGAACACCAATCCTTGACCTTTTCCCTCATGCATTCCTAGGGATTTTAACTGTAGGATTTTAAAAAGAGACTTTATTAAATCTTTAGGAGATAGGCAACATTTTTGGTAAATGTGGTAATGTATAAATCATAATGATTTTAGAACCTTGCCAAATGTCTCCCTTATGTTGATGGATCAAATGCTTCCCTTGTTTTCATAATTAGACCCCTGTGTGCAGTGGCTTCTGACTCTGCAATCTTCACGTGTCCAGAGCAGCCACTGCACCCTTCTTAACCACAGTAGGAACAGATGTGCAAAGGGCACCCTTCTCCTCATAGTAAGTGTGCTTTCTGGGTAATAAGATAATACGTCTGCTAGACTGATGTTTGGGTAGTAGTAAGTGAAAATAGGTAGCCAGAAAATACATACTAAAATAAGACAGGAATTGAGAACACTGTAAGTTTATAATGAGGTCTTAAAACTCTGTTTTTGTTTTAATCCTCACCCGAGACTATGTTGATTGATTTTGAGAGAGAGAGAGAGAGAGAGAGAGATACATCTATTGGTTGCCTTCCACACACGCCTCAACTGGGGGTCGAACCTGCAACCTTTTGGTGTATGGGATGACACTGCAATTAACCAAGCCACCAGGCCAGGGCAAAGCTCTCTCTATGTTTTTAAAATTTAGATTATTAGCTTTGTTTGGGGGTTCCAAAACCCTGATTCAGAAACTAAACAAATATTTTTGAAATGACAGAAAACAAAATGAACATTTCTGCTATAGCCTTGCTTGTCACTATGGTATGAGAAAACTAGCATGTATGTTGGAAGCCCACGTAATGAGTGAACTTAATTCCCACTTAAGACTAAAATGACAAAGAAAAAATTGTACTTGTAAGGGGGATTAGAACTTAGTAAATTTATTTCAGGCTCTTTGTTTTATTTTATTTGAGCCATAGGCAGAAAATACTATGTTAATTAGCATAATTGATTTGATGACATGTTATTTATCCCTGAGGTATGTGAAATCATGAAAGAAATTGAAGCATATGTGGAAGAATGCTAAACAGTTTTTGTTTCTATTAATATACTTACTTTAATCTTGTTTATTCATAACGACATTATATAAGTTTATCTAAGATTACTACTTTATATTAATACTGGGATTACAGAACTGAACCATTATTACTTCTTCTAATTTTGTGCCTGGTTAAATTTTTTGTAATTTATAGGTAAGAAAATTTTACTTTAATATGCCCAAAGTGTTTCAGTAATTCTGGAGGAAACCAATTCCTTTTAGTGCAGTTTATTACAAAAGTAAGGGTAAAATTGTTTATTGATTTTTGCCATCCAAAGGAAATTATAGCTACTTGACAGAAATCTCAGGAAAAGTAAACAGTAGGATAACAAGAAATTATCTAAACTGTGATTATTATGGTGCCAGAGAAAGACTCAATAAGGATTTACTTCCTTTTCATGCAAAAGTTTCCCCCAGTGCTTTTGGGAAGCATAATTTTTAATGATCCTCAGTTGAAGTTATAAACAAAAATCATCGGTGTTATTTTTAAAAATATATTTTTTTTATTGAATTCAGAGAGAAAGGGAGAGGGAGAGAGAGATAGAAACATAAATGATGAGAGAGAATCATTGATTGGCTGCCTCCTATACCCCCCAAGCCTGCAGCCTGGGCATGTGCCCTGACTGGGAATTGAACCATGACCTCCTAGTTCAGGGGTCCTCAAACTTTTTAAACAGGGAGCCAGTTCACTGTCCCTCAGACCATTGGAGGGCCGGACTATAGTTTAAAAAAAAACTATGAACAAATTCCTATGCACACTGCACATATCTTATTTTGAAGTAAAAAAACAAAACGGGAACAAATACAATATTTGTATTTGCATGTGGCCCGTGGGCCGTAGTTTGAGGACCCCTGTCTAGTTCATAGGTTGACGCTCAACCACTGAGCCAGGTCTCGGGTGTTATTAAAAACTAGAGGCCTGGTGCATGACATTCTTGCTGGGGGGGAGAGGAGGGTGTCCCTCAGCCTGGCCTGAGCCCTCTCGCAGTCTGGGACCCCTTGGGAGATGTCTGCCTGCTGTGGAGGTGGGAAAGACTCCCGCCACTGCAGCTGTGCTCGCCAGCGTGAGCCCATCTTCTGGCTGAGCAGCGCTCCCCCTGTGGGAGCGCACTGACCACCAGGGGACTGCTCCTGCGTTGAGCATCTGCCCCCTGGTGGTCAATGCGCGTCATAGCGACTGGTTGTTCCGCTGTTCGGTCGATTTGCATATTAGGGTTTTATTATATAGGATATATAGGATAATCTCATAAGGACCAGCCTGGATTGGGACAATATAGAATCTGGTTTTGGTTTTTTTTTCTTTTGGCTAAAGGGCTACATTCTCTTTCATTCCCTATTGTCCTCACATGCCCAGCACAAAGCCTGGCCTGGGGAAACAACTCGATAAATTTTTGTTGACTTGAATTGCTCAAAGGCCAACATTCACCTACTGTGACTGTTGGAAGAACCCCTGAACTTCTAGTTTCTCATGTTGGTCTCTGTTCTGTGTCTTAGCATTCCTGTTGACGGGCACTTAGATTGTCCACTATTACAGCCAATGCTGGAGCAGACATCCTTAGAATTCATGCTTTCTAGAGAGTATGTGTGGGTGTTTCTGTAGCAGATATTCCTAGAAGAATGGCCAGGGTACAAACGTGTACACTTCATGTTGTGATAGATACTGACAAAAATTTATTTCTTCTTCCCCACCTTAAGGATGAGTTCATTCTAGGTCATCATTTTTCAGCATGTCTAGCAACCCAGTGTTTTTTAGTTACACTGTGTTTAAATTACTCAGGGTACTTAGAGTTGTTGTGAACCTCACAGAATCTCAATTTTGCTATTTTTTTAAAGTTGCTTTTCCTCCAATATAGTATGTAGATATGCTCATTAAACAAACTTTTGAAAATAAGACCAGAAAGAAAAAATTGTCCAGAGGTGGACACCACATCTCTATTAATTTTTATAAGTTTTAAACTCAAGTATACATATACCAGAAAAGCACACAAATCGGTCCGCTTGGTGAAATTTAGCAAAGTGGATACACCCATGTATAACTACCACATACATCAAGAAATATAACGTCACTGCACCCCAGAACACTCACCTGCTACCTCCTAGTCAACATCACGTCTTGAAGATAATCCCTCTCATATAGATAAGTTTTACCTGTTGGTGAACAGGGCTAGTGGTAAACATGAGGCTAAAGGAACACTGACTATATAAAACAGCTAGAAGCCTGTTGCACGAAGATTCATGCAATAGGCCTTCCCCCAGCTGCTGGCACCGGTTTTCCTCCGACACCCGGGACCCAGGCCTTTGGTCCAGCCGCAGCGAGGCTGGGCTTCCCCTCTGGGGCTGCAGCAGAGAAGCCAAGCCTCTTCAGTCTTCGCTCTGTGCCTGCGTATGCAAATTAACTGCCATCTTTGTTGGGTTAATTTGCATAGTCGCTCTGATTGGCTGGTGCGCGTAGCGGAGTGACAGCAATTTTCATGTTTCTCTTTTATTAGTGTAGATAGTAATATCTTGTTAAGTGTTTAAAATGTGTGTAATATTTTTAAAATGCCTCCTAACAGCAATAGTTTTAAAGTTGAAAGGGACTTAAAGCGTTCCAAGTTATTTCTAGAAAGACAATAAAGGTATGGACTGACCTTGAACTTTTAGAAGTCAAGGGTATATGTTGTAGTTTCTGGGGTAACCACCAGAAGAACTTACAAACTAATCTATGAAAGAAATGTAACAATAAATCCCTCACCTTTTATAGAGGACATAAAATTTGCCAACGTAACTAGCTAGTCCTCTGGTTTCTTCCCAGGACTACTCTCTTTTGCATTTCAGGAAATAAATTTATGTATGTGAGAGAACAGTTCTTAAGGTTTATTAATTAGGTTCAGAGTAAGATGCAAATTAATGCATCCATCTTTCAGTGGAAATTATTTAAAAGAAGTGGATTCCTTCATCATGCTAACTGCCTACATGTTCTAAATGCATTTTCCTAGACTTTGGGACTTGTTTTCATATCCTCTGTTGAAAAAAAGTTGATATTTTCAGTTCTCTAGTGTCTGGCATCATTAAGATCTCTGTAGTATAATATCTCCCCCAACCCCCTCTTGTTTTGTGGTTTTATTTTTAAATCAAAGATTTTTGAGATAATTTTCTGATGCCATTTCTCTCCACACCACTCACATCTTATACATGACCCAAGATTGAAGTTTGAAGTCAGACAAATAATCATAATTAGATGTAATATTTTGGGAAACTTCCTTCCTTATTTCCTTCCCTTTCTCCTTTTCTTTCTTCCAGTGGGCTTCTTAAAATTTTAAGTATAGATGAGGAAATAAGATAGTTAGCTTTCTTTAGGAATCAGTAGGGTTCAGTATATACTGCAAGATCAAGGTTCAGACTCTGATTCTGGGCCATTGCATAGAGGTATAACAAAATGTTAGTAGCCTTAGCTGGTTTGGCTCAGTGGATAGAGCGTCCGCCTGCAGACTGAAGGGTCCCAGGTTTGATTCCAGCCAAGGACACATGCCTGGGTTGCGGGCTTGATTCCACCCCCAATAGGGGGTGGGCAGGAGGCAGCCAATCAATGATTCTCTCTCATCATTGATGTTTCTCTCTATCCCTCTCCCTTCCTCTCTGAAATCAATAAAAATACTAAAAAAAACATGTTAGTAATTCAAACAGCCTAATTACCGTATCAGTATTTTTATCATTTTATAGTCAAATTGACCTGTCTTAATTTATTTAGAATTAAATTGATACATTTAAAAAAAATCTTTGAATATTAATTTGTAATTATGTAAGTAATATATGAGTATATTTTCCTTTAAACTTTAGAGCATTTTGGATAAAGCTTCAGTTTCCATTCCTGATCTCCCTCCATTATCCCCAGAGCTTAACCACTGCTCTGCTGTTGGTGTGTATCTTTTTGTTACTGATCAAAGTCCATGTGCCTGATGCTCTGAACGACCAAAACTCAAAATGTCAGAGTTTGGAGTAATGAAGGGTTTATTGATGGAGAAGGCACCAACTGAGAAGATGGGGGTTCTAATACTCAAATCTATTTTAAGGAAGTACAGAGTTCAGACTTCTTTTATGTCCGGAGAAGGGAATACGGGAGGGGCTGTTTTTGTAAAAACTCTAGCCTCAAGCAGAATTCCTCTTGTCTGAAGGAGCTGTTAGCCTGAAGGCCATGGGAACAACGTAGGCTTGAACATGATGGAGTCAGAGACCGAGCCTTTTACTGTTGCATTTTTAGTTTTTATATTCACATATTTACCCAAGAGTTTACCCAGGATTCTTTGTGCACGTGTTTGTTTTTTTTCTCTTTCTAAATAAATTCCTCCGCTGAAAGATGTTTAGGTTCTTTTGCTTTTCAAACAATGTTTTAGTAAATACTTGTACATATAGGGGGGAGGGATCCTTCTAGGAAGATATCTAGAGCTGAACTTTGTCAGTCATAGCTATGCCCACTTTCAACTGTAATATACTAGTATTCTGCAGAATTGCATTACCAAGAGGCAGCAGGCCTAAAGAGGACCTGTTTCCCCATGACCTTAGTATATTACGCTATCAAATTTAATTATTTTTGCCAAATGTGATTCTGTCTGAAGAAGTCAGTTTGTGAATGTTCCATCTTTTCCTCTCATGAGCAAACCTTGACAGCTAACTGCTTCTCTTGCTCTGGAATTCAGAAGTTTTCAAAGATGGTAGAGGTGCACATGAGATCCATTCCCCTACCCCCTAACGTCTTCCTACTGGTTTGAAATGAAAGGCATATATTTACTAGAAAAAGAACCTGGGCCAGATGGGAAGAATGAAGATTACCCTCCCCTCTGTGTCTGGGGAAGGCTAGAAATACAAACTTTTTGAATATAGAAGAGATGAGGCTTCCATGATGAATGGTGATCAGTGATGTTCTAATTAAGCTGGGAAGTTCTGAGCTCCGTAATCAGTGTCTTTGAGGTTATGCTAGTGAAGTTAATCCCAAGTTATTTTAAAAACTAGATTTTAAGCGTCTCAGCTTTAAGGTTTTAACTTCTACTTTATTCTTATTAATAGTGTAGCTGAATGATAATGGGTCTCATCATTGTTGAGAGATTGTTTTCCAAGTTATTTCATCCACGAATATGATTATAAATGGATTACAGATGTCATTAATATTTCCAGTTGTGGAGTGGTCTTGTTCAGTGTTATAAACTTGAATTTTGCGAACTGGAGAAAAAAAAAAGCACGAATTAGGGCAATGATGGCAAACCTATGACACGCGTGTCAGAGGTGACACGCGAACTCATTATTTTGGTTGATTTTTCTTTGTTAAATGGCATTTAAATATATAAAATAAATATCAAAAATATAAGTCTTTGTTTTACTATGGTTGCAAATATCAAAAAATTTCTATATGTGACATGGAACCAGAGTTAAGTTAGGGTTTTTCAAAATGCTGACACGCTGAGCTCAAAAGGTTCGCCATCACTGAATTAGGGTGTCTGTTTCGACTAACCTTGGGGAAAGTGTCAGGAATTTTGAAAGTTTTGGTACTTCCATTTTATAATTACTAGTAAGAAAGTTGAAAAAGTTATTTTTCATTTTCAGAGCAGTTTACCAGTTTTATCTAAGATAGGTTTAAATGTATAAATGTAACTAATGAAAATATAAAATATTTGGTTAATCATTTTGAAAAACCACAAAAGCATAAAAATAGATTATGAATCAGATGTAATTTGATGGGAAGTGCTGCTTTCACTAATATAAATAATAAACTCTGTATATAGCTTGGTTTTAACTTGTCTGAATTATAATATGGACACATTTAAACTAGTTCAAAACCTGTTGTAGATACTTATACTTTAAATTCAAAATATAAACACCTTCATTTTTTTTATTTTGGAATAGTTTCAGATTTACAGAAAAATAGCAAGAATAGCCCACAGATTCCATCCATCTTTATGCTAGTAGTATTTTGACACATTAGCCTTATCAGTTATCCTTTTTATAGATATGTATTAATATTGATTTTTTTGTATCATTTGAGTGTAGGCTGCATACATTATTCCCTTTACTCGTTTTTTTTTTTTTTTTAATCCTCACCCAAGGACATTTTTCCATTGATTTTTAGAGAGAATGGAAGGGAGGGGGAGACACAGAGAGAAAAACATCAATTGGTTGTCTCCTGCACATACCCCAACCAGGGCCAGGGATCAGGCCTGCAACTGAGGTACATGCTCTTGACCTGAATCAAACCCAAGACCTTTCAGTCTGAGGGCCTACGCTCTATCCACCGAGCCAAACCCGGTAGGGCCCCCTTTACTCTTTTTTTTTTTTAAATCTTTATTGTTCAGATTATTACATTTGTTCCTCTTTTTTCCCCCCATAACCCCCCTCCTCCCAGTTCCCGCCCCACCCTCTGCCCTCACTCCCCACCCACTGTCCTCATCCTAGGTGCACGATTTTTGTCCAGTCTCTTCCCGCATCTCCCACTCCCCTTTCCCCCCAAGAATAGTCAGTCCATTCCCTTTCTATGTCCCTGATTCATTATAATCACCAGTTCATTCTGTACATCAGATTATTTATTCACTTGATTCTTAGATTCACTTGTTGATAGATGCATGTTTGTTGTTCACAATTTGTATCTTTACCTTTTTCTTCTTCCTCCTCTTAAAGGATACCTTTCAGCATTTCGTATAATACTGGTTTAGTGGTGATGAACTCCTTTAGCTTTTCCTTATCTGTGAAGCTCTTTATCTGACCTTCAATTCTGAATGATAGCTTTGCTGGATAAAGTAATCTTGGTTGTAGGTTCTTGCTATTCATCACTTTGAATATTTCTTGCCACTCCCTTCTGGCCTGCAAAGTTTCTGTTGAGAAATCAGCTGACAGTCGTATGGGTATTCCCTTGTAGGTAATTGAGTCTCTTTCTCTTGCTGCTTTTAAGATTCTCTCTTTGTCTTTTGCTCTTGGCATTTTAATTATGATGTGTCTTGGTGTGGTCCTCTTTGGATTCCTTTTGTTTGGGGTTCTCTGCGCTTCTTGGACCTGTAAGTCCATTTCTTTCACCAGGTGGGGGAAGTTTTCTGCCATTATTTCTTCAAATAGGTTTTCAATATCTTGCTGTCTCTCATCTTCTGGCACCCCAATTATTCTGATGTTTGTACGCTTGAAGCTGTCCCAGAGGCTCCTTACACTATCTTCGTATTTTCGGATTCTTTTTTCATTTTGCTTTTCCGGTTGGGTGTTTTTTGCTTCTTCGCATTTCAAATCTTTGACTTGATTCTTGCGCTCCTCTGGTCTGCTATTGGGTGTAATATTCTTTATTTCCGACCGTGTATGCTTAATTTCTAGTTGTTTCTTTATCATAGCATCGAGGGTCTCATTAGTTTTCGTGAGGCTCTCCAAAAGTTTATTGCAAGCCCTCAAAATTGCGTTTTTTAGCTCTATATCCTCCATTTCTGTCATGTTTTTTTGTCTCCGCATTTTTTATGCTTTCTTGGTGCACCCCCTAGTGGTCTTTGTGCGCAGTCTTGTTCTAGTTGAGCCTTGATTGTTGTAGTTAATACTAGAGGGATTTGACCACCAGGCCGACTGGCTGTGTGAATCAGCTGTGTCTGCCGCGGAAAACTTCTGTCCTCTGGGGAGGTGCTAATCTAGCCTTTGCCTGAGGCGATCTGGCAAATGGCTCTGCGCAGGGCTTGGGCGGGGCGGGCTCAACAGGGCGGGCGGAGGGAGCGGTTATGGCCCCTCTCAGTCCCGTTCCCAGAGGCTCTGCTTCTCAGAACCCCAGGAACCGCTGCAAACCTCGGAGGGAAAGCTGCCTTCCAACTGATGCCAGACACTCCCACTTCTCCCGTTTGAGTCCCCAGCGATTCGCCCGTATCTGGAGCTCAGAGTCTGAGACTCCCCCCTGACCGAAAACGACAACCGCGCTCTCAGCCACCAGCCCGCTTTGCGCGCGCACCTCCGCACCTGAGTATTTTCCACACTGCGCCTCCTCTGAGCCTCGGTGTGCTGTTATTTTTCCTTCTAGTTGAAGAAACTTCCACTCAGCCAGCCTTCTTGTGGTTCTGGGTGATGTCCGTTCTGTCTTTTAGTTGTATTTTTGAAGTGGTTGTTCGAGGCAGCAAACTCCGGCATTAACCTATGCCACCATCTCGGTTTCCCCCCTTTACTCTTAATACTAAAACCTGCACCTTTAAGAATAAAAATATTCTGTTACATAACCACAGTGTAGTTATTAAATTTGGGAAATTTAATATTGCCATGTACTATTACCTGTAAATATTATAAGTTCGTGTATATTCTAATTTAGCCAATTGTTCCAATACTTGTCTTTAGGGCAGTTTTTCTCTGGCACGGGTTCCGGTCCAGCTCATGCATTGAACTTAGTTGTCATGTCTCTTTGGTCTCCTTTCATCTGGAAAAGTGTCTCAGCCTTTTTTCTTTTTTTTTTTTTTTGGTCTTTCAGGACATTGATCTTTTTGAAACACCCAGGCCAGTTACTTTATAGAATGTCCTTTATGTTGGAATTATCTTGTGTTTCCTCATGATTAGATTCAGGGTACGCATTTTTGGCTGGAGCCCCAAGAGTGATAGTGTATCCTCCGGCATTGTATCTGGAGATGCACAATGTCTGTTGGCCCATTATTGGTGATATTTAATTTATTAATATTGAATTTGAGCATTAACCATTTCCTCTGTGCACAATTACTATTTTTCCTTTTGTAATAAATAATTTGCTGGGAGAATACCTTAAGATTATATAAACATCTTACCCCTCCTCGGGTTTCTTCCACCCTCAAATTTAGTATCCATTGGTGCTGATTTATGTCTGATTTTATGATTTTTAAAACCCTATCATTCCTTCTAGATTTATGAATCAGGATTTTGCTATAATGAAGGGCTCTTATTTATTTTGATGCTCAAATTTTCCCAAGAGCCAGTAAGGGACCCCTTTAAGCTCTTTCCTGCATCCTTTTGACAGGCTCTTATGTATGATTATTTTAAGCACTTCATTACTTTTTGGCATAATTAGCCGCTCCTGGTCTGTCTTGTACTTTTCCTGCTCCAGCACTGGAACCAACCATTTCTCCAAGGAGCCCTGGTTCTTTAGTAGAGGCCAGTATTTAAAACCCAAGATCTGTGATCGTTGCTGTACCAGAATGTCACTGCTTCTTGACCTTTTCAGCAGACAGACCTGGGAACATGCACATACCTACATACTCTCATAGATACAGCTAAAATGTATTTTCAAAATCCTGAGTTCATACGGATACTTTCAATTTGAATAGCTCCCTATCCTGAGTTCTTCTTTGCCTTCCTCCTTTTCTCATTTGTATCTCCCTCTTCCACAGTGAGAAGCCTGGCTCACAAAATATTAATACATTTACTCATTTGATCAACCCTGCAATACACATGAAAGAGTTTCAAGATAGCTGTACCCAACTATTAAAACCAATCTGCTGCCCTGGCTGGCTTGGCTCAGTGGATAGAGGGTCAGCCTGCGGACTGAAGGGTCCCAGGTTCAATTCCGGCCAAAGGCACATGCCTGGGTTGCGGGCTCAATCCCCAGTGGGGGGCATGCAGGAGGCAACCAATCAATGATTCTCTCTCATCATTTATGTTTCTAACTCTCTCTCCTTCTCCCTTCCTCTCTGAAATCAATAAAAATATATTTTAAAAAAACCCACAAATCTACTAAGTAGAGTTCAAGACTGTTTGCAGTTATTTTATTTTTCTTTACATTGACAAGTTGTGAAAGTCTGTATTCAGAAGTTACTGGGATTAGTTCTGTTTTTAAAAATTTAGCATGGTAAAATTATTCATTTTAAATGTAGTTGAGCTCATTTACTTTAGTTTGCATTGAGTTTTAGGACTGCCTCCCCCCATCCTTGTTGATTTAATTTAATTTTTTGAATATATAGAGCATTAACATGATTATAAAACTCAAGACTATAAAGAATATATATTCAGAGCTTTTAATTTTTTAAAATATATTTTTTATTGTTTTCAGAGAGGAAAGGAGAGGGAGAGAGAGATAGAAACATCAATGTTGAGAGAGAATCATTGATTGGTTGCCTCCTGCATGCCCCACACTAGGGATTGAGCCCGCAATCTGGGCATGTGCCTTGACCAGTAATTGAATCATGACCTCCTGGTCCATAGGTTGACACTCAACCACTGAGCCACGCCGGCTGGGCTTAATTTTTATAAAATATATTTTTATTGATTTTAGAGAGAGATCCAGAAGGGAGAGGGATAGAGAGACAGAAACATCGATGAGAAAGACACATTGATTGGATGCCCCCTGTTTGGGATCAGACCTGCGGTAACCCGAGCATGTGCCCAGACCAGGAATTGAACTGGGGACCTCTTGGTTCATGGGTTTACGTTCAACCACTGAGCCACGCCAGTTGGACTGAGCTTTTTTATTTTTTAAGTGACAAATCTCCTATTAAAGAATATTGATAGTTTGAAATGGAACAGTGCATGTGTCTGTTGTTTTTTGATGGGAATGTGGGTACAGGATATTGGTGTCTATTCTCCAAAGCATAGAAAAAAATGTAGACATGAAATAGCAGGCACCTAAAAGAGTGAATGTATTCAACATGGTTAAGATACGGATTAGGAATAACATTAACTTCATTGGAAAAAAGCCTCAGCAGGTTTGGGAGCCCGGGGAAAGGGAAGTCTCTGAAAAGCCATGGTACTTTCCCTGCATGACACTAGGGGGCACATGGGCTCAGAGGCCCCTGAGTCTGGGAGGTGCTGGAGGCCTCCTCAGATGATCTTGCAGGTCCTGTGCCACCTCTTAGGGCAGTGGTTCTCAACCTGTGGGTTGTGACCCCTTTGGGGGTCGAACGACCCTTTCACAGGGGCTGCCTAAGATCATTGGAAAACACACATATAATTACATATTGTTTTTGTGATTAATCACTATGCTGTAATTATGTTCAATTTGTAACAATGAAAATACATCCTGCATATCAGATATTTACATTACGATTCATAACAGTAGCAAAATTACAGTTATGAAGTAGCAATGAAAATAATTTTATGGTTGGGGGTCACCACAACATGAGGAACTGTATTAAAGGGTCGCGGCATTAGGAAGGTTGGGAACCACTGTCTTAGGGTTTTGACCTGGAAATGAGATGGAAGTTGAGAGAGAGAGGGACATTCTTAGACCCCTTGTTTTCTCCTCTTGGACTTACTATCTTCTCGTCTTTTATTATTTTTTAAATACATATTTTTTATTGATTTCAGAAAGGAAGGGAGAGGATGAGAGAGAGAAACATCAGTGATGAGAGAGATTCATTGATTGGCTGCCTCCTACACACCCCCTACTGGGGATCGAGCCTGCAACCCGGGCATGTGTCCTTGACTGGAATCGAACCTGGGACCCTTCAGTCCGCAGGCCGAAGCTCTATCCACGGAGCAAAGCCGACTAGGACATCTTCTTGTCTTTTAGTCAAGGTTTTATTTTCTTTAGGTTGGCAAAATGGTTAATAGTTAGCTAACCTGTCAAAGGTCATAATTCAAACCCCAAGCTGCCTACTTCTTTTCATTCTGCTATTTGAGAAATGTTGTAAAGAGCAACCATGTATACTGTCCGCATGTAAAATAAGATCAAGTCCACATAATTTGCTAACACAAGACAAACAAAGTGGACATGGTGGAAATATTATTAGTCATGCATTATGAAATCAGAAAATTCAAATGAGAGCCAATTAAAGTAAATATGGAATTAATGAGATTAGACCAAGAGGAAAAGATTTGAACTGATAACTAACTCAACATCTGATCGCCCCAAAGTAATCATAAATAAATTCATTATCTTTGTTGCTTGTGAAACCTTGGGGGCAGCCCACTTGTATAAGAATCCTGAGGTACATTCACCTTAAACTGCACTTGTTTGCTTCCTCTTGCTTATTAGACTTATTTGCATTGCACACATTAATGCTTAGTTATTCAGCGGCTTAAGCGACATCCTCTGGCTCTAACTTTGGGAGAGACAAAATTAAATTATGCCCTCATCAATAAATACAAGGATGAGCTGAAAGGTGAATTTGATGTTTAAGAATATCACTTATCATATCAGTGTAGTGACTAGTTAAGTAATATTCTGCCTGGGGCAGAATCAAACACAAGCTGGGGAAATGGGGCAGCAAAAGGCCCAGGTGGTTTTTTCAGCTTTTCTTCTATTCAGTGTATGAGTACAGATGTTAGGTTCTCCTATTTAACCTCTTCTGTTTACAAAATTGCTTATGCTGAAATTTATCCCTGAGTGCTTCCATCAAAGCTTTTAGTGGATTTGCTTCATCTGAGGTTGTTGACATTCGATTAGTGGGAAATGGTTAAGTCACACATATGAATAGTTAGCTAATGCTCATGCTGGCTGAGTATATTTGTTTCTACTTAAACAATTATTTTTCTTTCTCTCTTTTACTATCATTAGAATATTTTTTCTATTTTCCACTTTATCATGAAAACATGTTCTAAATATTTTACTTTGAGTGGAAAAATTACCTGCATTTCAAATCCAAGTGATTGGAGAAGTTTTAGAAGCAGCAAATATTTTATTATATTCAGCTTCTAAATTCTGTGTGTAATTATATGCACACATAAGCATATTTTCACAAATTACTTACAAGCATATTTATAAGCTCAGAAATGCTGACAGAGTTTATATTTTTGGTGTGGTTTGTCATTATTTTAAATTTTAAACAGTGGCTCAAAATTGTTATGAATTATGCACACCTATAATCTTTAGCATTTAATTATATATCTACCCTTTTGAACTGTTCTCTGATTATTTTAGTATATTAAATCTCCTTTCTCTATAAGTTTAAGAGAAAAAATATTTCATACATTCTTCCTACTGTAGTCTTTATAGCACCTAACACTATCTCTATCACATAATAGATACTTAATAGTCAATTATTATTTTCTTAGTAAATACTTTAACCATCCCTTATGTACATATATTCTACTTTCTTTTTTATTTTCCTTTTTTTTGGAAATAATTTCAGACTTATAGGAAAGTTCTAAAACTAATACAAAGATTTCCCAATTATTAATATTTTGCCACATTTGACTTAATATTCTTTCTCTCACTCTCTCCCTTCCACCTCTCCTTTTATCCCTTCCTTCCTCTTTCCCTCTCTCCTTTCCTTCATCTATCTTGTTATCTATCTATCAATCAATCTATCTATCATCTATTGTACCTACATAGATACACACATACATACATATACATATATACAAACATGTATATGTATATAGATATATATTTTGCAGACCTGATTGATGGCTCTTTCCCCCTGAATACTACAATTTGTAGTTCCTAAAAACAGGGACATTCTTTAGCATAACCACAGTACATTCTCAAAATCAGTGAATTAACATTTAAACAATATTATTATCTGATCTAAAATTTGATTAATACTTTGGCAGTTGTCCCAATAATGTCCTTTAGAGCAAAAGAAAATCCCAGATCACATGCTATGTTTATATGTCGTTTCTTTAGTCTCCTTTCTAGAGTATTTGCTCTGTCTTTCTTTGTTGTGACCTTGATGTTTTTTGAAGAGCACAGGTCAGTTATTTGGTAAAATGTCTCTCAATCTGAGTTTTTAAAAATTTGCCTCATGATTTGGGTTATACATTTTTGCCAGAAATAACATACAAGTGATGTTATATTCTTCTCTGTACATGTTATCAAGAGGTACATCATGTTGATTTGTACTATTGCTGGTGATGTTAACTTTGGTCACTTAGTTTAGGTGGCATATGCCAGACTTCTCTACTGCAAAGTTACTATTTTCCCTTTGTAATTAATAGGCATCTTGTGGAAAATACTTTGAGACTATGTAAATATGTTTCCTATCAAACTTTCAACCAGGATTTTTAGCATCAAATATGATTCATACTTTAATTATTACTATGATGGTCACCACATGGTGATTTTCTAATTAGATTCTGCTTTTTATTTTGAATATAAATATCCTCTGTTTAGCTTCAGATTCTCTCATAGTTCTCTTAACATGATGTCTTAGTCTATTTGACCTGTACCTGGTATTTACTACAAATAAATAACTTCATAATCAGTACTTTTATAATAGTAGAATCATCTGTTTCCCCTTTTTTTGCAGCTAAAAATAGCACCTAATATATTAAATATTTCTCGCAGAATAGTCTGCTTTCACATCTTTTTGTCAAAATTACTCTCATTGAGAGAGATAATCAAGGTAGGTTTTTGTAGAGTATCTGTTTGCTGTTGCTCTTTCTCTGAAGATCTTGGATCCTCTTTTGCCAATGTTGTTGGGACAGAGTGTGAACTGGGGAAGCATAAACACATTCTAACCCTGTATTAAATGACAGTTTGACAGTCCCTAAGCTACCTATCTATCTGTTCAGAATACAATATCACTGAAGAAGAATCCACAGCTAGAAAGAAACCTAGATTCTCAGGGGTCAACACAGAGATAGTTTTATAGTTTTATTATATGGTGATAAAGTAGATAAAATTACAAAAAATATATGTAGATATTTTTTATCAAGACTGGAAAGCATATGTTATCTCAAAAAATATCCAAACACCCAAACCCAGCTGGTGTGACTCAGTGGTTGGGTGTCGACCTATGAACCAGGAGGTCCCAGTTCTATTTTTGGTCAGGGCACATGCCCAGCTTGTGGGCTCAATCCCCAGTGTGGAGCATGTAGGAGGCAGCCAATCAGTGATTCTCTCTCATCACTGATGTTTTTCTCTCTCTCTGTCTCCCTTCCTTTCTGAAGTCAATGAAAATATATTTACAAACAAACAAAAAACACCCAAGCTTGTACTTTTAGTCCTTCCTCTAAAAAGATATTTCACATCAGATGATTTTATTTCTACTGTTTGTATTGCAGTTCAGTTGTGTGTAGTGCAATTTATTGAGTAGCCTGCCTGGGCCTGTGGAATAATTAAGCAATGGGAAGAGGAGAATGAACACACACACACACACACACACACACACACACACACGACTGTAGTAGCTTTAACCTGTAAAAAAATATTGGAGGAAATGCTTTTGATTAAATTTTAAATTCTGCTTACAAACATCTGCATGCAATCACAGCAATTAGAACACCTATAAACAGTTTCTTTACATTAAGCAGATTATATTTTATCATTGTATAGTATCAACTTGCCTAAATATCTCTCTGTGGAGTGTCCATGAGCATTTACTTTGTTCATGGCAGGCAACATGGTAGAGATGGTGAGTCAGGAGACCCAGATTCTAGTCCAAGATCTGCTGTTCACTTTCTGTGTGATCTATGGGCATGCCAATATCTCCTTTGAATCTGTTTTCTCTTTTGTAAAAAAAATTATAGATTAAATCATCTCTAAGGACTCTTACAGCCCCAAACCTTTTCTGGTTCAATATGTACCAGTATTTGTATATAATTGGTTCTATTCAAAATTATCTCTATTTTTCCCCCGAAAGTGAATGGATTTTGGCTTTTGTACAGATGGAACTCACACAAAAAATTCTAAATCCTAACATGATTTATTTGTTCCAATTGAAATACTTCATGTTTATATCTACTTAGTGACAACACGTGTGGATAATGATAACTTAGGATTTTAAAATACATTTTTGTTTATTTCAGAGAGGAAGGGAGAAGAGGAGATAGAAACATCAGTTATGAGAGAGAATCATTGGTTGGCTGCCTCCTGCATGACCCCCAGTGGGGACTGAGCCTGCAACCCAGGCATGTACCCTGACTGGGAATCGAACCGTGATCTCCTGGTTCACAGGTCAACACCCAACCACTGAGCCACTGCCGCTGGGCAGAATTTTAGCATGAGTTGGAAAAATATGGGATGGCTCCTGTTGTAAATTGGGCCCACATAGCTGCCCTGGAATTCCTCACTTCTGCATCACAGAGCTGGAGTGAGGACAAGCTTCCGTGTTAGGGAGAGCTGCTGGGACTTCGTTTGCATGAGATTTTGGCTGTGTGGTTCTTCGCCTTCAGCTCAGAGCTGGGCAGCTAAGAATCACTCTAGCCACGAAGTTGGGAAATGGACTTATTTTAATTAATCAAAATGCCATGTGCAGGTGAGCTGATTGAGACAACAGAATCTGATGGAACTTTGTAAATCACTGGCAGAGGTGTATGTGAGCCAGTCTGGATGCAGTGTGTGCCCGGTGGGTTGTCAGGAGGCTTTGATGAATTAGTAGTGTTGTCAGGAGACTTCACCATAATTCTAGGCTAGAATATTACCTATGTAATTCATGGTGCAGTTCATCTTAATGGTATGCTGCAAACCTTTGCATTTATGATCACAGTTTGGGTTCACCATCTTCTCACCAGGTCATCCCTAAAGCCGTTAACCTAGACTGGTTAGGTTAAGTGTCCTTTTGTATTCTGGGTGATGCAGAGGACATCTGGTTTCACTTCAATGTATCTGTCCAAGCCAACAGCATGGGGGTACCGTGGAGCCAGGCCTGGAGACACAGGTTTTAATACCGTGCTCCTGACCGATCATGGATTCTTATTTTTGAGAAATGGTTAGGTATTGGTTTACGTAACTTTAAGAAGTTTGAATGACAAAAGTGATACATATTCACTGTAAAAATAAAACATTGAAAACTACTAATGTGTATAAGATGAAAGTAAAAGTCCTTATCCCCATCCACTCAAACTCTCATTCTTCCTGGGCATAGTCTATGCTGTTTCTAGATTAAAGTAATCTACACACCCAAGTAGGCACTTTGAACATTGCTACCTTAACTCCCCTTACCTATTCCTAAAGAGATTCCATTAACCCTGCGCTTTGAGGAGAGGATGACAGATTTAGTCAAGAAGAACTGAGCTCTGTCATCCAACCTATGTAATGTACTATGCAGTTCATCTTAATGGTATGCTGTAAACCTTTGCATTTATGATTACAGTTTGGGTTCACCATCTTCTCACCAGATCATCCCTAAAGCTGTTAACCTAGACTGGTAAGATGAAGTGTCCTTTTGTATTCTGGTATTCAATTTTTTTCTTTCTCCTCATGCTTTCTCTGTCATTCTCTGAGTCACCAGGTCACCTGTAACGCCCCAGGCAACCATTTCTTACTCATACCAGAGCAGATACATTAATTATAGATGTCTCACACCCTGTCTGCAATTATTCAAAAGCCAATCTTTAAATTATATAACATTTATGTCTCACCTAATCTTCATGGACTGTTTATCAGCTGCGTTTCTATTGCTAATCACATAAATAAATGCAAACGCAGGTAATTCTGGGTGCCTGTGAACATGGATACCGTTAATGACACATTTCAGACTGTCTGCTACAAAATGCCTTCTGTAAAATGGTAGCTATCATGCACATGTGTGTAAGTATGCATGCATGTACATGTACATGTGTGTTTACACACATAGGCACATTCGTAGTTGGGGTTGAGGCTGTTCTTCACAGTTGTCCAGTAATCTGTTGACTGATGTTGTGTCCGCTCAGTTTCCTGGATGTATAAAATGACTGCATGCTGGGAAGCAAAGCCACAGCCTACTTTTGTACTCTGATAGCTTCATTTGTGTTACCGCTTCAAGACGAGGATTAAAATTAAATGGACTAGGCCAGCAAAGCCGAAAATTGAATTAATTTCAGGTTTGTAATGAAAAATGGGATCTCTCCTACTCAGTGTTAACTAGGAACCTGTGGACTATACAAGCTAAATTGACAGTTTCTCATTAAAGTGGTATTTTCTCCCGTGAAATGTCCTGGCACTAAGTAGGCTCTAAAATGCTTTATGTTCCAAGATCACAGCTGCCATCAGGATTGTGGAACTGACACCAGTGTTCATGAAACCCATAGAATCCACAGCACTTATTAAATTGGGTGCAATTTTTGCCAAGTATTTATGGAATTCCTGCTCTATGCCAGGCACTGTGTGAGGCAATCAGGATTAAGGATGAATAGCTCATGATTCTTTTTTTCCCTTTATTGTTGGAAGTATTACAGAGGTCCCCTTTGTTTGTTTTTCCCCACTGCCCGCCTCCACCCTGCGCACGCCCCTCCCAGGCCTTCACCGCTCTGTTGTCTGTGTCCATATATGCATCTAAGTTCCCCAGTTAATCACTCCGCACCCACTCCCCCATCCCTTGCCTTCCCTCTGAAATTCATTGGTCTGTTCCATGCTTCTATGTCTCTGGGTCTTGAATAGCTCATGATTCATGTCATAAGAGGGCTTCCAATCTAATAGGAGAAAAAGCTGTACATACAACCAAACTTCAAGTGGCTTGGCTGGTGACATGATAGAGGTCCTACGGGAACGCGGATGCGGGGAGGGGGGGTGGGGCGGATAATTCCATCTGGTTGGTTTGGACCAAATGGAAATATATGATAATAGATGTGGACTTGGATGTGTTTCACCAGGCAGAGGGTGGTCACCCAGGACTGTAGAAATTTCTAAACATAGTTAAATGGGACCAGTGGGACCAATGCCATTTTAATTATGTGTTTACCTATAAGGATATTTGATAACTTTTTTCCAAGATAAAATTTTTCCTGAACCAAGGCTACCTCTTTGTTCCTGAGGATGGCAAACATTTATTGCCTACCAAGCACGTGCTGGACACCTTGTGCATATTCCCTGAAGCTCCTCAACAGCAGCTCTGCAGCAAGGTGATAGTACCAGTATAATTAGATGGCAGAGGTCTGGAGACTGGCCCATGGCCACACAGGGAGAGCTGGGCTTCTCACTCACGTGTGTTTGACTTGAGAGCATGCTTCCCATTCTTCACCTCCACCCCACCCCAGAATACTGCTTCTTTCATGAAAGGGCGAGGGCTACGCCCTCCATCTTGCCCCAGGGTAAGGGCTACGCCCTCCATCTTGCCCCAGGGTAAGTGCTCCATCTTACCTTGGCCATGTGCTTGGCAAGGAGCTTCTTCTTGGAAGTCTAAGCCTCTGCTAGCCACACCCAGGAACAAGACACCGGCTTGCGCCTGGCCAATCGGCAAGGCCACAGCCCTTTCTCCTCCCCTTACTCCAACCCCCTATAAAACCCCTCTCCACACAGAGTTCTCTCTCTCTCTCTGCTTCCTGTCGCTGCGTCGGCAAGGTGGGGGAGCCAAGCTAGCTTGAATAAAGACTCTTATGCTATTGCATCAGACTGGCTCCCTGATGTTGGGTTCTTGGGGATCCTGAAATCTGGGCATAACATTCACTGTGACAACTGGTTTATGAAGGTGATGGCATTGGCAAAATCCATGTATTAGTCTAGATCAATTTAAGCAAATATTACATTTGAGCAAGTCTTGGAACCAGGTGCTTTTCAACATTTTGTTGGCTCAGGGATGGAGAGCTCAGGTATTAATGGTCAGGCCCAGGACAATGGCCTGTCCCGCTGTCCCCTTGTCAGAGGGTAACTGACTCATGGAGGACAAGATGCAAATGCTCCGGAGAGTAAAGCCCCTCAGTGACCTCAGCCCTGCTGCCTCGGGAGGGGTCAGCACGGGTGCCCTCCGGGAGCTAACTGTCCAGGGGGAGGCTGCACTCTGTCCTGAGCTCTGATGCTGCAGGCCTCTGGCTACAGTCTGAGAAATCGTTCCGCTCAGGAGGAACCAGAGCTGCAGTAAGTGACCTTAATCCTTAAGGATCAGACAGCACCACAAGCAACGAGGCCCAGTGTGTAGCCCAGAGCTGGGCGGCCAGGCCACCTCAGAGGAGCTTCAGAACTGCTTGCTCTCCCTGGTGCTGCTTGTGTGCCCACCTCCCTCTGCCAGGATTCTCAGTCGGGCTGTCACATCATCTCAGACCTACAGCTGAGCCTGGTCTTGCTCTCCTGGGCCCTTATCCGCCAGTATAGCTGGGGATGACTTCTACTCCCTCCCCAGCCCAGCAGGTCATGCCCCAAGGCTGAGCTTTCCCCCACCCCTCATTACTCAAGACAGAAAAAAGGCATTGCTCATAAGAAAGGAATTGCAGACCTACAAGGAGATTTACAATCTGTATCTCCAGGCAAAACATCACTAGATAATTACTTCCCAT
Source organism: Myotis brandtii (assembly GCF_000412655.1). Classification (NCBI taxonomy): domain Eukaryota; kingdom Metazoa; phylum Chordata; class Mammalia; order Chiroptera; family Vespertilionidae; genus Myotis; species Myotis brandtii. Next base: position 10,365,193 of record NW_005371410.1, on the reverse strand, counting down.
TTACATGGTCTAATCTCAGATCTCCACAGAAGGAGCCACAGCTCTCTTCTTCAGTCTCCTACAATATTTACAGCTGGGAGCTTCTTTCTTGCAGCGAATTTAAAGTTTTTATTTGAACATCCATATGTCTTTATTCTGGGCTCAGAAGAGATGGATAATCAAAAGTTTCACTTCTCCTAAGCAAAATCATCACTAAATTTTCTGCCAGAGGCAGCTCAGTGTTGTAAGAGCATAAACATTGGTGTCAAATCTGGATTGAAATCTACTGTAGTTCTGCTGTTTACCATCAGTTTGCCTTAGGGCACACTGTTTCACGCTGAGCCTTTTCTTCATTTGTCACGTGGCAATATGACCCATCTCACAGGACTAAGTATAAAATGCCCTTCTCTCTCCAGCTCGGTTATCTGCATATCTCCCAGCTGGAAAGAGAAAGGAGGCACAGGGAAGGGCCCTTCCCTGCCCACTAAGAACACTTCCTGGAAATTGCACGATTTCCATTCCCATCCTATTGGCTGGAGGTTGGTTGCATGGCTACACCTGGCTTTAAGGGAAGGTAGGAAATGTAGTCTTTATTCTTGGCATTTATTCATGCACCCTGCTGACATTTGGATGTTCTATTTCTAAGAAGGAAGGGGAGTATCGTAGGATGAATTCCCCAGGAAGCAGACTCTGAGACAAAGTGTAGCTTGCAGGATGTTTATGAAGTCGTGCTCTGTGGTTCAAAAGTGATGGATGGGAGGACAAGTCAAGCTACAGTGCAGGCCCAGTGACAGCCTCAGCAGGCCCCTAACGGTTGCTCTGGAGCTGATATTCCTGTATTGATCAGTCATTAGGTATGGGCTGGCCTGGCCTGGGAATAGGTGTGACCTTGGGCGAAACAGCTCTTGGCAGTTGAGGTGACCTCGGAAGAGACTGACAGCTGGAAGTGTCTGTAGACAGTACTGCTAGCAATTGGGCCAACAGTCCTTCATGGCCGGGTGGCTCATTTTGGTGTCCATCACAGGGAGAAGGGGAGAGCTAGCAGACCTGCCACACTACAGCACGGAATGTTTGTGAAGCTCAAACAAAATGAATGCAGAGCACTGCCTATGGCAAATGCCCAGTCAGTCTCAGCTCTGGCGTGATTACTCACCAGTTATTTTAATGGTGATAGTTTTCTTTCAGAGCACCCTCTGGGACGGAAAGAGCTGGCAATCTCTAGTCTAATGGCCAAATTTAGAAAATAAAATATTGTGTTGGAAAATCTTTAATTTCTACTTCTTGTAGGTTGGTGTTTAGGCCTTGACTAATGAGTTGCCTTAGAAAAGATAGTATTGACACTGCTTTTGACTTGGTTTTCACCCAAGTGGAACTATAGGAAGTGCTTAATCAAATTTGACAAAGTTTAATCTGCTTTATTGTTATTTCAAAAACCACCTATATTGTGTTAATGCAGCCTACTTATTTTTGTTGTTTTTTTATTCTCTATTTCATTAGGGTTTCTTTTTATTCTATCACAATTGTCAAAGTAAGGGCAGCTGTACTCTTGGACACAGATTTATTGCACAACTTCATCCCTATCTAGTGGAGACCTGGAGTTACCACAGACACTAACCTGCTTGTCTTTGACCTCAGCACTTGCAGAAGGGAAGTCTCCCAGCTCTGGACATACTATCTTTAAGGTTTTAGCATAGAGCCAAGTGCCTTTTCACTGTCAGCTAGTTGTTTGGGGCTTGGGGTGAAGGGCAGTTATTTGGGGCCTGCGGTGGGGGGTAGTTGTGATGGTGGGGTGATGGTGAGGAGCTGTTCTGCAGAAGGTCATTTAATTGGACATCCTGATGACTCAAGACCATTCTTGCTTCTTATATTTGTTGGACTCTAAGTTTGGACTTTTGTGCCCAATTTTAGGTTGTAGGTTTTTTGCTTTGGGTTCCATGTAAATTTGAGCTCTTGCTTTCTATAGTTCAGATATCCATTGAAAGTTTTAGTCTGCTACTTGCACGCTTTCTCAGTATTGAATTTTTAGCAAAACAGGACTCTAGTGTCATCTTGACAGTGCAGGAAAAGCTCTGGAGACCGGAACATAATGATTATTGTGTTGTGTCTCAAGGGGCCTCGTGTAAGTTCTGTATGTGGTAATTACCCACTTGGGAGAGACAGAGTCATGACTTCCATCCAGCGCTGAGTCCTTTCCTGGCCTGAGAGTGACCGTCCAGCTCAGCACAGCGATTCCTGTGACAGGAGGAGCCTTTCTCCTGCTGGGACATTTAAAATTGGCTTAAAATTTCCCATTAATGAAAGTCTGGTAGAGAAATGATCCTAAAACGCAATAAGTGAATTGTTTTATAATATGACTTACTTACAGCAGATTTAAAAGTAGACTTTCAAAAGTAGACTATTGCCTTCTAAGTAGACTTTCTAAAGTTAATTTAATAAAATTATTGGGAAACATTTACATGTGAACAAATACTATTGGTTCTATTTTCAAATCTAAGCTTATAGAGAGAAGAAAAGATAAAATGTTTAAATCAAAAGATAATCTAGATGTTTATTACCTAAACATTCAAAGATAGGAAAGGTCAACTTAACTAGACTATCTGTTTTCTCCTCACTGTTTGGGGTATTTACATATATTAGGGGTGAGAGTTCTTTTTTACTTATATGTATGTACCTGTGAATCTCTAAATGTTTTATTTGGGATTGTCTTAGAGTGTACAAATCCAGATTTCTATTAGATTCCTGTAAATCTTATTAGTTACCAAAATTTATTGCTAAAGAAGGCTCTGAACTTTGTACTAAATATATATAGAGGGAGAGAGCGAGAGCGAGAGGGATGAGAGAAGAGTTTTCTGCCTTGGATGATGAGATAATTCTATACCCTCTCCCAAATTGGGGCTAAACCATAATTCTGACCCCTTCCAAGTACTGTAATTCCAAATAAAGATTATGATCACAATCCATTTTATAATTCTGCTTGAGATGCACAAACTGTGTCCCATATATCTTTTTATTACTGTAAGATAGAAGATAAAGAAATGATATACAATTAGACGTGCATTGTAAAGAGTACAATATTGAATATATATAAGACCCTACTTGATACTCTTTATAATTGTGATAGTAAGAATGAATTAATACTTTATACTTTCACTTAAGAAATGACAGAGCTTCTGAATTTGATTTCTTTAAGTACAGTTTTAATGAAATCCGAGTAGGTATTTTGAATGACAGAGCCAATAGGAGGGGAAAGCCCTTTTGGTCATGAACTTGTCAGAACTGGAGAAGAAAATCCAAGATTTTTGACATCTGTTTCTCTCAACCCTATCTGACATGGCACTAACTTGTTCTTTTAGAGTACTCTTGAAAAAAATAAATCTTTACAGAAGTTCAAAGGTGAAACAAGCCTTCAAATAATATAGAAATGAGCAATGCAGAATGAAACTCCTCCATACCCTCCACCTCCTGAGCTTGCTTTCCAAAGGTCACGGCTATTTACAGTTGGGTGCACATCCCAACAGACATTTATCTATGTAGATACCAACATCCATGCCTTTAACCAACTGAGAGACTTTTAGTTGTCCACAGTTCTTCACTATTTCAGATTACACAACTAAGAGCTTTTAACCAAATAGTGGAATATCTATTGAAATTCAACTGGAAATGAATAGTTAGATATGTTAAAAGTGATTTAAATCTGTACTCTTACAGAAATCTAAACATCTTACTAGACTGGGCTGTTTCAAAGGGTAGTTCAAAAACGAAAGCTATTCAAAAAGTTCCCAAACCAGAGTGATTTAATATTTCTTAGCCGTTAGAATGCAGTAGGAAAGGAATTATTAGCTCTGGTATTATGGGTTTGTTTGTAAAATTTTAAAAGGTAATACAAGTATATGGTTTTCTGTACATGAGAATATACTACTGAATAATAAAAGTAACAGTTTACCCTTATGGAATGCTTACTATGTGCCTGCCCTGCTCTGAGGATTTAAACGTTAAATGATCCCAGTAATCCTACCAGATATACCTATTATTATCCCTACTTTACACATGAGACATAGAAAAGGTGAGCACCAGACTCAAGGACACAGCTGGAGAGGGGTAGGGCTGGCCTGGGTGTTGAGATCTTTCTGGTGGTGATGACAGTTTTGCATTGAACTAGTTGTGGCTAATGAAAGGCAGGAAATTTTGAAGAAAAAAAAAAAGTGTTTTAGGTATGAAGATGCAGCTTGTGGCTGTGGGATGGGAAATGATTTCATTTTCATATAATTGGCTCACATAGAAACTTAAAAATGACCACCATGCTTAAACTAAATGTCTGAGACATTTGCCCAAATTACGGCAGTTTTTCTCTACTGGTGAAAAATTTGAAATATAATTACATCTAGACCAGCGGTTCTCAACCTGTGGGTCGCGACCCCTTTGGCGGTTGAACGACCCTTTCTCAGGGGTCGCCTAAGACCATCCTGCATATCAGATATTTACATTACGATTCAGAACAGTAGCAACATTACAGTTATGAAGTAGCAACGAAAATAATTTTATGGTTGGGTCACAACATGAGGAACTGTATTTAAAGGGCCAGAAGGTTGAGAACCACTGATCTAGACAATACTGATAAATTATTGAAGTTAGAGAATGCTAAATATGTTTAAAGCTTATATCTCATACTGAAAAGCATACAAGTGTTAGAGTGAAGTACGTGTATAAATTTATAAATACAATTTTAAATTTTAAAAATTGGTTAATATTGAGTTATCTTTGCTACTTTTAATTATAGTATACAGGGTGGAGCAAAAGTAGGTGTACGGTTATTTATTTGGAAAATAATACAATAATTAATAAATAATAATACAAGAATAAATTCTGTTTTTCATATTCACAACTATAAGCCTAATTTTGCCCCACTCTGTATGTAATAAAAAGGTTTATGTATTTTATGCTAACCAAATTGCATCTTACATTGTATAAAACTTAGACATAAAATAAAACATTTTAAATAAGATTGCATTTTCACCAAGTTATATTCTAAATTTCTGTACCACCTAATAAGTTATCTTTTTGTACTTATGATAAATTTTACCTCAAATATTACATTTTCTTTTATTGCTAATCCTACTTGGTGGTTAGTTCCTTTCCCTATAATAAAATACCTATAAAATATTTACAAAATGCCATTTTATTTCTTATGAAATATTATTTTGTGTTTTCAAAGTCAAATTTATATATAGGGAAGCATGCTAAAAATTAGATTTTGAAGTAATTGACATAATGTTTTGAAATATCAGGAAGATTTTTTAGGGAAATTGGAAAATACATGATTTTCCTACATTGAGATTATTTTATTTTTCTTGGTCAAGTTCAAGCCCTGCTTTTAATTTCAAAGGCCCTGTTCTTGCTTCTAGAGTTCAAGTAGGATATATTCAATGATTATATCTGTTAATTACTTTGGTTTTCTGGATACTCTTTTGGCTTCTCTCTTGGTAACAAGTTAATGAATGTGTCTCATCAAATTATAAAGAGTTATAAATACCTCTACTGGATCAACTTGAATTTTTTTTACTAAGTTCTATCTTCCTGTCTTGTCCAAGATGCTTCAATATTCCTGCCTTCATTCATTGTTCATCCCTACCCCTGGCTTTTTGATTAAAGGCATAACCTCCACCATCAAGAATACTTTCTGGGGATATTCGGGCATTCTGATTAATTGAACTTTTTAGTTAGTTAAGGGCTAATAAAAAAATATCTTACTGCAACCCAGGTTTGAAGTTGTTCTAAAATGCATTTTCAGCCTGGCTGGTATGGCTTAGTGGTTGAGCGTCGACCTATGAACCAGAAGGTCACGGTTTGATTCCGGTTCAGGGCACATGCCTGGGTTGCAGGCTCAATCCCCTATGTGGGGCGTGCAGGAGGCAGCCAATCCATGATTCTCTCTCATCATTGATGTTTCTATCTCTCTCTCCTTCTCCCTTCCTCTCTGAAATCAATAAAAATGTTTTATAAATAAAATAAAATGCATTTTCACATTCCTCCCAGGAAGTCTAATGAATATCAGAATAAACATTAATAACTGTGGGGTCAGACAATATTGTATTTCAGATTGTGCCCACCCCTGTCTATTGTGTAACCTGTATGGTGAACCCCAGGTTCTCATTAGTAAGGAGAAGATGAGAGTAGCACCTGATTTAGGGCTGTTGGGATGATTAAACGAAATAATCCATGTAGGGCTTAGCATTCTGCCCAGTGCTAGTAAGAGTTCAGTAAATTATAGATGTTTTATTGCTGCCAGTGACCATTAGCATTGTCCTTCTGGATTATTCTACAGGATTGGGAAGTTAATTTATGTATGAATGCATGCATACATTGTGTCGTTCAGCAAGTAAAAGTAATAAAAGTCATGTTATACTATATCACATCCTACATGGAAAAAAGCTTTATTACAATGCCTGGGAAATGTCACTCACTGACCTCATATTTTGTCTCATGAAAAAAGGAATTATTCCTAATGCATGGCAATTGATGTAGATGCGTATTTCTTTTTTATTGTTATAGGTGTTACATGTGATGAAGCACTGTTCAAGCAAAAACCAAGCTTAAGTCTTTTTTTAAAATTTGTACTTTTAAATCTTCTCTATAACTAGTTAATATTTTAAATAATCCTCAGAACATCACAAATAGTTTTCAGTGTTACCATATGGACAGTTTATACCCAGTGTGTAAAATTCTCCATATCTGGAACAAAATGATATTGAATTTTAAGAGCTTATCTAACTAGGTAAGGAAGTGAAATAGAAATATACACCTCTTCTTAATCTAATTTTTAAAATTTAGTTAAACATGGATATCCAGTGTTGCACAGAAAAAATACCCATAAAGTTAGTTGCAGTTTATAATGAATTGAGGCTAGCTTGACCCAACTATGACAGATTATATATACTGAAAACATTTGAGGCTTGATATTTTTAAAAATAAATTTTGGGAAGACAAGGCTTTTGAATAACTATGAGATTAAAATCACTCATTTTTTTTTCACTACCTTAAGAAAACTGCCCCACCAGTGTGGCTCAGTGGCTTGAGCATGGTCCCATGCACCAAAGAGGTCACTGGTTCGATTCCCCATCAGGGCACATGCCCGGGCTATGGGCTGGATCCCCAGTAGGGGGTGTGTAGGAGGCAGCTGGCTGATGTCTCTCATTGATATTTCTCTCTCCTTCTCTCTAAAATCTCTCTCTCTCTCTCTCTCCCCCCCCATCTCTCTCTCTCTATATATATATATAAATAAATAAAAGAAAATTAACTATTTTTTGTTTTGTATAATACTATCTGTATTGACATATATCATAACATGGTCGTAATGAGACTGTACATTCTATTTTGTATTGTGCTGTTTTCATTTAATGTTAATATAAGTAAATTCACCCTGCACCGTAATTATTATTTTACATATCTGCATTCTAGCATATCATGTTCCTGTTTCATAATTTGTTAAACTGTTTCCTTAATGTTTCATCTTTATGTAGTTATACACTTTTAAATCAATTAGCAAGCAATCTATTCTATTGTGTTTATCTTTTCTATGTTGAATTAGGATAAATACTTATGAGTAGAATTACCAGGTAAAAGAGTGTAAATACTACTAAAACTTTTTGCTACATATTACCATATTTCTAAAAGTGTTGGAATGTTTTACTGTATCACCGGTAGTGAATATGTATAACCCTACTTTGCCAACATTGGGTGTTGTATATTTTTGTGACACAGGAGTATAAAATGTCCTGGGAGGCTTTCCTGAGGTCCCTCAATTGAGATTTGACAGGAGAAATTTGCTTCACCTGTCAAAGGTAGCCTGTGTGTTTAAATGGAATTTGTTCAAATGTTCTTGAAATTAGAAAAATGATCAAATAAGATAACTGATTATTTGGCTGGTTTACTAGTGTGTAGAGTCTACAGACTGTAATGTGTACAGACTGGAGGATCCGTCATGATTTGGAGAGTCCCAAAGTGTTATTTCTGTACTTGTTTGGTTGTGAAATGGGATGAACATTAATTGGCTTTTAAAATAGGACCAAACTTTTTTTTTTTAATTTGTCATTGTTTAATAGTGTGGAGTAGTCATCGAATTATGTAGATCTACAACAAATGCATATAAAGAAAACAAGGTGATAATGTAGGGAAATAAAGTTTTAATTTTGCAAGGGGAAAATGCTACTAAATATAAAATGGTGTTGGAAAAAAATGGTATTGGCAACGATACTGGTGCTTATTAATTCACTTGCATCTAGGACCAAACTTTTTGAAACATCTATTTCAGTAGCTGAAAATTTATTTCTCCTGAAGTTTAGTTACCCTGCCATATTTAATATATAGTGGTTAGTCTTTGTTTTTCATGTAGCCAATGAAAATGAAAATCATTTCTGGCTGGCTTAGTCCCAAGTCTAAGTCCAGATGGCTAGGAACATCGGCTTTATCTTCTCCCTCCTTTGCCCCTTTCCTACACTTCTTAATAAAACTAGGCTTGTTTGCTGTCTTTTTTGATCTCCATCCTCATATTTTTCACCTGTTATCTTTTTCCATTTATATGTTTTCCATTAATATGTTCTTTCTCTGCCTGATTCCTTCAGCATTGTGGTTGTATTTCAATAAATAGCATTTGAAGAATACTTGCCTAAACAAAACAGAGCAAAATAATTCATTTTTAACAGGTGTTAATGGTGGACTTTAGAAAGAATGTGGTTTCAAAATATACATGAGCTAGATATAAATGGCCTAGCCAAATGCTGTATCTTAGTTCTATTTTTTTTAGTCCTTACCTGAGGATGGACTTTTGGTGGATTTTAACCAATTGTAATTATTATCCTTTTAAAAATTTAAATTGTCCCCATCTTTGGCCAATTAATGCCACTTCAATATATATTATCTTTTTATATTAATTATGTGTGTGTGTGTATATATATATATATATATATATAAAGAGAGAGAGAGAAGGGGAGAGAGAGAGAGAAACCTCAATGTCCTGACCAGGGATCAAACCTGAAACCTTTTTTTTTATATATATATACACGGGATGATGCTCCAACCAACTGAGCCACCTGGCCAGGGCTATATGTCAGTTCCTGCATGGGTTTTTCTTCTCTTACCCTATTAATATGCCAGATACTGTCCTGCATGCTTTGCATACTATATCTTATTTAATTCTTTACTCACAACAACATGAAAGGTATTTAGTATTATTCACATTTTACAAATGAGCAACCTAATGGTTAGAGACATGGTCCTATAACTAATAAATAGTAGAGAAGGAATTTGAACCCTTCAAATTTAACTCCAGGTTTATTTAACTCCAACACACATGCTGTTTTCATTACCAGGGCTTTCTTCTACCGAGATGTTTAGTCAATAAGTACAAAGGGAGCTTTAGAACACAGAATAGCTGTAAGTTCTGATTGATTTCTTTGGCTTTGGGACATGTAAGTTTGAACAAGCTTCAGTGTGTGTGTGTGTGTGTTTACTTCAGTTTTACTACATGCATATCCTATCTAATAATAGACAAACATGGTAATTGACTGTACCTTCACCACACCTCCCATTGGCTAATCAGTGAGATATGCAAATTAACTGCCAACAAAGATGGCAGTTAATTTGCATACGTAGGCGCGAAGCGGCGGAGTAAAGACTGAAGGCGGCTCCGGCCAGAGCAGCGAAGGCTTGAAGGTGGCTCCGGCCTGAGCGAAGGCCTGGGTCCCAGGTGCAGAGGAAACCCGGTGCCGGCAGCCAGCGGAAGGGAAGGCCTATTGCACAAATCTTTTTGTGCAACAGGCCTCTAGTTTATATTATAATATTTTTAAATAATAAAAATATAAAGGTAACCTGTATGCTATTTTGTTTGAAGAATATCTTACCAAGATATTGACTAGATAATATTAATTCATATATCTTAAAACTCATTAAATACTAGTGATCTTAAATAGTAAAGATTGAATAATGGGCAATTATTTCTAATGAGCCAGTTAAAAAACAAATTGGATAATTTCCTGTGTGTACAATGACAATTCACCCATCCTATATAATAAAAGCCTAATATGCTAAGTGTCCGTCCAGTTGTCTATTCAATCAAGCAAAGCGCAATATGCTAATGGTATGGTAAGGCTACTCAACTGCTCACTGTGATGTGCACTGACCACCAGGGGGCAGATGCTCTGACCAGTAGTTTAGCTTGCTGCTGGGGTCCAGCCGATTGGGACTGAGCAAGACAGGCTGGACACACCCTGGAGCCCTCCCGCAGTCCCTCCCCAGGTGGCCAACCTTCCACATCCCTTCCCAGTCCCGGTTGTGCACTGGTGGGTTCCCTTGGCCTGGCCTGTACCCTCTCGCAATTCGGGACCCCTTGGGTGATGTTGGAGAGCCAGTTTCGGCCCGATCCTGCAGGCCAGGCCGAGGTACCCCACTGATGCACAAATTTGTGCACCGGACCTCTAGTTTTATAATAATGTTTTGTCTCCCACTGTTTTTTCACACATGTATAGTTTTCATTGGTATATTAGTGAATTAAATAGGTTAAAAATTTCACATTGTGCCCAAGAGTATGTTTAGATAGTTAATTTCAGATTTACTGTTGGGGGGGAAAGCACCTTCACTATGAATTGTACTTCGAATAATGGCATCAATTCCCAACAATAAGTGGGAAAAAACATTTACATGCTATACACTCAATCTGTGCATACACTGCCACATATGTTCTTCATGGTCACCACTCATTTTGAAACTAGAGGGCCTATTCCTACATCACTTGTATCATGACATTCAGATATGAAGACTTGGGAGCCAAGGATATAAGTTCTAATAGACTTGGAAGCAAAGTCAACTTGGTTATGTATTTAAAATACTTAACACCAGGTGAAATTGACCAGTCACATCCATGTCATTATCAGCACCCCATAATGTGTGATGGATGTTTATAATTTAATTTTATAATTTAAAACATAAACATCAGCCACGGACCCAAGTTATTGTATTATTACCATCTTTTCTTCTGAAGGAAGGTTACAAAAATAACACAAGTATAGAGATAAAATCAGAGTGAGATGTAAAGTTTTCAGCTGTATTTACTGCTCCTCCTAAGTTGTGTTTGGGAACCTAGGTGATGAGTTAATGTCTGATAGGAAGTGGTAGACTGAATGGTTGATTCCTTGAAAACCGTATGTTGAAACCTAAGCCCAGATGTGTTGATATTAGGAGGCAGGGCCTTTGGGATGTGATTAGGTTATGAGTGCCCAGACATTATGAATGGGACTAGTGCTTTTAAGACTCCCCAGACAGTTCCCTTACCCATTCTTCCATGTGAAGTCAGAGAGAGAGAGAGAGAGAGAGAGAGAGAGAGAGAGACACACACACACCAGAGAGAGCTGTCTATGAACCAGGAAATGACTTCTTTTAGACACTGAATTTGCTGACACCCTGATCTTGCTTCCTAGCCCCAAGAACTGTGAGAAATAAATTATTGTTTATAAGCCACCCAATCTATGCTATTCTTCTAGCCACCTGAACAGACTAAGACAAGAAGTTACAGTCTCACCTATAGTCCCACCAGCATACACATTCAAGTGGGTCTTTGTCTCATCTCCCTTCAAGATAGTTTATTGGGGAGGTACCCACATTCTGTCCAGGTAGGGATTTTATCAGTGGTTTGCTAAGATGAGAATGGGTCCTAATTTTTTTTAATGGAAATCTGTGCACCTTCAAGATTAAACAAATCCAGCAAGGTTTACCTTTTTGTACCTGTGATACAAGATTACCCATCATTGGTAGAGTTCTCTAACTCTCTAGCAATATGAACCCTGCAGTTGATCAGTTTGTCGCCACTTCTAGTTCCAGTCTGTGCATGAATTGCTGAGGTACTGTAATAAAATATTTACCTAAAACAAACAGGAAGCCACACAGGTACCCCTTTTGTTCCTCTCATTATGTACCCGCGTAAAGCAAACATTACACCTGTGATGTTAGCCTGTGTGCTAGAGCCATTAAGAATTGAAGAGTCACTCTGGCTGGTTTGGCTCAGTGGATAGAGCGTTGGCCTGCAGACTGAAGTGTCCCAGGTTGGATTCCTGGTTGCAGGCTCGGTCCCCGTCCCTGGTGAAAGGCAACCAACCGATGTATCTCTCTCACAGCCATGTTTCTCTCTCTGTCTCTCCCCCTTCCTTCCATTCTCTAAATATCAATGGGAAAATATCCTTGGGTGAGGATTAACAAAAAAAGAAAAAACAATTGGAGAATTATATAACAGTAATGTCCATCCCACTTTTTGCTTTGTCCTAGTGAAATCCAGCCCTCTATTTTAGTTTCTGCCCTCGGGCAAGTTTTTCTCCTTTCTAGTTTTGGTTTTCTTCGAATCTGTGAGTTGAGAAGGTCGGGTGAGATTATATTCGAGTTTCTTTTTAGCTCTGATTCTATGAAGGGGTAATATGCCTTATTTGACTCAGAAAATCCCAACAGATGACTTTAAGGTTCATTGTAGCCTTCATTCCAGTATTTTCCTCTTTAAGGCTTCCCTGTAAGCAGACATCAGAATGCACCAGGATTTCCCCATGCCATCCCTATTCTCTCCAACAATGTTTCTAGAGTTCAGAAATGTGATTTGTAGGAGGAATAATAGAAGGAAGTATAAGTTACAGCAGCAGTGAGGAAACATTAATCTGAAAACCATATATTTCCTGTCCCTTTTCAACATCTAGCATTGCCTCTTATTTCTGTTATGTTGGGCACAATGAAACATGGATCTTGATCCATTTTGTCCCTTCACTTCTAGCCTACTTTTATTAATGTCCCTCAGGCTGTCTCTTATAGTATTGGTGCCAATTTCTCTTTTTAGTAAGTTATTATGCAGATCTTTGGGGATGACTGTCAAAATGCTTAATAAAAACTTGATATTTAAGCTAACTCTTGATTTGGGGCTTTGACTAAGTATCTGGTGACCCAGCAATACTACTCCTAGATATTTATGCAAGTGAAATAAAAACTTACATTCACACAAAAACCTGTCCATGAATGTTGATAGCAGCTGTATTTATAATTGCCAAATACAAGGGGAGAGGCTGACTAACAGGGGCACAGGTAGAACTGTGGAGGGGATAGAAAGAATTGTTGTATATCTTGATTGCACTGATGGTGGTTACATGACTACAGTTGTCTGTCAGAAGTCACAGACCACACTCTAAAAGGGACGAATTTTCTTTATGTAAATTATAGTTCAATTTAAAAAAATGAAAAAAACCCCATGAAAAGTACCTGGAAAGAAAATAATATTTCAAATATTGAAATATTTTTTAATACCTAATACTCTGTTGGGCATTTTGGGACACAATAGAAATACAGATGTTATAGAAATATGGGACATTTTGTTCTCAAGGAACTTATACTTTATGTAAGGAGCTGAAAATTTAGGATATTTTTTAAAGACATGTTATTAGGACACAAAGATTATTGGAAACAATCCCTTCTTTTGCTGCCAGACAACTGCAGTAAATATAGGAATTGTAAGCAGAGAAAAAACAAAAACCACTCAGGATATACTAGTAAACAATTTTCAAGTGTGGCATCTGGGTTTTTTAAAATGTTGGCTTAAAACTTTTTATATTTCAACATTTGGGGGCACGAGAGGGGAGGAGAGCCAAGTCATAAAACGAGTAATAAAACGAAGATTAATCTTGTTTTCCTGAAAAGGTAAAGAGCAAATATTTATGAATTGATTTTTGTTCCTAGCATAAAATAACTACTTTTGACGATCCCCATTTCAAGGCACAATTCCATTATGAAAGCATATCTAAATAAATTTAATTTGTCTGTGCAATTCAAGCGAGACAAATGGTTCCGTGAACACTGAACTTCCTCACACACCCCCACCAAGGCAATTATCACTTCAAGGGCAGAGGAAGAGACTGCCAGTTGTCTACCAAGTATCTGCTCTCCCTTTCCTTAGCGACAGAATCCCTTGTTTATTTCAGGGAAGCAGTGTGTCCCTGAAAAAAGACAGTTCCCAGCCTTCATCGGAGTCAGGTGTGGCTGGGTGGCTGCTTCTGTTGTGTGGACGCCCAGAGAGACACGCAGGGGAGCTGGCTCAGCTCTGGTGATGGGGCGGTGGCACTGTTTCCCCCGATTCTGCTGTCTGGAATACAGCCCTGATGGCTGGAAGGCCAGCCGAGGATGGTCCCCTCCCCTCAGTGACCCCCCAGGACACAGTTCTCCCTCTCCACTGAGAGAGGGTCTTTACTAACAGCCAGTGGAACAGTCCTCATCCTGGGGTTCCCTTCAGGGCTCTGTGGTCAGCCCCTTTAATCTGCCTGGTCCAGTAACCATGGAAAATGGCCCTTGCCGAGCATTTTCCACTTTCCCGGCAGCGCTCGAAGTCCATCCATATCTCATCTCACATAAATCTCCCGTTCCCAGGAAGTAAGTCCTGGCAGTGCCCACATTTCACAGATAAAGAAGTGGAAAGGCCGGGAGAGGTTATGAAGCCGGCACCACTGCTGGGTGGGGCAGCTGGCATTCCAGCTGAGGCCTCTCTGCTTCCAGACTGTGCTGGCCATTCATCTTCATCCAACCTTTGTTACTACGGGTCATTTAAAGACATGAAAGACACCAATGCGGCATCATGGAGTCCTACCCACCACCCCTTCTCTGTTCCTGAATATCAGTATCCTGTATCATAAAGAATTTCTGTAGCAAAAGTCTTAATTTGACTCACCGATCGTATGATTTCATTAAGACATCAGTTCTCAGCCCTGTTATCTGGCAGAAGCATCCGGGAGTGTGTGCTGGAGGAATGAGAGGAGGGAAGCGTAGCCTCAGTTTCCCTTACTTCAGGCCCCTTCCTGTGCACCCCTCTGGGCTCCCTAAGCTTCCTGGTCCAGATGCTTTGTTAAGGATTCTGTCTGCTTAATGCAGTGGTTCTCAACCTTCCTCATGCCGCGACCCTTTAATACAGTTCCTCATGTTGTGGTGACCCCCAATTTCATTGTTACAAATTGAACATAATTGAAGCATAGTGATTAATCACAAAAACAATATGTAATTATATATGTGTTTTCCGATGGTCTTAGGTGACCCCTGTGAAAGGGTCGTTTGACCCCCAAAGGGGTCGCGACCCACAGGTTGAGAACCGCTGGCTTAATGTTTTCTCCATAAGAGCTTAGTGCCAACAGCCCCTGCATAAGTCTCCTTTCCATCAAGTGGAGCAAAGTCTTGGTCATCTGTAAATGTTTTGTGAGCTCAGGGATTAACTTTATTATGTATGTATGTATTATTATTATTATTATTTTTACATTTATTTTTAAAATTGTATTGGGGTAACATTACTTAACATGAACATACAGGTTTCATGTGTGGGTTACTAATTTACAAAATCTGTACATAGGACCATGTGCCCACCACTCAAAGTCAAATCTTCTCCTGTCACCTCATATTAGGACCCCTTCCTTCACCAACTCCCCTCCCTCTGGCAACCACCACACTGTTGTTTGTGTTCATAAGTTTCAGTTTTACATTCCACATATGAGTTAAATCATATAGTTCTTAGCTTTCTCTGTTTGACTTATTTCACTTCGCATAATGTTCTCAAGGTCCATCCATGTTGTTGTAAATGACGCTATTACATCCTTTCTTATGGCCATGTAGTACTCCATTGTGTATAAATACCACATCTTCTTTATCCAGTCCTCTATTGTAGGGCACTTTGGCTATTTCCAATTCTTGGCCACCGTGAATAATGCTGCAATGAATATAGGGGTGCATATATCTTTGCATATAAATGATTTCGTGTTTTCAGATATATACCCAGGAGTGGGGTTGTTGGGTCGTATGGTAGCTCTATTTTTAATTTTTTGAGGAATCACCAGACTGCTTTCCATAGTGGTTGTACCAGTCTACATTCCCACCAGCAGTGAATGAGGGTTCCCTTTTTCACAACCTCTCCAACACTTGTTGCTTATCTTATTGAGAATGGCCACTCTAACTGGTGTAAGGTGGTATCTCATTGTAGTTTTAATTTGCATTTTCAGGGATTAACTTTAATAGTGAAAAGGATCTAAACATTCTTATATGACAAGTGCCATATTTGTTGTTTAATAAATGCCTGAAGGAGGGTCATTGGAGAGGAATTTGCAGCTCCAGTAGGTTCTGGTACCAGGAGTCGCCCTGTCTGTGAGACAGTGACTAAACATTTCAGGGTGCTGATTTGTTTAACTGTTTGACCACACCTGCTTCTACTGACCTAAACCCCTTTGTTCTTTACAGCCTGCACAGTGCCCCCTCTCCTTCAGAATTTTACCATGCCATTCTCCTATTTGGCATTGTTTGCCAATTATTTCTCCAGGCTGGGTTTCCTTCTCTAACTAGGTTGTACGCTTCTTTCAGGCACAAGATTAGTACAGTGAATCTCATCAAACACACATTTCCCTCATGTTTCCTGGGGTGAGATGAATGTTACTCATTTGGCTTCAGAAGAGGCTGCTCCTGTGGAATTTGCATAATTTCTATTTCATTAACATACTTATCAGCAGGTTACAATTGTTAGCAATAAGAAGCCAGCTCCAAAATCTAGCTGTGATGCTCTCATTATGTAAATTTATTAAAAACATTGAGTACTAGATGAAGTTATATAAGTACATGAAACTATAATCTTTTTATGTGAGAAAGTTTAAGGAGATAAAGATTTCAAAAGATTTTAAAAAAGAAAAGGCAAGGATGATAAAAAAACCCATCTAGTGTCTAAATAAAACCTCCAGTGTATCATATACCTACATGTGACATCACTAAATCTCTGCATCTCTATCTAATTTTGACCTGAAGAAATCCCCTTGGGAATCAGTCTGGTTAATGGGTCCTAAAATGACTGATGAGAGAGAAAATACCTCCTCGTGAATTTCCCTGTTCTAGTCCGTCTTTACTTATTACACTCAAAATAATACAATAGAAGCACGAAGAAGCTAAATGACCTATTTCTTGAGAGAATCTATTTCTTAAAGGAGAAATAAAATATTCTCACTGCAGGTGGAATTCAACATTTATGAAATTTGTGTCCTTTGGAAGAGCATTTATGAAATTTGTGTCCTTTTGAAGAGCATTGAGTAAGTTGAGGGTTTTGTTTTTATTTTAGTGGATTTTGGGGGTAAATCAATCCTACTTTAAATATACTTGGAGTGTTTACTGTTTTAAAGGAAGCCTTAATCCTTTTACAATAAAAATTAAATATATTAAGCATGCACACATACACACACATAAGACTTAGTGTAACAGGGACTTACGCATCCAGTAAAGGTTTTGGGGATCCACACAGGCCCTACGTAGCAGAAAATTTCAGTTGTGTCGTGATGGCATGAAGTGAATTGGTAGAAAAACCATTTTAGAGCACCGCCAGGGCCATATAAGACTGAATGCTAATGTGGGGGTAAGTGATCAGACCAGCGTTTCATGCTTGTGATGCTTTTCACCCTGAATGTTTTTATTTTAATTAATTCATTAGTTTGATTATTTGTTTATTTATTTTTTGCATAAAAGGAGGGATCTTTTTAAAAGGTAAACTCTGATCTTATAGGCCTGAGGTGGGGCCTGAAGCTTTGCACTTATAATGTCTTACCTGTTGTGAATGCTACTGGTCTGAGGACCACACTGAGTAGCAGGGGCTAGTGTAGAACAGTAGCAACCACAGGGGGAGGATTCCTATAGTCTGGATGGAGACTTCTCTCTAACCCTCTTTTACCTTTAGTGACGTGAATAGTCACGCTGTACTTTTTCTGCTTAGGACACACACACACACACACACACACATTAAGGTTTTATATATATAATCCTACAGACTAAAAATCTGTAGGAATATTCTACATTAACAA
The DNA here is from genome assembly GCF_000412655.1 of Myotis brandtii. Classification (NCBI taxonomy): domain Eukaryota; kingdom Metazoa; phylum Chordata; class Mammalia; order Chiroptera; family Vespertilionidae; genus Myotis; species Myotis brandtii. The sequence goes on along the minus strand of NW_005371410.1, from coordinate 10,347,338 downwards.
AAATATCTTCCATGGATGGAGATAGTTTTATTTCTTTTCCAATCTGTATGCCTTTATTCTTCTTTATAGCACTGGTAGGGCCTCCAGTCCAAAAAATGAATAGAAGTGATTGAAACACATCCTTGCCTTGCTCTTCATCTTAAATGAATGAATTCAGTCTTTCAGCATTATTTTAGCTACAGGTATTGCGCAGCCCTTGATCAGATTGGGATTTTCCATTCCATCCTTAACTTGCTGAGAGTTTTGTGTGTGTGTTTTTTCTTAAATTGTGAATGGGTGTTAAATTCTTTTTCTGTATCTATTGTGATGATCATATGGTTTTTCTGCTTTGTTTTGTTAATCTGAAGATTTACATTGATTTTTACTGTTAAGTCACCCTTGCATGTTTGGGCAAACCCTACTTGGTTATACATTTCTGGGTTCAATTTGTTAATGTTTTGTTAGGAAAATTTTGCATCTATGTTCATAAGGGATATTCGTTTATAATTTTATTGTCTTAGACTTTGTCCAGTTTTGGTGTCAGTTGTGCTGGCCTCATAAAATAAGTTGGGAAGCGTTTCCCCCTTTATTTTCCATGAGACTTTGTGTAAGACTGGCATCATTTCAAGATTGTTTTGGCTATTCTGGAATCTTTACATCAGAGTATCCTACCTAATGAAGAGGGAATATGCTAATTGACCCTCATGCTATCGCAAAGATGGCGGCGCCCACAGCCAATAAGGAGGGAATATGCTAAATGACTGCCAGCCCTCAAAGATGGCGGTGCCCACAGCCACAAGATGGCAGCGCCCAGTCCCCTCAGCCCCACTGGGGCGGCAGGCACGTGGCAAGGCTGGGCCTGCTGCTCTGCGTGCCTGCCTCCGGAGTCCCCCAGTCCCCTCAGCCCCGCAGCTGCCCAGGGCCAGCC
>NW_005371410.1:10343136-10346358 GCF_000412655.1 Myotis brandtii | reverse complement strand
CCAGGGCTGGCCGAGGCTTGCGCTGCCGGCAGTGGCAGCAGCAGAGGTGTGATGGGGGCGTCACCTTCCCCTGATCGCTGGGTCGCCTCCCGCCTCCCGCCCCTGAGGACTCCCAGACTGTGAGAAGGGGCAGGCCGGGCTGAGGGACACCCCCCCTCCAGTGCATGAATTTTCATGCACCGGGCCTCTAGTTCCCATATAAAATTTTAAATCAATTTGCTAACTCTATAAAATAGCCTGTTGGAATTTTGATTGGCATTGCATTGAGTTGGTCAGTGTCGGTTACGGTTCACCAATGAAACCATCTGGGCTTAGAGTTTTCTCTGTAGAGAAGTGTTTGATTATGAAATTAATTTAGTATAAATAGGGCCATCCAGATTTCTCCCCCCTCCTCAGAATCATGGTAATTTATGTATCTAACTCACTTTATACCCACACTCACTTCTCACCTTCCTGCAGCTGGTGGGTGTTCAAAATAACTTTACTTGAATCTTCCTGGAACTCTGGAGAAAGAGATTGATTTGGAGAGAGCCAGGAGTGAATAATATTTCAGATAGACTACATAGTACACGTGGGAGTAAGTATGCTATTTTAGAACCTTAGATGGGAAGAAACTCAGGGAAGAGAGGAAGAGCTCCAGGGTGCAGCCACAGAGATAGGCTGTCTGCCATGGGATCACATCCCCTCTAGCAGTGTCCCTGGAAAATGGCGACTTTGTGCTTTTTGACATTGGCAAAAAAGTTCTAGAAAGACACTTAAAGCTTCACCTTTATTCTAACGTATTTTTCATTAAGTTATAAGATATACATATCCTATTATATTCTCATGGTTTTTATTTCTAAGTACATTTTTCATTTATAAGTCTACCAGTGATTTGCAATGAATTTTAAAGCCATTAGTATGAATTAATGCAGCACTGTTGTACTAACACATTTTTCTAGATTTTTTAGTAGTGAGATGTCTGTTTTGACATGAATTTATAGAGGTGATTTTTTTAAATAAGGAAAGGCAAAGGACCTGAGTCATTCTAATTAGATAAGTGTGCAGTCTCAATAGCACTAATAGAACTGTTTATTTTACGGACTTGAAAAGAAGACTAATGGTGTTATAGCACTTGAATTCCTCAATCAGCAATATCTGTGAGTCACTAATGTACCTTCTGAGCAGCTGGACTGGGGCCTCCATGGCATAGCTCCGTAAGTCCATTTTTCCAGAAGAGGAAATACTTTTAGGGAGTGAAAATATGCCCCCTCTCTCCATCAGTGAACCCTGTATGTACAGATCATATCTGTTATTGATAACTCCCCAGAAGATATGTCTTTGTTAAAGGATTTGGGCATTTATTTTGAAACACCAATAGATTTGTGGGTTTTGTTTGTTTGTTTGTTTGTTTTTGAGAAAGTGCAAGGGAGGGAGGGGGAGAGATAGACACATTGATCGGTTTCCTCCTACACACATCCCGACCAGGGCCAGGAATTGAACCTGCAACCCAGGCATGCGCTCTTGACTGAGAATCAAGCCCACGACCCTTCCATGCCCAGGCTAACAATCTAACCACTGAACCACACCAGCCAGGGAAACATCAATAGATTCTTTATTAGAAATCCAGTTTATATTTTTAGTTAGAAATATATTGTCTTTATTTCATTGAAATCCACTCCTGTATAGTATTTAATATACCATAATGTCATTCCCCTGTAGATAGACATATTGTTTGCAAGCTTTCTTTTCCCTCCCTCCCTTCCTTCCTGTATAGCTATACCATATGTAGATACAATCTCACAATGTAATGTTGAGTGAAAGAAAGCAAGTTGTAGAAGAATATGTATAAATATATCATTTAAATGAAATTCAAACACAAACCTCTGTTTATGCATAATAAAACTAAATATTAAAAATACTAGGGAATAATAAGGACAAAATTCAAGACTGGTGTTTTCATGGGGCGGGAGGAGGAAGCAACTGGGGAGGGGCATGCAGGAGCATCTTTGGTAATATGTTTCTAAAACTCAGTGATGACTTACGGTTGTTTATTTTATGTTTCTTCATGTCTTATATGCACACACATATTATATATAGTATATATGAGTGTATATTTGTATCTTTATGCTTGAAATATATTGTAATAAAAAGCAAGACATTATTTTCTCTTGCAAGCCATGTGCTCAATGTCAAAATCATGGATTTTTGGTGCTGAGAAGTAAAATACCCCTTTGACAAACTAGATTTTTAAGAAGACAAAAATTTTAATTGGCTGTTGGCATTTGGTAGATACTGAAAGAAGGATGGTATAACTTAGGTCAACAAACAACAGCTCACAGACCAAATCCATTGGACTTCCTGTGTTTGTATGGCCCCTGAACTAAGAATGGTTTTACATTTTAAATGGAAAAAAAATACAAAGAAGAATAGTATTTTATGACATGTGAAAATTACATGATACTCAAATTTCGGTGTCCATAGGTGAAGTTTCATTGGAACACAGACGTGTTCATTCATTGATGTATTACCAGCGGCTGCTTTCACACTCCCACGGCAGAGTCGAGTAGTTGCAACACTTGGTGGCCTTCACGACCAGAATAGTTACTAACTGGCCCTTTTCAGGAAAAGTTTGCTGACCTCTAGCATCATGGGAAATAAACAGATGTTAGAGAGGTGAAATTAATTAGCTCTAAAGTTTCAGAGTCAGGCACGCCTCACTTTGAATTTTGGCTCAACTCCTTACTACATGGAGCTCTCTTAACCTCAAGAGAAATTATTTTAAAAGAACAGTGCATGCGAAAATGCCTAGCAGACCAACTGGTACACATTGGGGACTTAATTGTTTCTTTCCTTTTGAGGTAAAAAATTCTGGCTTATATTAGCCCAAAAATCTGAACAAAATTTCTTTTTATTCTTTGCAAGTTTATATGAGTCGTGTTTGGATAACTGGGATCTATAGACTGAGCTTAGACATTCTGAGCCTCAGTTTCCCCATCTGTGAAGTGAGAATAATGAGAACTGTCTTTCAAGGTTACGCTGAGGATGAACAATAACAGTAGTTGATGCTGTTACTGGCTCAGACCCCTTGCTCCCAATCTGGTTACTTATGTGGTACCTTCCTCCAGAGACCATGCTGCTTATTTGAAACGCAGCCATTTTTGGGGTCTAGCAACAGAGCTGATCTCGCCGTCAGGAGTCCTGGGTTTTATTAGCTCTCCCAGTAACTGGGCAATTCTGGGC
>NW_005371410.1:10332150-10343111 GCF_000412655.1 Myotis brandtii | reverse complement strand
CTTTCTTCTCATATTTGAAGAAGGATCAGGTAGTTTCCTAGAATGATCAAATAGCTCAGAAGTTAAGTGTGAAAGGTTATCACCCACTATTCCATCAAAATGAAGCTTGAAATAAGGAGTGCCTTTTTGCCAGGTTTTTTTTTCTTTCTGAGTACCTGTTTTAAAAATATGGACATTTTTCCCTGGCTGGTGTGGCTGTTGGTTGGATGTCCTGTACACTGAAAGGCTGCTGGTTTGATTCCTGGTGTAAGCACATGCCTGGGTTGTGGGCTTGATGGGGCCTATAGGAGGCAATAGATCAATGTTTCACTCTCACATCAATGTGTCCTCTCCCTCTTCTCTAACTCCCCCTCCCTTCCCCCTCCCTCTCTTTCTAAAAATCAAATAAATGACATTTTTCATTATTAAACATGTTTTAAAATAATCCTCCAAAACCTGCACCACGACGGTGCTTCCATTATTTTTCTTAAAACTAGCCTGGATTGTCTTAGAGGCTGGCTCAAGGACGTATGTCTGACCTTGACCTGGTAAATTCTCTCATGAGTCTGTTGGCTCTTGCCGCAGCCTGCGTTCCTTGTACTGTCACTCCAACCCGAGGCATATCAGATATATGGATGGGTGGATGGATGGACCACCATTCCGGACTGAGTGAAATATTTTGGTTCCCAAGCAGTTTTTTTTGTTTAACCTTTGGTGGATGAAAACAGATATGGGGATGTGAGGGGAGGAAGAGGGTGTTACCTCTACATGGTGGATGTGTAGGTCCTTGGCCCCAGTCCAGCTAAACCCCTTCTGGGGATGAAATTGGATCCCACTGCAAGGCCGCTGGCACAGGAGCTGGCAAACAAAGGACTCGCATTGCATTAAGGGCTGAGGAGCTGGAATAGAGTTACCCTGTTTCCTTCCCTTTATTTAGCCCTGGACTTCTGCTCTTTAAAAGTTTCTCATTAGAGCTGGAAATCATTTTCTATGACAGGTCTGAGAATATGCAGTAATGCAAGTAGGCGAGGTCAGCCAGGGCACGGAAGTGCTGCTTATGTGAATTCCCGTCACCGGAGGAACCCTGGCTTTAAGGAGGGAGTGTACTCATGCTTCACTCCCCAGTGCGGTGCCAGGCTTGAAAAGGACCAGGCTCCATGCTCTGCTCTAAGGAGGGCAGGCTCGTTTTTTGTGGAATAATAGAACCTAGATAAAGCTCGTTCCCCCATGAAACCATGTGTGCTGAACTAAAATACAAAGGGAAATCAGGGACCTTGGATTAAGCTTGTTTGCAGTCTTCTTGGCTTTCAGAGACTCTTCATTTCTATTTAACATTTTTGCTGTACAAACTGTTGCAAGGAATCAAATATGCAGTTTTTTAAAAAACCAATATTACCAACATGATTACTTTTTTATTTTGTACTCATTTAGTTAGGAAGAAGTGAAGCCCTGTGGATCAACATGTTATGCCATCATTCTCAGAATGCCACTTTTAAAAATTGGATTTTGAACTTCTGGATAACTTTAAATATTTTCTGAGGAACTATTAATATTGAGTACAAAACAGAATTATTCATGGTCTTTCTTGTCTGTGGAGTTTGTGACAGGAATTATATGCATGAAAGGCTCCTATGTCCTTCAGTGTGTTTTCATCCATCTTACTCAAATATTTGGAGCTATATGTGTTTACTTATTTACACATCCAACAAGTATTTGTAAAGCATCCAGTAGCTACCACTGTGCTCTCCCAGAGACAATGACGGAGGAAAAAAACAGACTAAAATTCCTGCCTCTTGTAGCTAACATCCGTTAAAAATACTTGTAGAATTAGAACTAATGATCCCAAGAAGAGAAATAGTGAGAAAAAAAATAATCATTTCAGTTATTCTCTACATCTAAAAATAAGTAAATTATCTCGTATTTGAGGTTTTTGATTTGGTAACAAATAATTTTAGTTGTCATGCTGAAGGGTTTTGTCACTTACAACTACTATTTATTGAGCGCTCATTGAGCCCCAGATCCTGTGCTATGTGTTTACATGTACCCCATTTGGCAGATGAGAAAATTGAGGCCCAGGGACACAACATAGCTTTTGACCTTCCTACCATCAGTAAATGGTAGAGATGAAATTCGAGCCCATGTAGGTCTATAGGACTCCAAAGTCAGAATTCTTATGTTTCACACATACCATCTCCAACCAGATCAGGAGCAGAAAACAATGAAATTGCAACATGTACTTGAACAAGATCCCAAATGGTGGCCAAATCCAGAAATCACAGAGTTCCCAAAAACAATGATATTGATATATTAGGCATCAGAAGTAAAAGATGTGAAATGAAATTTGATTCAACTAAGCCCATATTGAGTGTTTCCTACACAGGTGCAGTGCTATGCAGTGTGTCTGTGGATGAAAGCATGTACATGTAAGCCTGCGTTTTTGAGGGTAGGTGGATGAGTGTGTGTGAGTGGGTGAGTGTGGGTATGTAAGTGTATGTGAGTATATGTGCTTGCGTGTGTGTGGTGGATGGTGGCATTGTGAAATAATTGATAAATCAGAAGATTTGTCCTTGTAAGGCTCACAACATGAGAGATATGTGTTCAGGACAGGCCTAATTATGACTCTAGGTAGACTGTGAAACGTGCAGAGAAGGAAGACAAAGTGATTTCCAAATGCTAGGAAGGAGCCTAAGCCACAGCAGTTGTAGTGGGATTGTGAAAGAAGGTACAAACTTCATAAAGACAATGTGAAGACAGAGAAAACCTTGAAAGGGAAGGTAAGAGGGGAAGAGGAATAAAACAAAGGGAAGAAGAGGAGGTGCTAGTCACCAAGAACAAAATAAAAACCGAAGCTCCAAGTGCAAGAGTTGCCATAGTGGGGTGCCCTAGTTCCAGATGCATCAGTTCCATCAAGGTACATTCTGTCTGGTCACAGTCAACTAAGTCAGTAATTATATATGCAAATCTGACCTTTATTAGGAAAGAGTGGGGCTTCAGCTCAACTTAATGCATAGGCTTAGAATATATTTGAGGGGTTGGAGGTTAAGAATGACAATAAAATGTTGGGCTCTTTTCTAGGCTCTATCTTTGCCTCATACCTTCAGCCATCACAGACCCTCCTCCAGCAGCTTCAACTCCCCACCCCCGCCTCTGTTACCACTTGGGTTTAAGCATTTTCCTTAGACACCAATTGGTGAAGTATTAAAGTTGTCATCGTCAATGCTTTGGCTTTTGGCCCAGCTGCTTAGGGAATTGGTAAGTGTCAAGGGTTAACTCTATATGGTCAAAGGACCAAGGCAATTTGGCCTTTTGGCCCAGCTGCTTAGGGAATTGGTAAGTGTCAAAGGACCAAGGCAATTGGAGATAATTATTTTAAGGCACTCTTACAAAGCTATGCAACTCTGTAACTTTAAAAAAAAAAAATCAAAACTGGATACTTTTCCATTTAGGTGACCATTTAGATCAGTGGTTCTCAACCTTCTGGCCCTTTAAATACAGTTCCTCATGTTGTGACCCAACCATAAAATTATTTTCGTTGCTACTTCATAACTGTAATGTTGCTACTGTTATGAATCGTAATGTAAATATCTGATATGCAGGATGGTCTTAGGCGACCCCTGTGAAAGGGTCGTTCAACCGCCAAAGGGGTCGCGACCCACAGGTTGAGAACTCCTGATTTAGATGGAGGAAGTACTTCCAGGGTTCTCCTCATCTTGGAGTATTATAATCTCATGGGTGGGAAATACAGCTGGTTACCTCTCCCTGTGCATTTGACTGTCTGGTCACAAATGGAACATTCTGATGTCGAACATTCTGAAGAAATGGAAATGATAAAATCACTGAATTCAACAGTAGAACAACAGACCTTGAAATCTTGTGGTTCAGTTGGCGTGATGTAACAATTGTTAGGCTTGCCTTCCACCTTCCAGACCCCTTGATAATGTAAACTAGCAAAGTAAGACTTACCCTGAAAATAACCACTTGCTATTCTGCAATAGAGGTAGAATATTCCAAGAGCAGAAGGAATAGAGGTAGTAATGTTTTGCCATCTGGCAAAGCCACTACACCAGATGGATTCACTAATGACTTCTCTAAAGTATTTAGTCAGACCTTCCTGAAACACATGACTGGCATATTTAATTATCCTAAATTAACAGGACTTCTGCCAAATATAAACCTCAATGCTTGAGTCATGCTCCTTGCTTAAAGAGGAGAAAAGGCACAAATAGCTCCAGAAAGCTAGGTTTCACATAGATCCCTTTCATTAGTGAACCTTCTCATTACCAAATGGTTGTGTTACAGTCTTAAGGCAGTATTTCTCCTTCTTCAAAGAATGAATTGTAAGACTGGTCATGCTGATCTAATTCACATTATCAGTAACAATTATACTTGATGAGAACATCTGGGGGCGGGGGTGAGAAATCAGACATCACTTTCTCCAGCCTGCCTGTGGAACATTTCTAAACCATTTTTTTTTGCATAAGTTAATCAATGTTATTTGGTTTTAACTTTTAACTTATACAATATTAACACACAAATAAAAAACTTATAGGCCTAACAATGAAAAACTTCGCTTGCCCCATCCTTTCCGATCCCTAATCCACTTCCCAAAGAAACACTTTTAATTCTTATGACTATTCTTTCTGGTGATTACGTTCACATCTCAAAACAATATGATAAATTGGCATTTCTTTTCTTTTCTTTCTTTATTTTTTTAATTGTTACTCAAGGATACATTTGCACTAATTTTAGAGAGAGAGGAAGGGGGATAGAACCTGCAGCCTAGGTATGTGCCTTGACCTCGAATTGAACCCAAAACTTTTTGGTGTCTTGCCCCATCCTTTCCGATCCCTAATCCACTTCCCAAAGAAACACTTTTAATTCTTATGACTATTCTTTCTGGTGATTACGTTCACATCTCAAAACAATATGATAAATTGGCATTTCTTTTCTTTCTTTATTTTTTAAATTCTTACTCAAGGATACATTTGCACTAATTTTAGAGAGAGAGGAAGGGGGATAGAACCTGCAGCTTAGGTATGTGCCTTGACCTCGAATTGAACCCAAAACTTTTTGGTGTATGTGATGATGCTCCAACCAACTGAGCCACCCATCAAGGACCAATTGGTATTTCTTGACATCCAGTTCAGACCTGATTAACTTTCCTTTTAAGCTACTAGAGGATGCAGGGGCAGGTAAGAGATTAACCAAAGGACTTGTATACATGCATATAAGCATAACCAAAGGACACAGAGAGTAGGGGGGTGAGGGAATGTACTGGGGGACAGGAGTGGGCAGGGAGAGGTCAATGGGGGGAAAAGGAGACATATGTAATACTTTCAACAATAAAGAATTTAAATTAAAAAAAAGTTTAGACCACTAAAAAAAAAAAAAGAAAAAAAAGAAAGAAAGATACAAGAGGATGTAGCTTACAGATACCATTCTTACACTTCTTCCCTTCTTCTCCCCAAAGGGTTATTTTATTAGGAACCTCAATACTATAGTTAATAGAGAATGTAGTAAAATAATTAGGAAGTGACAAGTTTAGTATGTATTACCATTGTTTTTAATGTGATTTATTTATAATTTTACTAGTGGCCTGTTGCACGAATTCATGCACATTGAAAGGAAATTAATTAGAAGAAATATTTTAATATCGCTATTCACCCTTTCTCTATAATAGAAGTGTCAACCAAATTTATGATCGACACTGAGAGATGGAAACACACACATGCGATTGGCGCCAGCAAGAGCTTTTGCAGGAGTATCACACATGCACGAGTCAACTTAGCCTTTTATAGATATAGTATAAACTTGCTTAATGAGACCTGCTTTCTGATTTAGCTAAACTTTTTCCAGCCCAGTGAAGCACCCCAGCTTCTCTTTCAGGTAATTGTCAGCAACACAGGAGTAAATAGCAACATGAAGCACATTATTATTGTAGATCATGCAGGGAGAACAAAGGGTTAAATATCTAACTGCAGCAGTGTTTCACTATATTCTGTGCAGTGAGAAAACCTGAAGTCATTTTCAAGGTCCACCATTTCTTACTTCTTTTCAGTTGGGTCAAGTTTCTAAGCTTTCTAAATCTCCGTTTTCTGGCTAATGAAAAGAAAATAGGATTCCACTGAGCCTCCAATCTACCTACTCTAGGACTTCTGTGAGGATCAAATGAGATGAGGCACGGGAAAATGCTTCACAGACATTTGTTTAAAGTGTGAAATGTTTGCACCGGGCTATAAAGCAAGTCATGTTCCTGGGCTGAAGAAACTGCAAGGAGGCTAGTTGCTAGGGAGAGGAAGCCGGGGGTTGCTATGTGATGTCATTACCCAGACAGTCGGACACTTAGCATATTAGCCATATATATATATATGTATACACACACACACACACACACACACACACATATATGATTTAATTTTTGACAGTGGCCATGTTTGACAACTGATTCACAGAATTGCTAAAATTTAGCAGTTCTTGCTGGTTAGTCCAAGCTGGCTCCAGCATCATACCACTGCATGCTTTGATCCCAGGCAGCCAAATCACTGTGCCCTTAACCATTCTTTTATATGATAATAAGGTTTTGCTAGAATATAGCTTCATACCACTAGAGGTGGGAAACACTCAGCAGGAAAGATATGTTGCATTTCTTTCGTTTTATAAATCACACTCATTCTCATTAGATGCACCACTCATCAAAGTTGTTGATGACAGACGGCTACTCAACCATGGATTTGCAGGGGCTTATGCAGTTCAGGAACATGGCAGTGGACCCTGGTGGTTTGTCTGCATTGCTGTCACTCATGTTCACCCCCATGAAGCCTACCAGGAAGGCGGGGCACTTTCCGGGTGTCAGATGAGATCACAGTCCCACTGGTGGTACTCCGGGGCCAAGCAGCCCCAGGGACCAGCAGTAGCAGAGCACAGGCATCCCCACCTGAGGCTGCACTCCCCCGGCCACCGTGTTCAAATAAAGCCTTCCTGTGCCTTTTCTTTGTTCACCTCACAGGTGAGCATCCACTGAGGTTGGACCATTCCCTCTTCAGCCCGAAAGCAAGAGCTTCCCCTCTGCCCTCAGACCGTCCAGCCTCATCACCTTGATGTACTTATACCTCCAACATTGGAAATGTTCTCTCAGGGTTATCCTCAGGGAAGGGAGGGAGAAGACTTTCTCATACTCTCCTGGTGAGACTATTAAAAATATATACACTGCCAAGCCAGTGTGGCTCAGTGGTTGAGTGTCAACCTATGAACCAGGAGGTCACAGTTCTTCCCGGTCAGGGCACATGCCTGGGTTGTGGGCTCGATCTCCAGTGTGGGGCATGTAGGAGGCAGCTGATCTCTCTCATCACTGATGTTTCTCTCTCTGCCTCTCCCCTCCTCTCTTGAAATCAATAAAAGTATACACTAACATACAAAATTATTAATGAAAGAATCACTGAAGCAACCTGGCAAAAATGAAATGAGGCTTTAAAAGGTAAAGTCAATCATTTTTGGAACAAGTACTCACATATAAATTTTTGCCTTTAGGAATCAAGAATGATTAGTGTTCATTAATGTTTTTTTGTTTAACCTCATAAACAAGGCTGCCTCTTTCCATGGCCCTGTTCATTTCTATAATCTCCCCACACAACATATTTGGAAATCTCCCTGAACTCATCTGACATCAGAAAGGCATGTTTTTGCCCTCCTGGAATCCTGGAGAAAAAATCAATTCCTTCTCCGAAGCAGGGTGCTTGCTATTGCTATGGTAACAGAAGATGGGATTTCCCAATGGAACTAGATTTATATATACACAGAAAAATAGTTCTTTAAAAACTTGATCCCTTGTTTGTAGCCATGCGTGCAACACAATCACTGCAGTAACCTGGGTACCACAGAAACTAGAATGACACCAACCTTCACATGTAGGTGTGGAATGAGACCTCCACTGTACTGAGACCCTCAGTGAAAGGGAGTAGATTTTTAAAGTTTTAATATTAGGACGTTGCTGTTGTGACTATAATGCAATTTTTCTTAGAGAAACAGATTTGGATTTAAAGACTTTCACATGGCAGGTAGACTTAAAATAGAAGTAAGTGGTACCAATACACCCAGTCACAGAAAGACTCACATTGTAATGACGTGGTAAAGGGTATGAAGGAAAGCCCAGAATAGGGTATTTTGTGTAATAGTGATATTTTCCACTTCTGTAATTTTCTCCAAGGAAGGACACATAGTTGGTCATTTCTCATGAAATCTCATCAGAAGGAATTCAGAGGTCATGAGTCTTTCCACCACGGCCCCTTAATAGGATAAGGGGATCCACCTTCTTTTAATCTGTTGGTTGATCTAAAGCCATTACTGTAGGGTAGTTTCATGTGTCTGTGTGTGTGTGTGTGTGTGTGTGTGTGTGTGTGTGTGTATTTCTTTGTTCACCTCACAGGCGAGCATCCACTGAGCATCCACTGCCATATATATATGGCAGTGTATTTTCATTCCTGCCATTTAGATGCTTCTGAACTAAAATTTCAAAGGATGTGTTGGGATTAGACAAAAGCACAGCCTGCTCAAAATGACTTTCTATGAAATTCTCAAATTCCTAAGTGAATAGATGTGGGGGAAAGGGAATCGATACTTTGATGGTAGCTTCAACCATGCTTACTAAATAAGTGCTTCAGCAATTGCCCCATTACTGATCCCGTATGCTCTTGCAAATGCAGTGGTTAATGCTGGTCACGTTTTATTTCACCCTCTCTTTTGAGATATAAAAAGTGCTGTTGAAATGATATGTCAAATTTAAAACGAAAGGAAATGCCCCTTGGCTGTGCTGTAGAAGATTCATGGATGCTTCATTGTGTTACCCAGATGAAAGGAGTGGAATTTCTGGGAAGCTGATGGGAAAGTAACAGTTGGCCAAGTGAACAAAGGTTGTTTTCTATTCTCCCTTTTCTTGACATGGACATGGATAAATAGGAACATTATGAGTCATTTTAAGCAAATGTGTTGCATGCAAGCCAGAGAAGTGAGGTCAGAGACCCTTGCCTTAGAAAAGGAGAAATGGATAATTTTGTTAATGTATTCAAATGACAAAGGAGGAACATGGGTCAATGTGATTTCATGGGCTGGGAAGAGATGATGTAAAGAACAGCATAAAGGAACTTCTGGCAACCCCTTCCTCCCCCGGAAAAAAACACTCCAAAACAATAAAAAAAAAATTCCAATGTGAACTTTTCATAAATGTGATAAATTTATGGGTTTTGCTATGAATGAAAAAAAAACACACACACCAATAACCAGAGTAAAAATACTTCAAATACACAATGGGATGTTTTTAGGTCACACTGCTAATTGAGTAACTTAGACTGATGAATTATTTTGAAGACCTCTTTAAATATTGGTTGAAAACTGTCTATTTCATTTTCCAGTTCATTCAAGGAGCTGAGAAAAGTCAGGAATCATGAAATCTGGGTACTTCTGAACCTCAGGGATCTACCAAGTATCTCATATGTTTTTAATTTATTTTTTAAAATTTATCTTTATTGTTGAAAGTGTTACAGTTGTCCTCCGGTTTTTCCCCCCCATTGACCCCCTCCATCCCTCATCTGCTCGTCCCAGGCCGTCTGTGTCCATGGGCTATGCATATATGCATACAAGTTCCCCAGTTTCAAGCGTGTTTAAATAGAAGCTTTGATTACAGCCAGAGAGTTTCATTTATGTCTCTGGAATGTGTGCCTGACCATCTAGGGCAGTGGTTCTCAACCTTGGCCGCACATTAGAATCACCTGGGGATCTTTTTAAAATCCTGATTTCTGGGCCTCATCCTCCGGAAATTCTGTTTCTTTGTTACTAATGTTGTGGCCGCACCCCATAACAAAGACACAGAAATTCCGGAGGATGAGGCCCAGAAATCAAGATTTTAAAAAGATCCCCAGGTGATTCTAATGTGCGGCCAAGGTTGAGAACCACTGCTCTGGGGAGACTGGTCTCAGCAGCTGCACCTGGGGCCTCCCCTGAAGCTCAGTCTCCCAGCCTATCCTCCCGCCCCCGCTACACAGCTGGAGCCACAGAGCGTACCTGCACCTAGTTTGAGGTCCTGGGAAACCCCACCCCCTTCCCTCAGGCCCCGCCCAAACCCGTGGGCATCCCTGCTGGGGGGTTGGCCCAGGAGCACATTCCTGATGGAAGGGCTTGGGCGCAGAGGCCCCAGTTGGGAGGGAGCAGCGCCCTGAGGCTGTTCTGCAGGGAAAAGGCTCCAGGAACAGGCAGCCATGGTCCGGGAACCGCTTCCAGACACCTTGCTGCCGCCGGCCTGGCCCGGGGTGTGCAATGAAGCAGTGCGCTTCGGCTGCTGCGGCCTTGGACCCTAGCAGAGGTTAGATTGGGGCCCAGCGGCCCAGCCAGAGCCCACACCGATGCCCGGAGCCTTAGTCCTCCTGGAAGGTGATAGACTCGCGGCCCGGCCCTCGCACAGTTCAGCCCCTCCCCCCCAACCCCTGTCCCCCAGGTCCCGGCCTTGGGGTCCGCCCCCGCACAGCCTTCAGGCCAGAACCTGGTCCCCAACGCCCTGCGGCCAAAGCGGCCAAAGCGGCCAAAGCGCCCTGCACTGTGACTCTGACTTGGGGTGGGGGAAGGCGACGCCTCAAGGAGGAGTGGGGTTTGCTTGGCAGGTGGTGTGAGCCAGACACCGTACCATCCAGGATGAGGGGCCGGAGTACCTGGGGCGCCCAGGTGTTCCCCATCCCAGGCCTCCTCTGCCGGCCCCTGTAGAACTCCAAGATCCTGTGAGTTCGGGGTTCGTCTACAGAGAGAGGTCGAGGCAGCAGCTGCTGGGGCCTGAGTTGCACTCGCTGCCACGAAGGGCAGCCCGTGGACTCTCACCGCACCTCTTTGCTCTTTGCACCTGTTTGCCCAAATAGAACAACGTAAACCCGACGCAGCACCCAGCCTGGACGGGAGAAGGCAAGTGGAGCAGACCTTGGCCTCAGGCAGCGCCTGGACTGCTC
>NW_005371410.1:10326585-10332134 GCF_000412655.1 Myotis brandtii | reverse complement strand
TGTGTGTGTGCGCTTGGGAACATGAGCTGCACTCAGCTCCAGGGAACTCGGGCCCAGGGAGGGCCTGTCGGTGAGGAATGGCATGGTGGTGGGTCCTCTGCCTGAGATGGCACTAGGTTTGGCAGGAGGCCCAGGAAGGGAGCACAGTGGGGCGAGGGCCACCTGACACCGGTGGTGCTCGGTGGCTGCAGAATTGTGGGGACCACACATGGAGCCAGGGGGAACCAGGAGTAGTTTGTTTTTGAAAGATGCACTGTATCCCCAGAGACATAGCATATGTTGGTTGTATCTACCTGAGGCCAGTCACACAGGTGATGGTGATGAAGAAACTTTGTGCCAGGTCCTGTGCTAAATGTTCTATATCCATTATGTTCCCTATTTTTATGTAGCATCTTCAGTTTTTAGATGAGGAACCTAAGGCAAGAGAAATCAAGCAGTAGCTTCAGAGGACCAGTGTGCAAGTCCAGGTGTCTGATTTCAGAGCATATACTCGTATTAAATCACTAGAGGCCCGATACACGAAATTCGTGCAAGCGGCTTGGCCCTCGAAGCCGTGGCTTCGTCCAGAAGGTCGTCTGGAAGGACGTCTAGAAGGTTGTTCGGTTGTCCAGTCTAATTAGCATATTACGCTTTTATTATAGGTGCTGAAAAGGAGAAGAAAAACACACACTTACTTTTGCTATTGGGTAAACAGTCATTTGCTAGTCTTTTTTTTTTTTTTAATATATAGGTAACACACTCTTTTTTGTTTTGTTTTAAATTTCCAATACCTATTTTTATAAAGGCACAGCTTCTTTACACAGTAAATTTAAAACAGTGATTTCTCAGTTAGGAATAATAGTGATAGCATGTCTCCCTCTTGACTGCTACAGACTCCTAGAAATTGTAGTTGGTATTTGACAAAGTTTTATTTTGATTGGACTGCAGAGGGAAAAATGCTACACAAGCATAGTCATTAGTAGTTCTCTTGGTGTCATAGTAACTGATGCAAAACAGAAAATTTCATTTAAAATACATGATCTATGGCAACAGAAACAGCACTTGACTCTGGACCCCTCCATGCTTTGAAATCCTAATGAGGATGGTAGCCAGCTTCTGCAAGCAGGTTTAATTAATTCTGAGAAGAGCTTTTTCTCCTAGCAACAGCATTTCCCCCCAAAGTAAAGTCAAAAGCTAATTTGAAAGCTGAATAATATTTTCAAAAATCAGTAAGTAAATATCATGACATAAAGCAGTTATAGAACCTCATAGAATATTTTTTTCAAATTTATTATTATCCACGAGTTCTTTCTCTCTTTTTTTCCCTTTCTTGCTCAATCCCTCCACTCCCCTAACCCAGCCCACCCTGGCTGACAGCTGTCAGCCTGTTCTCTAGATCTATTTTGCTTATTAGTTCATTTTATTCATTAGATTCCACATATGAGTGAAATCATATGGTACTTGTCTTAAAGAACATTAAGCTAAGTGAAAGAAGCCAGTCAGAGAAAGACAAGTAGAAGATTTTCTAATCATAGCATTATAATCATAATACTGTCTCAAGGTAATCAAGTGGGTAAAAATTAGATGAGATTATTGTTAAATTGTGCTAAGCCTCTTTTTGCCGAAGTTGAACATTTATTTTTAGACCAGTTGGGTAATTAATTATTTGGTGATGGGGGCAGTTCAGCTTTTTTCTGGTTAGATGATTAAAATGAGAAACAAGTGTGGATAAAAGGTGATGGGTGTTTTTGTCTGTGCTCAGTAGGAGGATGTGAAAAGAGGCCTTTTTCTTTTTCAGCCTTGCCTTACACCCAGATAAAACTCTTGTTGCAACTGGCCAAGTTGGGAAGGAGCCATATGTATGTATATGGGATTCCTATAATGTCCAGACTGTGTCTATTCTTAAAGATGTCCATACACATGGAGTCGCCTGCCTGGCTTTCGACTCAGATGGACAGGTGTGTATCCTTTTCTGTTTTCATTTCCTATAAGGATTCCTCATAAGTCACTTAGAATATAATGCACATAGCCTTTGGGCTTGGAAAGTCTTATCAACCCTTGCTGTCTCCTGTGGCAGCCTCTGAGAGTCTTCACTTTTTTGACCCTTTTCCAAGCTTGTGGCACTGATACCAGCTCTGAATAAACCCATTTTGGTTCCCCCAGTCTCATCATCTGGTAAAAGCCCCCAGAAAGGAAGTCATGAGCTCATGCTGCTCAGGCCCATCATGACTCAGCAATTCCACTTTGTCTTCCTGTTAGTTTCCTCTTTGGAATGAGGGTTGGACCAAACTTTTTCCACAAACCTCAAGCTATGAGCATCACGTTGGTTCCCCTTGTTTTCGGAAGATAACATCCTCTCCTAATAATTCACACACACACAAAAAAAATTCTCTCTGACTCTTTCCCCTCAGGTCACTTCTAATAACTTCTCGCTACCCACTTCTCCACAATTCAAGCACAATTCATGTACATTTATTAGTTTCTTTACGGTAACTCTGACATTCATCCTCTCCGTACCATTCTCTCTGCCACCATCTTTTAAGTTCCAAATCCATGTCATGCCTGACAATGTAAGTAACCTCTTAACTGGTCCACACAGTACATTTCTTGATAATACATTTCACCAGCAGAAAAAGCATTGTCAGCGAATTGGTTAAAAACAAGAAAAGCTTAGAGTACCCCTTGATTGAAGTCCACACTTTGTAGCTGGGCATTCTGGACTAACCAACTTTTCTAGCCTTCACTATCCCCTTGTGGTCAAATTGGACAAGTCAGCGAGATTCCTCTGCCACACCTTGCTCTTTTGCACCTTCAGACCCTTTCTCAGGCATTCCTTTCTACCTCAAGTTTTGCCCCTGAAAGTAACTCGTTCCAACAGAGTGGAAATCTCGAGGGATCATCCCCCGCTCCCACTGCATTCGCCTCCTCACTAAGGCCATGCTTTTCTCCACTCTCCATGTTCCTAGAATACCTTGACTCTTTTTTTTTTTTAACCCTCCATATTTCTGCCAGTTAATTTCTTCAGTTTTTGTCAAATTTCTGAGTCTGTGCTGTGGAAAGACCTGCCAAACTTTTCATAAAGGCTTGGCCAAACTGAATTTGTGTGAAGTTCAGTGGATTCTAGGACTTGACCTGGTTTGAGTTACTTTTTAAACAATTAACCTTTATATATGTGGTATAGTCTGCTAATTTGAGAGAGTAGTGATCATTATTCATTTTTTCCCCCTAGAACTAGAGTCACTAAAACATGGACCCTGATATATATGTTTTTTATTTTAGCACTCTGTAATCTCATCTAATTTAGTCAGGATAATGCCTGCATTCCATTGTATATCCACATCTAAAGAGAAAAGGCTGGTTAGTGACATTTCTTTGAACTTGGAGTTATTGGCTTCCTGACTAAATTAAATGAACGGGTCAGAATGCATGAGCACGCCCAGGTGTAAATGTATGCTCAGATGTACTCCCATGCACATTCTCTAATCTGATTTTGTTTTTTTGTTTTTTTTAGCAAACATTCTTTATCAAAATTGTTTCTAAAGCAGTGATTTTGAATCTTTTTCATCTCATGGAACACAAACTACTAAAATTCTGAGGCAAACAAAATATATTTTTTGCCCATCTGAAAAAAAAAAGTATCATTTTGATTCATTCACACTGACCGACCATTGTCATATTTTTATTTGACAATTTAAGGAAAAAAAGGTCAGTGCCCCTGACTAAATAGTCACGTATTGCATGTTTTAAAAATTCTTGCAGCATAACCGGTTGAAAATTGCTGTTCTAAATCATCACGAGAAAAATGTCATGTGACTGAGGAAATCAGCTTTAACTTTTAGGCTCCATTTTGCAGGGTGGGGGTAGGGGTGGACTTCCCTGTCAGTTGAGAAGAGTAACCTCCTGTTGATTGGCCATGATGGATTTCCCGCCTTGCTGATGCCTATTGCTTCAGGTCTGCCTCATTCCCTAGACAGAGTCCACGGGAACCGAGTGATATTTAGAAAATGACAAATGACCCATCCCCTCTCAGACAGCAAAAGGCAATATAAATGCTCCTCAGGTCTGTGGGGTCTGTCACTACAAATGAACAAAATAGATTCCATTCGGCTTTTTCTCAATCAAGAAATGTGGGTTTACTTTAGTGTCTGTGTTTATGTTAACTGCTTTTTCTATTTTTATTTTTTTAAAAGAAAGCGAATAAGTTGAATGGAATTCACCCACTTTGAATTTTCTTATATGGATAAAAATAAAGAATGTATTAAAATCATTTGCGTTGCTGGAACACTCAATTAAAAATTACAGCAAAGACCTCCTTTCTTAAGGGCACATTTAAAAACCTCCAGCTATGTATTTTTAATACTAAATATTTCTAATGGGAAGTCATTTATAGTAAAGAAACCTGAATAATCTCTGCATACTAACATGTGTACCTATAGTCATACATGGCCATCTATCATTCCATACATTTGCACACTTACATGCACTCTCAAATATACTTGGTGAAATACATAAGCTAAGATACTCTTATTCTTGGGTAATACTATATTTTTAAAACCCTTTGACTTACATTATTTCACTGATCCACACAGAAATCCTATGTAAACTGAAAAAATATTTTACATTCATCTTACAGGTGAGAAAACTGAAATTTAAGGAGGTTAATTAATTTTTCATGGTGTTATATCTGGCTACTCACAAAATTAAAATAGAAGCCAAATCTACTTACTTTTGGTCCAGACCTCTATCTATTACACAGTGCTGTTTCCTTAGAAGTGATATCCTGCTAGACCTCTGATTTTGGTGTTCCTAATATGTGTTTGGACACTTTAGATGTGTATACTCATGTTAAATTGTCCTTTCCCTTTGAGATCAAATTCTATGAATCCAAAGAATTTGGATTGGGAGATGGAGTTCCAGTTTACTTTTACTAAAATTATGTATCCTTCTTTAGTCACTTGAGATGTTTGTGAAATCATGGAAATTAAAAAGAATGAAAATAATGTTTATTTCTGAGATTTCTCCTTTGTGTGTTTATCAGACCCTTTAATTGTAGCAGTTTGTTGAGGCTTTCAGACTATAAATCCTGAACTCTCTTAAATCTCACATTAAGATCTTAAATTTAGAAATTAAATTCAAATCCTGCCTCAAGTTCTGTTCCTGTGATTTCCACCGATTAATCAGAGATTCATGAGATCTTTGCACATATGTCTCCTATGTTTAAGGACAGATTAGGTGCAACTGATACGTTTTTGAAATGTCAGTATATGCTATGGAAGTCAGTATATGCTTTGGACTTAAGATGGATCTTGAAAAATGATTTTTGTTTCATAAGGAACTCAAAGCTTGGCCCAAAGTAGATAATCAGTGGCCATTTGTTGAAAGAAGGGCATGGGTAATGGGGAATCTTGTCATTAAATTATTGTTTTTAATCTTAGCGTTTAGCCTCTGTGGGATTGGATGCCAAAAACACAGTCTGCATTTGGGACTGGAAGAAGGGGAAACTGCTGGCCTCAGCCACGGGCCACTCCGACCGGGTAAGAAGACCTTGTTGGATCAAACCGCATAGATTG